>NC_135955.1:92693407-92993407 GCF_053455715.1 Rhinoraja longicauda | reverse complement strand
GAAGAGCCTTGTTCTGCAGGCAAGCTTCCTGGCAAACCCCTGGAACAATCAGACCTGCTCCCTGTAATAGATCTCCAACGTAATGGGCAAAGGCACAAAAGATCATGGTCCACAATTCCAGCGATTCAATTATTCCCCTCAACCTTGGAAACACCGCTTCGGTGAATAATCGCCTTAAAGATGCGGGCATTCCAGCTGGTAACAAAGTCTGTGCCGGGTCTGGAAGCCCTGAGCTACAGGGAGAGGTCGAGCAGGCTGGGACTGTATTCCTTGGAGCGCAGGAGGATGAGGGGCGATCTTACAGAGGTGGGGTACAAAATCACGAGGGGAATAGATAGGGTGAACTCACAGCCTTTCTCCCTGGATAGGGGAATCAAGAACCAGGGGACACAGATAAGGTGTAAAGGAGACAATAGACAATAGGTTCAGGAGGAGACCATTCGGCCCTTCGAGCCAGCACCACCAATTAACTATGATCATGGCTGATCATCCACAATCAGTACCCTGTTCCTGCCTTCTCCCCATTCCTCCTGACTCCGCTATCTTTAAGAGCTCTATCTAACTCTCTCTTCAAAGTATCCAGAAAATTGGCCTCCACTGCCTTCTGAGGCAGAGAATTCCACAGATTCACAACTCTCTGACTGAAAAAGTTTTTCCTCATCTCCGTTCTAAATGACCTACCCCTTATTCTTAAACTGTGGCCCCTGGTTCTGGACCCCCCCCAACATTGGAAACATGTTTCCTGCCTCTAGCGTGTCCAATCCCTTAATAATCTTATATGTTTCAATAACATCTCCTCTCATCCTTCTAAATTCCAGAGTATACAAGGAGTAAGATTTAAGAGGAATCTGATGGGCCCCTTGTTTGCTCAGAGATAACAACATAGAAACATAGAAACATAGAAAATAGGTGCAGGAGTAGGCCATTCGGCCCTTCGAGCCTGCACCGCCATTCAATATGATCATGGCTGATCATCCAATTCAGTATCCCGTACCTGCCTTCTCTCCATACCCCCTGATCCCTTTAGCCACAAGGGCCACATCTAACTCCCTCTTAAATATAGCCAATGAACTGGCCTCAACTATCTTCTGTGGCAGAGAATTCCACAAATTCACCACTCACATCTCAGTCCTAAAAGACCCCCCTTATCATCATCATCATCATATATATACAGCCGGAAACAGGCCTTTTCGGCCCACCAAGTCCGTGCCGCCCAGCGATCCCCGCACATTAACACTATCCTACACCCACTAGGGACAATTTGTACATTTACCCAGCCAATTAACCTACAAACCTGTATGTCTTTGGAGTGTGGGAGGAAACCGAAGATCTCGGAGAAAACCCACGCAGGTCACGGGGAGAACGTACAAACTCCTTACAGTGCAGCACCCGTAGTCAGGATCGAACCTGAGTCTCCGGCGCTGCATTCGCTGTAAAGCAGCAACTCTACCGCTGCGCTACCTTAAACTGTGAGGATTAACAGTTGTTCTGGACTTCCCCAACATCGGGAACAATCTTCCTACATCTAACCTGTCCAACCCCTTAAGAATTTTGTAAGTTTCTATAAGATCCCCCCTCAATCTTCTAAATTCCAGCGAGTACAAGCCGAGTCTATCCAGTCTTTCTTCATATGAAAGTCCTGCCATCCCAGGAATCAATCTGGTGAACCTTCTCTGTACTCCCTCTATGGCAAGAATGTCGTTCCTCAGATTAGGAGACCAAAACTGTACGCAATACTCCAGGTGTGGTCTCACCAATGCCCTGTACAACTGCAGCAGAACCTCCCTGCTCCTATACTCAAATCCCCTCGCTATGAATGCCAACATACCATTCGCTTTCTTCACTGCCTGCTGCACCTGCATGCCTACGTTCAATGACTGGTGTACCACGACACCCAGGTCTCGTTGCATCTCCCCTTCTCCTAATCTGCCACCATTCAGGTAATAGTCTGCTTTCCTGTTCTTACCACCAAAGTGGATAACCTCACATTTATCCACATTATACTGCATCTGCCATGCATTTGCCCACTCACCTAACCTACCAAGTCACCTTGCAGCCTCCTAGCATCCTCCTCACAGCTAACACTGCTTTCCTGTTGGGTGGGTGTATGGAACGTGTTGCCAGAGTAGGTAGTTGAGGCATGTAACATGGCACCATTTAAAAGACAATTGGACACGTACATAGCTAGGACAGGTTTAGAGGGATACGGGCCAAACGCAGGCAGGTGGGACGAGTGTAGATGGGGCACCATGGTAATGAAGGAAGGAACTGCAGATGCTGCTTCAAACCGAAGATAGATACGAAGTGCTGGAGTAACTCTGCAGGTCAGGCAGCATCTCTGGAGAAAAGGAATGGGTGATGTTTCGGGTCTGAAGAAGGGTCCTGACCCAAAACGTCACCCGTCCTTTTTCTCCAGAGATGCTGCCTGACCCGCTGAGTTACTCCAGCACTCTGTGAAACGTCACCTATCCATGTTCTCCACAGATGCTGCCTGACCTGCTGAGTTACTCCAGCACTCTGTGAAACGTCACCTATCCATGTTCTCCACAGATGCTGCCTGACCCGCTGAGTTACTCCATCACTTTGTATCTGTTTGGAGAGATGTGGGCCAAATGTGGGCAAGTGGGGTCAGCTTTGTGGGTTTGGACGAGATTGGCAAAGGGGAGTGTTTGTGTGCTGTTTGACTCTGTGACTCTCTGCTAAGATTCAAAGGAAACAAAACAAAAATCGTCATCTTTTTTACTTCTACAAAAGGTGATGAACAAGACAAACATGTTGCCAAATTCTCATCAGTTAATTTTACCCATTTTTCTGAGCCCCTTGTGTTTGGTACGTATAAAATTATGAAAGGACTGGACAAGCTAGATGCAGGAAAAATGTTCCCAATGTTGGGGGAGTCCAGAACCAGGGGCCACACAGTCTAAGAATAAAGGGGAGGCCATTTAAATCTGAGGTGAGAAGAAACTTTTTCACCCAGAGAGTTGTGAATTTGTGGAATTCTCTGCCACAGAGGGCAGTGGAGGCCAATTCACTGGATGAATTTAAAAGAGAGTTAGATAGAGCTCTAGGGGCTAGCAGAATTAATAGACAATAGACAATAGGTGCAGGAGGAGGCCATTCGGCCCTTCGAGCCAGCACTGCCATTCAATGTGATCATGTCTGATCATTCTCAATCAGTACCCCGTTCTTGCCTTCTCCCCATACCCCCTGACTCCGCTATGCTTAAGAGCTCTATCTAACTCTCTTGAATGCATTCAGAGAATTGGCCTACACTGCCTTCTGAGGCAGAGAATTCCACAGATTCACAACTCTCTGACTGAAAAGGTTTTTCCTCATCTCAGTTCTAAATGGCCTACCCCTTATTCCTAAACTGTGGCCCCTGGTTCTGGACTCCCCCAACATTGGGAACATGTTCAAGGGGTATGGGGAGAAGGCAGGCACGGGTTACTGATTGTGGATGGTCAGCCATGATCACAATGAATGGCGGTGCTGGCTCGAAGGGCCGAATGGCTTCATCCTGCTCCTATTGTCTATGTTTCTAGACAATAATTTGTGTCTATACTCGGTGTATAAGAAGCATCTGCTGTTCCTTCCAACACAATCTTTCTCCTCTCTCACCCTTAACCCATGTACACCAGTTTTAGACGTCCCTATCCGATGAAAATACAGTGCCTGAGCAAGTTATTTATAGAGACTCAGGTTGGAGATGATTATTACTTAGCACTCTGTGGAAAGACTGTCACTTGTCATTTATCATCTCGCGTGTGACTGATGCAAGCAGTATTTCTGCATGCAGACATTTGCATTTACTGTCAGGTTGTGAAGAGAGTTGAACATTTTGAACAGAATAGCGGAGTGTCTGCAAGAGACTAGAAAGTTAATGAGGACAAGAAAAACATTGACTTTTTCAATTTTCAGAGAAACAGGCCCTTCGGCCCAACAAGACCGCGCCGGTTCGATCACGACTACGGGCGCTGTCTGTACGGAGTTTGTACGTTCTCCCCGTTACCTGCGTGGGTTTTCTCCGAGATCTCCCGTTTCCTCCCACACTCCAAAGACGTGCAGGTTTGTAGGTTAATTGGCTGGGCAAATGTAAAAATTGTCCCTAGTGTGTGTAGGATAGTGTTAGTGTGCGGGGATCGCTGGGCGGCGCGGACCCGGTGGGCCGAAGGGCCTGTTTCCGAGCTGTATCTCTAAATCTAAATCTAAAAATCTTGCGCTATCCCCCTCACAATGGGGCACAATTTTACCATTTTTAGCGATGCCAATTACCGGGAGAACGCACACAAAGCTGGCACAGGCAGCGCCCTTAGTCGGGATGGAACCCGGGTCTCTGGCGCTGTGAGGCAGCAACTCTACGCTGTGCCAACGTGTAAACATTTTAATTTTAAATCATTTAATTGCGATTTTAAATAAAAGCAAATCACCGCACCGTGAAGAATGGGAGAAATATTCTAACACTGTGCACCCAACTAAATTTAATTTGTGGTGCAGTGTAATGTGAAAATTATACACATTTTAACATTCTGTATAGAAACATGGAAAATAGGTCTCTCTATAAGATCCCTTCTCATCCTGTATCTGTACACTGTGGACGGCTCGATTGTAATCATGTATTGTCTTTCTGCTGACTGGATAGCAGGCATCACAAGCTTTTCACTGTACCTCGGTACACGAGACAGTAAACTGAACTAAATAACTCAGGTCTCTGGCATTGTGAGGCAGCATCTCTACCACTGCGTGCCACTATAAATTATGTCCTGAAATCAACAGACAATAGACAAAAGACAATTGGTGCAGGAGGAGGACATTCGGCCCTTCGAGCCAGCACTGCCATTCAATGTGATCATGGCTGATCATCCACAATCAGTACCCCATTCCTGCCTTCTCCCCATACCCCCTGACTCCGCTATCCTTAAGAGCTCTATCTAGCTCTCTCTTGAAAGCATCCAGAAAATTGGGCTCAACTGCCTTCTGAGGCAGAGAATTCCACACCTTCACAACTCTCTGAATGAAAAGGTTTTTCCTCATTCTAAATGGCCGACCCCTTATTCTTAGACTGTGGCCCCTGGTTCTGAACTCCTCCAACATTGGGAACATGTTTCCTGCCTCTAACGTGTCCAATCCCTTAATAATCTTATATATGTTTCAATAAGATCACCTCTCATCCTTCTAAATTCCAGTGTGTACAGGCCCAGTCGCTCCAGTCTTTCAACTTACGACAGTCCCGCCATCCCGGGAATTAACCTAGTGAACCTACGCTGCATGCCCTCAATAGCAAGAATATCCTTCCTCAAATTTGGAGACCAAAACTGCACACAGTACTCCAGGTGCGGTCTCACTAGGGCCCTGTACAACTGCAGAAGGACCTCTTTGCTCCTCCACAATCATCCACAATCAGTGACCCGTGCCTGCCTTCTCCCCATATCCTTTGTTTCCGCTCGCTGTGGCTCCTGGTTCTGGACTCCCCAACATTGGGAACATGTCTCCTGCCTCTAGCGTGTCCAATCCATTTAATAATCTTGTATATGTTTCAATAAGATCCCCTCTCATCCTTCTAAATTCCAGCGTGTACAAGCCCAGTCGCTCCAGTCCTTCAACGTACGCCAGTCCCGCCATCCCGGGGATTAACCTTTCTCTTGCAATTTCCCCCCAATATTAAAGGTGTTAATACTGGCTGAGATGAGGAACATAGCGCTGAATGTAAGAAAATCCCTCGTGGACGGTGAGAAAATAGAAAGAGATTTCACCTTGGGTCATGTTTTCATTTCTCTCAGCTTGCTGGAGACAGTGAAATAAACAGCAAGGGGATAATGCCCCAGAGCTCAGGACGTACAGCGAATCCTCTCTGGTGCTGACACCAAGTTAATGGATTCTGCCAATATCTTTATGAAAAATATAATGAAAATCTTCACCTTGTTTCCCACTCTCCCGAAAGACTGAAGTTGAGAATAAGCCACACTGGTGCACAGACTGAAATTGTTTAGGAATGTGTAGGAAGGAACTGCAGATGCTGGTTTAAACCGAGGATAGACACAAAGTGCTGGAGTAACTCAGCGGGTCAGGCAGCATCTGTGGAGAACATGGATAGGTGACGTTTCACAGAGTGCTGGAGTAACTCAGCGGGTCAGGCAGCATCCCTGGAGAAAAGGAATAGGTGACCAGTTTAGATCAGAGATATCAGCCCACACTAACACTATCCTACACACAATGGGGACAATTTACAGGTTTACCAAAGCCAATTAACCTACAAACTTGTACGTCTTTGGAGTGTGGGAGGAAACCAGAGCATCCGGAGAAAATCCACGCAGGTCACGGGGAGAACGTACAAACTCCGCACAGACAGCACCCGTAGTCGGGATGGAACCCGGGTCTCTGGATGCTGCCTGACCCGCTGAGTTACTCCAGCACTCTGTGAAACGTCACCTATCCATGTTCTCCACAGATGCTGCCTGACCCGCTGAGTTACTCCAGCACTCTGTGAAACGTCACCTATCCATGTTCTCCACAGATGCTGCCTGACCCGCTGAGTTACTCCGGCTTTTTGTATCCACCTTCCTTTAAACTTTGCTCCTCTCACCTTGAATTTATTCCCTCTTCGTCTTTGACATTCCACCGTGGGAAGTTGATTCTAAAGAGCTACTCTTTCTATATTGAATTATAGATCATGTCAGTACAAATCTGCTGGAACTCTGAAAGGATCCGGCAACATCTTTTGAAGAGGACAGATAATGACATGGTTTTTTTTTAAAGCTATGCTGCTTGAATGTGGAAGCAAAAGGAAATTCTCAGCGGAATCTATTCGTAGTGGCAGGAGTCATTTATTCAACAAGGATACGTGACACAAACGTTAATAAACGAGAAGATTTCAAGGAGAGAGTGGTGAGATTGAGAAATGGTGCAGGAGGATCGAGACAGTCCCTTCAGCGACTCTATTCTCTTAATAGAGCTGAACAGTAAAAGGAGTAACTCAGCGGGTCAGGCAGCATCTGTGGAGAACATGGATAGGTGACGTTTCATAGAGTGCTGGAGTAACTCAGCGGGTCAGGCAGCATCTGTGGAGAACATGGATAGGTGACGTTTCACAGAGTGCTGGAGTAACTCAGCGGGTCAGGCAGCATCTCAGAATGTGAACATGGCCGATCATCCACAATCAGTAACAATAAACCAAACTGAACTGATATTCCTTTAAACTTTGTAGGAAAAAAAATCTGCAGATGCCAAATTAAATCGAAGATGGACCCAAAATGCTGGAGTAACTCAGCGGGTCAGGCGGCATCTTTGGAGAGAAGGAATGGGTGACGTTTCAGGTCTGAAGAAGGGTCTCGATCCGAAACGTCACCCATTCCTTCTCTCCAGTGATGCTGCCTGACCCGCTGAGTTACTCCAGCACTCTGTGAAACGTCACCTATCCATGTTCTCCACAGATGCTGTCTGACCCGCTGAGTTACTCCAGCACTCTGTGAAACGTCACCTATCCATGTTCTCCACAGATGCTGCCTGACCCGCTGAGTTACTCCAGCACTCTGTGAAACGTCACCTATCCATGTTCTCCACAGATGCTGCCTGACCCGCTAAGTTACTCCAGCATTATGTGTCTGCCTTTGATTAGTGAGCAGCCTGGACAGAGTGGATGTGGAGAGGATGTTTCCACTAGTGGGAGAGTCTAGAACCAGAAGTCACAGCCTCAGAATTAAAGGATGTTCCTTTAGGGAGGAGATGAGGAGGAATTTGTTTAGTCAGAGGGTGATGAATCTGTGGAATTCTTTGCCGCAAAACTCACGCAGGTCACGGGGAGAACGTACAAACTCCGTACAGACGGCACCCATAGTCGGGATGGAACCCGGGTCTCCGGCGCTGCATTCGCTGTAAGGCAGCAACTCTACCGCTGCGCCACCGTGCCCGCCCCGCTGAAGGCCCTGTTTACACACTGTTTACAAACTCTCTGACTCAATGTAATGATAAAGAAGGAAAATGAAATATTTAGCATTTTCAAAATTTGATCATCCCTTTGTCTACCAAATAGAAATAAATATTTAAAGGAAACTCGTTGATGTTTGATATGAAATGAGCTACAGTGTGAATAATGTGGAAATGAAATTGGATAGAGAACGATTCATGGCTGCTCATTAGATGAATATTTAGTCTGAGGGCACTTGTATATGTCTTTGTAGATACTAAATAATCCCTTTGGAATTAAATTCTTCCTTCTCCCCGTAAACTACGAGGCCCGTACCAATCAAGAATCTATCAATGCCAGCTTTAAAAATGCCCACTGACTTGGCCTCCACAGCCATCTGTGGCAATGAATTCCACAGATTCACCACCTTCTGACTGAAGAAATTCCTCCTCATCTCCTTTCTATAGGTACGTCCTTTTATTCTACTCTAACCCCATGAGACATTGGAACATAATTAGGCCATTCGGCCCATCGAGACTACTCCGCCATTCAATCATGGCTGATCTATCTCTCCCTCTCAACTCCATTCTCCTGCCTTCTCCCCATAACACCTGACACCCGTACCAATCAAGAATCTGTCACTCTCTGCCTTAAAAGTATCCATTGATTTGGCCTCCACAGCCGTCTGCGGCAATGAATTCCACGGATTCACCACCCTCTGGCTAAAGAAATTTCTCCTCACCAACATTCTGAAGGTACGTCCTTTGTGCTTTTAAGTGAGATTGTGATGGGAAGGGGGAGATGGTGGGAGAGTCGGAGAACTCTTACACACCAACAAACTCCGCAGAGAGAGGTGGACGCAGCCCAGACCATCACACAAACCAACCTCCCTTCCATCGACTCCGTCTATAGACAATAGACAATAGACAATAGGTGCAGGAGTAGGCCATTCGGCCCTTCAAGCCAGCACCGCCATTCAATGTGATCATGGCTGACCTGTCTACACCTCACGCTGCCTCGGCAAGGCCAGCAGCATAATCAAGGACCAGTCTCACCTCAGCCACTCCCCCCTTTACCTCCCCCCTCAACTCCATCAAAGGACCCAAACATTCTTTCCAGGTGAGACAGAGGTTCACCTGCACCTCCTCCAACCTCATCTATTGCATCCGCTGCTCTAGATGTCAACTCATCTATATCGGCGAAACCAAGCGCAGGCTCGGCGATCGCTTCGCTGAACACCTGCGCTCGGTCCGCATTAACGCCACTGATCTCCCGGTGGCCCAGCACTTCAACTCCCCCTCCCATTCCCAGTCTGACCTCTCTGTCATGGGCCTCCTCCAGTGCCATAGTGAGGCCCGCCGGAAATTGGAGGAGCAGCACCTCATATTTCGCCTGGGC
The DNA here is from genome assembly GCF_053455715.1 of Rhinoraja longicauda. Lineage (NCBI taxonomy): Eukaryota > Metazoa > Chordata > Chondrichthyes > Rajiformes > Arhynchobatidae > Rhinoraja > Rhinoraja longicauda. The sequence continues at coordinate 92,984,109 of NC_135955.1, read as the reverse complement.
AGTTTGCGGCCCGGTGGTATGAACGTCGACTTCTCCAACTTCAGATAGCTCCTCTGTCCCTCCCTTCCCCTCCTCCTTCCCAGATCTCCCTCTATCTTCCTGTCTCCACCTATATCCTTCCTTTGTCCCACCCCCGACATCAGTCTGAAGAAGGGTCTCGACCCGAAACGTCACCCATTCCTTCTCTCCCGAGATGCTGCCTGACCTGCTGAGTTACTCCAGCATTTTGTGAATAAATCGATTTGTACCAGCATCTGCAGTTATTTTCTTATATCCCTCTTCTCCCCTCTCCCATCGGGCAAGAGGTACAGAAGTGTGAAAACGCACACCTCCAGATTCAGGGACAGTTTCTTCCCGGCTGTTATCAGGCAACTGAACCATCCTACCACAACCAGAGAGCAGTGCTGAACTACTATCTACCTCATTGGAGACCCTTTTAAACTATCTTTAATTGGACTTTATCTTGCACAACGTTGCAATGGGACATCAGTGATGAACCGCACTGCAGAGTGGAGGTGCAGATCCTGGCACCCACCACCCTCTGTGTAAAAAAATCTTGCCCTTCACATTTTCATGAAATTTGGACACAAAGTGCTGCATGGATCGGTGACGTTTCACAGAGTGCTGGAGTAACTCAGCGGGTCAGGCAGCATCTGTGGAGAACATGGATAGGTGACGTTTCACAGAGTGCTGGAGTAACTCAGCGGGTCAGGCAGCACCTGTGGAGAACATGGATAGGTGACATTTTGTGTTTGGACCCTTCTTTAGTCATGAAACGTCACCTATCCATTTTCCTACAGAGATGCTGACTGACCCGTTGAGTTACTCCAGCATTGTGTGTCTATATTTGGTTAAAAACCAACATCTGCAGTTCCTTTTCTTTAATTAAATTTGCCTTTCTAACCTTAAAGTAATGATAGACAATAGACAATAGACAATAGGTGCAGGAGGAGGCCATTCGGCCCTTCGAGCCTGTACGCACCGCCATTCAATGTGATCATGGCTGATCATTCTCAATCAGTACCCCGTTCCTGCCTTCTCCCCATACCCCCTGACTCCGCTATCCTTAAGAGCTCTATCTAACTCTCTCTTGAATACATTCAGAGAATTGGCCTCCACTGCCTTCTGAGGCAGCGAATTCCACAGATTCACAACTCTCTGACTGAAAAAGTTTTTCCTCATCTCCGTTCTAAATGGCCGACCCCTTATTCTTAAACTGTGATCTCTCTTCCCTGTATATATAAATGAACATTCGTCTGTTTTGTTTGTTTGTTTGCTTTGTTCCTGTGCTACTGTGAGATCCTAAAGCAACTACCTACTTGTAGGGAATGACATTGGAACTCAACATCGGTAATTTGTCAAGGTGGTAAAAGAAAATATCAACAATGATCGCCACACAAGGGATGTTGTTCATGTGTTATTTATTTGCAGACAAAAGCGAGCTCCATCTGACCTTGTGCACAACACCAAAGAATGAAGATCAAAATGTTGTTTGTACTTTTTGATATCCAGTCTTCAGCACAATGTCAATACGGAGAAGAATTAAGAAAGTATATCAAGGCATTCATCGAACAAAGCCCAAGAACAGGATCAACAAATGCAGGGCGGCACGGTGGCGCAGCGGTAGAGTTGCTGCCTCACAGCGCCAGAGATCCGGGTTCAATCCTGACTACGGGCGCTGTCTGTACGGAGTTTGTACGTTCTCCCCATGACCTGCGTGGGTTTTGTCCGGGTGCTCCGGTCACCTCCCACACTCCAAAGACGTGCAGGTTTGTCGATTAATTTGGTTTGGTAAAATTGTAAATGGTCCAGTGTGTGTAGGATAGTGTTAGTGTGTGGGGATGGCTGGTCGATGTGGACCCAGTGGACCCAAAGATGGCGAGGAGAGGGGAGGGGATGGGAGGGGAGGGGAGGGGAGGGGAGGGGAGGGGAGGGGAGGGGAGGGGAGGGGAGGGGAGGGGAGGGGAGGGGAGGGGAGGGGAGAGGAGGGGAGAGGAGGGGAGAGGAGGGGAGACGAGAGGAGTGCTCCGGTTTCCTCCCACATCTACTGTAAAGACGTGCGGGTTTGTAGGTTAATTGGCTTCTGTAAAATAGTCCCCAGCGTTTGTGTACGGTGTGATCGCTTTTCGGCAAGGACTCGGGGGGGGGGGGGGGGGCTGTGTCTGTGCTGTAACCAGAGGTGGGCACCAGTAAATGGGGATTGAGGTAGCTGTAGAGAATTGTGGAGGCATGAGTAGCGATCTGGCAAGAAGCGCAGGTCAGGAGTGGTCCCCACTTACTGGTGCCCTCCCCCAATTCCCAATTTACTGGGAAATTGCACATGTTGCTTGCACAGGGCAGCACGGTGGCGCAGCGGTAGAGTTGCCGCCTTACAGTGAATGTAAGCCCCGGAGACCCAGGTTCCATCCCGACTACGGGCGCCGTCTGTACAGAGTTTGTCCGTTCTCCCCGTGACCTGCGTGGGTTTTCTCCGAGATCCTCGGTTTCCTCCCACACTCCAAAGACGTGCAGGTTTGTAGGTTAATTGGCTGGGCAAATGTAAAAATTGTCCCTAGTGTGTGTAGGATAGTGTTAGTGTGCGGGGATTGCTGGTCGGCGCGGACCCGGTGGGCCAAAAGGGCCTGTTTCCGCGCTGTATCACTAAACTATCTCTAAACACGTTCAAGGGCGATGCTGGGCAAAAATGGGGGAATTAGAGGAGGGCTCCAGCAAATGGGGGGAATTAGGGGAGGACTCCCGTAATGGGGGAATTAGGGGAGAGCACCTAAATCCCCAGGGCTTGATGGTCTGCATCCCAGAGTACTCAAGGAGGTGGCTCAAGAAATCGTGGACGCATTGGTGATCATTTTCCAATGTTCTATAGATTCAGGATCAGTTCCTGTGGATTGGAGGGTAGCTAATGTTGTCCCACTTTTCAAGAAAGGAGGGAGAGAGAAAATGGGGAATTATAGACCAGTTAGTCTGACATCAGTGGTGGGGAAGATGCTGGAGTCAATTATAAAAGACGAAATTACGGAGCATTTGGAAAGCAGTAACAGAATCGTTCCGAGTCCAGAATCGTTCCGAGTCAGGGCCCTAGTGAGACCGCACCTGGAGTACTGTGTGCAGTTTTGGTCTCCTAATTTGAGGAAGGATATTCTTGCTATTGAGGGCGTGCAGCGTAGGTTTACTAGGTTAATTCCCGGAATGGCGGGACTGTCGTATGAGGAAGGAATGGAGCGACTATGCTTGTATACACTGGAATTTAGAAGGATGAGAGGGGATCTTATAGAAACATATAAAATTCTTAGGGGATTGAACACGTTAGAGGCAGGAAACATGTTCCTGATGTCGGGGGAGTCCAGAAACAGGGGCCACAGTTTAAGAATAAGGGGTAGGTCATTTAGAACTGAGATGAGAAAAAACCTTTTCACACAGAGAGTTGTGAATCTGTGGAATTCTCTGCCTCAGAAGGCAGTGGAGGCTGATTCACTGGATGCATTCAAAAGAGAGCTAGATAGAGCTCTTAGTCCGAGTGGAATCAATGGGGAGAAAGCAGGAATGGGGTACTGATTGTGGATGGTGGATCATATTGAATGGCGGTGCTGGCTCGAAGGGCCGAATGGCCTACTCCTGCACGTGTTGTCTATGTATCTATGTACCAGTGAATGGGGAATTAGGGGAGGGCACTTGTAAATGGGGAATTAGGGTCTAATAACAGCTGCAAAGACACTGTCCCTGAATCTATCTTCGGTGATGAACCCCAATCTGCAGTTCCTTAGAGTCATGGAGTCACACAGGGGGGATACAGGCCTTTCAGTGGTTCTACGGAACTGGAAACATTTGCAGGAAAGCATCAACTATGGTACGCTGAAGCTCCAATTGCCACTTTTGATTGTTGCAGTTGACATACGAAAGAAGAAAGAAGAAGCCCAACTTGCCCTCACCGGTCATCATGTCCCATCTACACTCGGCCCACCTGCCCGCGTTTGGCCCATATACCTCCAAACCTGTCCTATCCATGTACCTGCCTAAATGTTTCTTAAACATCGGGAGAGTCCCTGGCTCAACTACTTTCCTACATATTTACCCGGAATTCCACGAAATCTCCCTCTACTTCAAAAACTGATCCGAATGCAGGTACTCCCTGGCCTACGATGGTTCGACTTGCGATAGTTCGACTTTCCGATGGCGCAAACGGCAGTTACCCGTAGCGAGCCGCCGCTTGCTTCCGGCCACGTGACCGCGTGTATTACAATGCATGTCGACCTTGAAACATAGAAAATAGGTGCAGGAGGAGGCCATTTGGCCCTTCGAGCCAGCACCGCCATTGATTGTGATCATGGCTGATCGTCCACAATCAGTAACCCGTGCCTGACACGCATCTGCCCGCTCACTCAACCTGTCCAGGTCACCCTGCAACCTCCTAACATCCTCTTCTCAGTTCACACTGCCACCCAGCTTTGTGTCATCTGCAAACTTGCTAGTGTTACTTGTAATTCCTTCATCCAAATCATTAATATACAATACAATATATCTTTATTGTCATTGTACAGGGGTACAACGAGATTGGGAATGCGTCTCCCATACATTGCAATAAATTAATTAGCTAGTCAGTATTAATTTAAGCAACCCAATGAAACAAATTGGAACAGTTTTAAACAGAATAAAGTGCAAGTAGATCTGTGCCAGTTCACTGTGCGATGTGACCATCCGGCTCAGCAGGACCGGTTCATAGCAGCTATGGCCCTGGGGATGAAGCTGTTTCTGAGTCTGGAGGTGCAGGCGTAGAAGGCCTTGTATCGTCTGCCCGATGGAAGGAGTTCGAACAGACTGTTGCAGGGGTGTGGAGTCTTGGTAAACAGTTGCGGCCCCAACACCGAGCCTTGCGGCACTCCACTCGCCACTGCCTGCCATTCCGAAAAGGACCCGTTTACTCCTACTCTTTGCTTCCTGTCTGCCAACCAATTCTCTATCCATGTCAACGCCCTACCCCCAATACCATGTGCTCACCATTCTCCTGTGTGGGACCTACAATACCTTTGGTGTGCGGAGGGTTTCTCAGACGGAACCCCATCGGAAGCAAATGGAGATGTCTGAATGACAAAAATCTAACAATGTGTCACCAAGCCAAGGTTCCTTACAAGCTGAAAGATGAATAGCGCATCTGTGAAATTATTTTCAATTCTTCTCTTTGCTAACCCAATATCAATCAAACACGTCAACAAACACAGAGGCCTTGGAGTTTCTGGCAAGAACAATTTATCCTGATCCTTTTTTTTCCATTTCCACAAATTACTGTTTCGAAAATATGTTGTCAGAAAATTGCTTTCACCTTCCAGAGTCCACAACCTCCTCTCGCTGGGCTGAGAGGAAACTTTTACTTTCCTGTCTCTTGGTCTTTCAAGTTTGAGTTTAGTTCATTGTCACGTGTACCGAGGTACAGTGAAAAGCTTTTGTTGCGTGCTAACCAGTCAGCGGAAAGACAATACATGATTACAATCGAGCCTTTGAGAAACATAGAAACATAGAAAATAGGTGCAGGAGGAGGCCATTTGGCCCTTCGAGCCAGCACCGCCATTCATTGAGATCGTGGCTGATCATCCACAATCAGTAACCCGTGCCTGCCTTCTCGGCTTGAACTCGCTGGAATTTAGAAGATTGAGGGGGGATCTTATAGAAACTTACAAAATTCTTAAGGGGTTGGACAGGCTAGATGCAGGAAGATTGTTCCCGTTATTGGGGAAGTCCAGAACAAGGGGTCACAGTTTAAGGACAAGGGGGAAGTCTTTTAGGACCGAGATGAGAAAGTTTTTTTTTTTCACACAGAGTGGTGAATCTGTGGAATTCTCTGCCACAGAAGGTAGTTGAGGCCAGTTCATTGGCTATATTTAAGAGGGAGTTAGATGTGGCCCTTGTGGCTAAAGGGATCAGGGGGTATGGAGAGAAGGCAGGTATGACAATAGACAATAGGTGCAGGAGTAGGCCATTCAGCCCTTCGAGCCAGCACCGCCATTCAATGCGATCATGGCTGATCACTCTCAATCAGTGCCCCGTTCCTGCCTTCTCCCCATACCCCCTCACTCCGCTATCCTTAAGAGCTCTATCCAGCTCTCTCTTGAAAGGGGTACTGAGTTGGATGATCAGCCATGATCTTATTGAATGGCGGTGCAGGCTCGAAGGGCCGAATGGCCTACTCCTGCACCTATTTTCTATGTTTCTATGTTTCCCCATATCCCTTGATTCTGCTAATTAATTTTTAATTTTAATTTTTTAAAAATTTATTTGTCACATGTAGGTTGGCGCAGGGTCAACGATACAATGAAATGTATTTGACAAGACAATGGATCACCTCAGCAGTAATATGCCAAGGATAAATAAGATACATAGCGGAAGTGGCGGCGCCTAACGGCTGCGGCTCGCTAGCAGTCTGTTCGTATTTTTTTTTTGTTGTTTTTTTTGTTGGTGTTGGGATGGTTTTTGTTTTTTTTTGGTCGTGTGTGTGTGGGGGGTGGCGCTGTGGGTGGGGGGGTGGTGGTGTGGGTGGGGGGACGGGGGAAACCTTTCTCTTTTAGGTCTCTTCCTCACGGCGCGGGGTGCGGCTCGGCCGCGGGGCCATCCATCGCCCGGCGCAGCTCGGCCGCGGGACCTAACATCGCCCGGTGCGGCTCGGCCGCTGGACTTAACAGTGCCCGGTGCGGCTTGGCCGCGGGGCCTTCCATCGCCCGGTGCGGCTCGGCCGCGGGGCCTTCCATCGCCCGGCTCATCCGCGAGACGTTTCAGCGCCCGGTGCGACTCGGCTGCGGGGACTTCCATCCCCTTGCGGGGGACTGTGCGGGTCGGTCGGGGACGAGCTGTCTGTCCGTGGGCGTGGGGAAGAGAGTGGAAGTTTTGTTGCCTCCATCACAGTGAGGGGGTGTTTGGAGTCACTGTGATGGATGTTTGTTTTGGGGTCATGTGTCTTGTGTTCTTTTTTTGTGTGACTGCTATGTAGTTTCGTTCGGTACCTTGGTACCGAATGACAAATAAAGCTCTGTTGAATCTGTTGAACTGTTATAAAAAAAAGACATTAGGAAGACAAGTAGACAATATTAAAATAATCAACATATATGATGTGAAATGTGTTTATGAGTTCAGAAGCCTGATGGCCTGATGGTAGAAACTGTTCTTAAGTAAGCCCCTAGAGCTCTATCTAACTCTCTTTTAAATCCATCCAGTGAATTGGCCTCCACTGCCCTCTGTGGCAGAGAATTCCACAAATTCACAACTCTCTGGGTGAAAAAGATCCTTCTCACCTCAGTTTTAAATGGCCTCCCCTTTATTCTTAGACTGTGTGGCCCCTGGTTCTGGACTCCCCCAACATTGGGAACATTTTCCCTGCATGTAGCTTGCCCATAGAAACATCCAGTAAGATTGACAGTGTGCAGATTCTTAGTGTACACAGTGAGCAAGGGCAAGGCTCAAGGGCAGAACGGTGGCACAGCGGAAGAATCGGGTTCAATACTGACTACGGGAACTTTACCCCTCTTGTACGCAACACACTACAAACTACTCATCTTCCTTATCATTTTCAAAATTGCTGACCACATTTGTACTGATGGTATTGTCAGACAAAGGGATTCGAGTTGAATTAGGCCATTCGGCCCATCAAGTCTACTCCGCCATTCAGTCATGGCTGATCTATCTCGCCCTCCTAACCCCATTCTCCTGCCTTCTCCCCATCACCCTTGACACCCGCACTAATCAAGAATCTATCTAAGGATTGCAGAAGCTAGATGCAGGAAAAATGTTGGGGGAGTCCAGAACCAGGGGCCACACAGTCTAAGAATAAAGGGGAGGCCGTTTAAAACTGAGGAGAGAAGAAACTTTTTCAGCCAGAGTTGTGAATCTGTGGAATTCTCTGCCACAGAGGGCAGTGGAGGCCAATTCACTGGATGAATTTAAAAGAGAGTTAGATAGAGCTCTAGGGGCTAGCAGAATTAATAGACAATAGACAATAGGTGCAGGAGGAGGCCATTCGGCCCTTCGAGCCAGCACTGCCATTCAATGTGATCATGTCTGATTATTCTCAATCAGTACCCCGTTCCTGCCTTCTCCCCATACCCCCTGACTCCGCTATCCTTAAGAGCTCTATCTAACTCTCTTGAATGCATTCAGAGAATTGGCCTACACTGCCTTCTGAGGCAGAGAATTCCACAGATTCACAACTCTCTGACTGAAAAGGTTTTTCCTCATCTCAGTTCTAAATGGCCAACCCCTTATTCTTAAACTGTGGCCCCTGGTTCTGGACCCCCCCAACATTGGGAACATGTTCAAGGGATATGGGGAGAGAAGGCAGGCACGGGGTATTGATTGTGGATGGTCAGCCATGATCACAATGAATGGCGGTGCTGGCTCGAAGGGCCGAATGGCCTCATCCTGCACCTATTGTCTATGTTTCTAGACAATAAGTTGTGTCTATACTCGGATGAATTTGAAGGAGAGTTAGATAGAGCTCTAGGGGCTAGCGGAATCAAAGGATATGGGGAGCAGGCAGGAACGGGTTACTGATTGTGGAATTCACTGCCTCAGAAGGCGGTGGAGGCCAATTCTCTGAATGCATTCAAGAGAGAGCGGAGTCGGGGGGTATGGGGAGAAGGCGGGAACGGGGTACTGATTGAGAATGATCAGCCATGATCACAATGAACGGCGGTGCTGGCTCGAAGGGCCAAATGGTCTCCTCCTGCACTTATTTTCTATGTTTCAATGCTTCTATGTTTAGATCAGCCATGATCACATTGAATGGCGGTGCTGGCTAGAAGGGCCGAATGGCCTCCTCCTGCACCTATGTTTCAATGCTTCTATGTTTAGATCAGCCACGATCACATTGAATGGCAGTGCTGGCTAGAAGGGCCGAATGGCCTCCTCCTGCACCTATTTTCTATGTTTCTCTGTTTTTATCTATCCCCGCCTTAAAACTATCCACTGACTTGGCCTCCACAGCCTTGTGTGGCAAAGAATTCTACAGATTCACCGCCCTCTGATTGTCGTCTTTCCGCTGACTGGTTAGCACGCAACACAAAAGCTTTCCACTGTACCTCCTCGGTACAAGTGACAATAAACTAAACTGTGACACAACTGTACCTAGGGTGGGCACCAAATTGTTCCTGCCCCATCCTGCTTATCGTTGTTCAATTTTCACTTCTATCTTGATGGGGTTTTTTTAAAATGCTTTTAAATAGCAACGGCAGTCCTATAAACGGCAAAGGAAATAATTGGAAGCATGTTCCTCATTAAGCTGTGGTGTTTAAATAGAACCCTTTAATGTGTTGCACCAATATCTTTTGCTTTGTGCACCAGTCACTGAAAGGAAGCATGCAGGTACAGCAGGCAGTGAAGAAAGCCAATGGAATGTTGGCCTTCATAACAAGAGGAGTTGAGTATAGGAGCAAAGAGGTCCTTCTGCAGTTGTACAGGGCCCTGGTGAGACCGCACCTGGAGTACTGTATGCAGTTTTGGTCTCCAAATTTGAGGAAGGACATTCTTGCTATTGAGGGCGTGCAGCGTAGGTTCACCAGGTTAATTCCCGGGATGACGGAACTGTCATATGTTGAAAGACTGGAGCGACTAGGCTTGTATACACTGGAATTTAGAAGGATGAGAGGGGATCTTATCGAAACATATAAGATTATTAAAGGGTTGGACACGTTAGAGGTAGGAAACATGTTCCCGATGTTGGAGGAGTCCAGAACCAGGGGCCACAGTTTAAGAATAAGGGGTAGGCCATTTAGAACTGAGATGAGGAAAAACTTTTTCACTCATAGAATTGTGAAGCTGTGGAATTCTCTACCTCAGAAGGCAGTGGAGGCCAATTCTCTGGATGCTTTCAAGAGAGAGTTAGATAGAGCTCTTAATGATAGCGGAGTCAGAGAGTTGTAAATCTGTGGAATTCACTGCCTCAGACCTACAGTGTCGGGGCCTACAGTGTCGGGGCCTACAGTGTCGGGGCCTACAGTGTCGGGGCCTACAGTGTCGGGGCCTACAGTGTCGGGGCCTACAGTGTCGGGGCCTACAGTGTCGGGGCCTACAGTGTCGGGGCCTACAGTGTCGGGGCCTACAGTGTCGGGGCCTACAGTGTCGGGGCCTACAGTGTCGGGGCCTACAGTGTCGGGGCCTACAGTGTCGGGGCCTACAGTGTCGGGGCCTACAGTGTCGGGGCCTACAGTGTCGGGGCCTACAGTGTCGGGGCCTACAGTGTCGGGGCCTACAGTGTCGGGGCCTACAGTGTCGGGGCCTACAGTGTCGGGGCCTACAGTGTCGGGGCCTACAGTGTCCGGGCCTACAGTGTCCGGGCCTACAGTGTCCGGGCCTACAGTGTCCGGGCCTACAGTGTCCGGGCCTACAGTGTCCGGGCCTACAGTGTCGGGGCCTACAGTGTCGGGGCCTACAGTGTCCGGGCCTACAGTGTCCGGGCCTACAGTGTCCGGGCCTACAGCGTCCAGACCTACAGCGTCCAGACCTACAGTGGCCCCCCGGTCCTAATACGGGACAAACCAATTTAGCCCAAAATACGGGATGTCCCGGCTAATACGGGACAGTTGGCAACCCTAGGTGCATGAGATATCCAGGCCCCAGGTTATCAGCTCCAGACGGCTGTACATTTCAGCCAGGAGGTAAAGCAAAATTAAATTAAAAACTAAATGACAGCTTTACACTTGTTCCAAAATGCCTCGCAATTAATTCAGGAACAGGAAGCAGAAGCAGAACATACCTGCAGTAATCCACACAAGCAATTGCAAATTGAAATATGTTCTCAGACAGAGTAATTCAATTTGGGTCTTAAGTGATCAGACATCATGATTACCTCTTTGTCTGAAACAAGGCTTGATCAAATAGGCTTAGGAGCAATGTACAATCCCAAAAATCCACAATGAAGCACATTTGAACGGCATGTCTGTGGAATTCGCTGCCAGTGGAGGCCAATTCACTGGATGTATTCAAGAGAGAGTTAGATTTAGCACTCGGACTAAAGAATGGATGAAATGCTATACTTTGAAATGTACGTATATATCTCGAATGAAGTTTTTGTTATTTTAATAAATTTTTCCACTCTTCTTTAACTAACTTTTTCCTTATCTTTATAATTTGTTTTTGTTTTTGTTTTTATTTTGCTTCTCTCTCTTTTCTTTCTTTACTTCATCTATTTCTTTAGTTCTATCTAGTTTAAAAAAAAAAAAAAAAAAGGGGGCAAAAGGTATTGGAGACAATATAATAATAATTGACAATATTATCAATTTAAAAATGTATGACTGTAAAGATGTACCTATCTCCAATAAAAAATTTATCTCAAGATTTAGCTCTGAGGACCAACAGATTCAAGGGATATGGAGAGCAGGCAGGAACAGGGTACTGATTTTGTATGATCAGCCATGATCATATTGAATGGCGGAGCTGGCTCGATGGGCCGAATGGCCTCCTCCTGCACCTCTTATCTGTGCTTTGTGCTTCCCATAAAGACTCAGTAGTACACTCCAAAGACGTACGGCTATGTAGGTTAATTAACTGGGTAAATGTAAAAATTGTCCCTAGTGTGTGTAGGATAGTGTTAATGTGCGGGGATCGCTGGGCAGCGCGGACTTGGTGGGCCGAAAAGGCCTGTTTCCGCGCTTTATATATATGATATGATATGATATGATGATATAAGAAGATAACTGCAGATGTTGGTACAAATCGAAGGTATTTATTTACAAAATGCTGGAATAACTCAGCAGGTCAGGCAGCATCTCGGGAGAGAAGGAATGGGTGACGTTTCCGGTCGAGACCCTTCTTCAGACTGTCAGACCCTTCTTCGAGTCCCATAAAGACTCTATCCCCTACTCCCAATTCCTCCGTCTACGCCGCATCTGCGCCCGGGATGAGGTGTTTCACACAAGGGCATCAGAGATGTCCTCATTCTTTAGGAAACGGGGCTTCCCCTCCTCCATTATAGATGAGGCTCTCACTAGGGTCTCTTCTACATCCCGCAGCTCCGCTCTTGCTCCCCCTCCCCCCACTCGCAACAAGGACAGAATCCCCCTCGTTCTCACCTTCCACCCCTCCAGCCAGCGGATCCAACAAATCATCCGCCAACATTTCCGTCACCTACAATGGGATCCCACCACTGGCCACATCTTCCCATCTCCTCGCAGAGACCGTTCCCTCCGTAACTCCCTGGTCCTCTCGTCCCTTCCCACCCAAACCATCCCATCCCCGGGCACTTTCCCCTGCAACCGCAGGAGATGCAACACCTGTCCCTTTACCTCCCCCCTCAACTCCATCCAAGGACCCAAACAGTCTTTCCAGGTGAGGCAGAGGTTCACCTGCACCTCCTCCAACCTCATCTATTGTATCCGCTACTCCTGGTGTCAATTCCTGTACATCGGCGAGACCAAGCGCAGGCTCGGCGATCGTTTCGCACAACACCTTCGCTCAGTCCGCCTTAACCAACCTGATCTCCCGGTGGCTCGGCACTTCAACTCCCCCTCCCACTCCCAGTCTGCCCTTTCTGTCCTGGGCCTCTTCCATTGTCAGAGTGAGGCCCAGCGCACATTGGAGGAACAGCACCTCATATTTCACTTGGGTAGTTTACACCGCAGTGGTATGAACATTGACTTCTCTAACTTCAAATAGCCCCTGCTTTCCCTCTCTTCCCCTCCCCTTCCCAGTTCTCCCATTAGCCTTCCTGTCTCTGACTAAATTTTATCTTTGTCCCGCCCCCTCCCCTGACATCAGTCTGCAGAAGGGTCTCGACCCAAAAGGTCACCCATTCCTTCTCTCCAGAGATGCTGCCTGACCCGCTGAGTTACTCCAGCACTCTGTGAAACATCACCTATCCATGTTCTCCACAGATGCTGCCTGACCCGCTGAGTTACTCCAGCAGTTTGTGTCTACCTTCGGTGTAAACCAGCATCTGCAGTTTATCCCCACAGATTAGAGTCTATAAAGCAGTCCTATAAAGCTCCCTCAGGACTTCCTAACTCTTATATTCAATGCCTTTAGCAGAGAGGGCAAGCACACCATACTATATAAAGGCCACAGTCTTAGAATAAAGGGGAGTGTAGCGACCATAGAGAATGGTCCAGGTCGTCGAACCCTCGGATTGGCCAGCGAGGTCACGTGGGAACGCGACCATGGGGATTGGTCCAGGAAACGACATCGCTGATTGGCCAGCGATGTCAGGTGCGCGTTTGGCGCCCGATTTAGGCAGTTCGGCGAAGTCTTCAAGGAAGACAGTAAGTTTATATTGGTTGTCCTGTAACTTGTTGTTTTGACTCTGTATTCGTGTATTGCGGCTGCAATAAACTTCGTCTACAACTAGCAAGTTTTGGACTCGCCATATTGGTGACCCCGACGTGATCTGAACACGCAGCCTTCTGTTAAGCACGGTGTGGTCCATCACATCCGCACTGAAGGCCCTCCCGTTTTCGCTCGGGCCAGGAGACTACCGCCAGACAAACTGGTGGTGGCACGGGCGGAGTTCAGGAAGATGGAGGAAATGGGAATTGTTCGTCAGTCTGACAGCCCGTGGGCCTCGCCGTTACACATGGTCTCCAAGGCATCTGGGGGGTGGAGGCCATGTGGCGATTATCGGCGTCTCAATGCTGTCACCACGGCTGATCGCTACCCCATACCGCACCTACAGGACTTTTCATCTGGACTGGAAGGAGCGGTGGTGTTTTCCAAAATCGATTTGGTGCGAGGATACCATCAGATTCCGGTGCGACCGGAGGACATACAAAAAACTGCAACAATTACTCCGTTCGGGTTGTTTGAATGGTTGCGTATGCCTTTCGGTTTAAAGAACGCGGCACAGGCTTTCCAGCGACTGATGGACCGCGTGGGCAGGGGTTTACCCTTTGTGTTTATTTATTTAGACGACATCCTGGTAGCCAGCCCCTCAGTGCAAGAACACCAGGCCCATTTGCGGACCGTGTTCCAGCGGCTCCAAGACCACGGGCTCATTATTCAACCCTCCAAATGTCAATTCGGCCTGCCTGCGCTCGATTTTCTAGGACACAGAATTACCCCTGCCGGCGCTGTCCCTTTGCCAGAGAAGGTGGAGGCTATCCGGGCTTTCCCCAGGCCCACCACAGTAAAAGGGCTGCAGGAGTTCGTAGGCATGGTTAATTTCTACCATAGATTCGTTCCGGCAGCGGCGCGAGTCCTGCGCCCACTTTTCCAATGCCTTGCAGGTAATCCGGTAGAGTTGTTGTGGTCCCCGACCGCAGAGTCGGCTTTTACGGCAGCTAAGGCAGCCTTGGCAGACGCCACCATGTTGGTCCATCCGAGCCCCTCCGCCCCCATGGCCCTGACGGTTGACGCCTCTGACGTGGCGGTGGGCGGGGTTCTGGAGCAGCAGGTCGGTGGCCGTTGGCAGCCTTTAGCGTTTTTCAGCCGGCAACTAAATTCGGCCGAGCTGAAATATAGCGCATTTGACCGAGAGCTTCTAGCTCTCCATTTAGCTCTCCGTCATTTCAGGTATTTCCTCGAGGGCCGCCCATTTGTGGCATTTACGGACCACAAGCCATTAACATTTGCTTTTTTGAAATTGTCTGACCCATGGTCGGCCCGCCAGCAGCGGCACCTGACTGCTATCTCAGAATTTACCACAGATGTCCGTCATATCGCGGGTAAGCTTAATGCCGTTGCTGACGCCCTGTCTAGACCTGCTTTTCCTCTATTTCGGCGGTGGACTGCGAAGTGGATCCCCAGGAGCTTGCGGAGGCGCAGCTTCTGGCGGATACCGTTTCGACGTACCAGTCCACCACTTCGGGATTGAAGTTGGCCCAGGTAGCTTGTGGGTCGGAGGGCACGAAAGTCTGGTGCGATGTTTCTCTTCCTCGCCCCAGGCCGGTAGTACCGCCCTCCCTTCAGCGCCGGGTTTTCGATGCCATTCATGGGCTGGCGCACCCGTCCATCCGCTCCACCTCTGCCTTGGTGGCAGCGAGGTTTGTCTGGCATGGCCTGCGGAAACAGGTAGCGGGGTGGGCACGTTCCTGCGTGCCCTGTCAGACCGCTAAGGTCCAGCGCCACGTCCAGCCCCCCGTACAGGATTTCGAAGTCCCGGCTTTTCGTTTTTTCCACATCCACGTGGATTTGGTCGGGCCTTTGCCTTCCTCCCGGGGCTACACCCACCTCCTCACGGTGGTGGATCGGTTCACCCGGTGGCCGGAGGCTTTCCCATTGTTTGATATCTCGTCAGCGTCTTGTGCTAGGACTTTGGCCCTTCATTGGGTAGCTCGTTTCGGGGTCCCGGCAGTTATTACAACTGACAGAGGACCACAGTTCACTTCGTCCCTCTGGGCCGCGCTGGCGGAACTGTACGGGTCCAAGTTACAACCCACAACTGCATATCACCCCCAGGCTAATGGACTCGTAGAAAGGTTCCACCGCCAACTTAAGGCGTCCCTCAGTGCAAGGCTTGAAGGCCCGGACTGGGTAGACCAACTCCCTTGGGTTCTGTTGGGCATCCGGACGGCTCCTAAGCCAGATCTCGGTGCGTCGTCCGCAGAGCTGGTATATGGCTCGACCCTTCGAGTACCTGGAGATCTGTTTCCGGACACTTCAGCCCTGCTCCCTACAGTCCCATCAGCGTTAGCAGCTCTCCGGGAACGGGTGGGCTCCCTGGCTCCAGTGCCGACTTCACGTCATGGGTGTCCCATGGTACATGAACCGTCTTCCCTGAAGGACTGTGAGTTTGTTTTTTTGCGTAAAGATGCCCATCGCGCCCCGTTGCAGAGGGTCTATCAAGGGCCGTTTCGGGTTTTACGTAAGGGAACGGCTACTTTCACCTTAGACATGGGCGGCAAGAGTGAACTCGTCTCGGTGTCCCGGCTCAAACCTGCCCATTTGGACCCAGATCAACCAGTCCTGGTCGGTCAAACCCCTAGAAGAGGCCAACCTCCGTTAGTTCCGCCCAGTCCACAAACCCCCATTCCGACAGTTCCTCCGGGACCCCCAGTTTCGGCAGTTCCCCTAGGACCCCCCGTTTCGGCAGTTCCTCCAGGACCCCCCGTTCCGGTAGTTCCTCCAGAACCTCCCGTTCCGGCTGTTCCACCAAGTCCGGAACCTCCGGCTCCTGTGGTTCAGGCTGTCCCTCTCCGTACTCGTTATGGTCGCGAAATCCGGCTCCCTGCTAGGTTCCGCACCTCGGGTTCTGGGGGGGGTCATGTAGCGACCATAGAGAATGGTCCAGGTCGTCGAACCCTCGGATTGGCCAGCGAGGTCACGTGGGAACGCGACCATGGGGATTGGTCCAGGAAACGACATCGCTGATTGGCCAGCGATGTCAGGTGCGCGTTTGGCGCCCGATTTAGGCAGTTCGGCGAAGTCTTCAAGGAAGACAGTAAGTTTATATTGGTTGTCCTGTAACTTGTTGTTTTGACTCTGTATTCGTGTATTGCGGCTGCAATAAACTTCGTCTACAACTAGCAAGTTTCGGACTCGCCATAGGAGGCCATTTAAAACTGAGGTGAGAGGGAACTTTTTTCACCCAGAGAGTTGTGAGTCTGTGGAATTCTCTGCCACAGAGGGCAGTGGAGGCCAATTCACTGGATGGATTTAAGAGAGAGTTAGATAGAGCTCTAGGGGCTAGTGGAATCAAGGGATATGGGGAGAAGGCAGGCAAGGGTTACTGATTGTGGATGATCAGCCATGATCACAATGGATGGCGGTGCTGGCTCAAAGGGCCGAATGGCCTCCTCCTGCACATATTTTCTACGTTTCTAAGTTTCTATGTAGAGTCTCCAGCATTTTGTGTCTATCTCGGTTTAAACCGGCATCTGCAGTTCCTTCCTACACAACAGTGGTATCCACAGGGCTGCACGGTGGCGCAGCGGTAGAGTTGCTGCCTTACAGCGAATGCAGCGCCGGAGACCCGGGTTCGATCCTGACTACGGGCGCCGTCTGTACGGAGTTTGTACGTTCTCCCCGTGACCTGCGTGGGTTTTCTCCGAGATCTTTGGTTTCCTCCCACACTCCAAAGACGTGCGGGTTTGTAGGTTAATTGGCTTGGTGTAAATGTAAATTGCTCCTAGTGTGTGTAGGATAGTGTTCATGAGCAAGGGCAAGCGCTCAGTAGGAGGACAGATGAAACGGTTTAAGGACTGCCTCAAAGTGTCCCTCAAAGACATGGACATCAACCTCAGCGCTTGGGAGTTTCTTGCTCTGGACCGTCCAACCTGGCGTAGCAAGCTCACCACAGGAGCCCGTGCAGCAGAGAACATAGAAACAGAGACAATAGGTGCAGGAGGAGGCCATTCGGCCCTTCGAGCCTGTATGCACCGCCATTCAATGTGATCATGGCTGATCATCCAACTCAGTATCCCGTACCTGCCTTCTCTCCATACCCCCTGATCCCTTTAGCCACAAGGGCCACATCTAACTCCCTCTTAAATATAGCCAATGAACTGGCCTCAACTACCCTCTGTGGCAGAGAATTCCACAGATTCCACAGTACGACACGGTGGCGCAGCGGTAGAGTTGCTGCCTTACAGCGAATGCAGCGCCGGAGACTCAGGTTCGATCCTGACTACGAGCGCAGTCTGTACGGAGATTGTATGTTCACCCCGTGACCTGCGTGGGTTTTCTCCGAGATATTCGGTTTCCTCCCACACTTCAAAGACGTACAGATATGTAGGTTAACTGGCTGGGCAAATGTTTTTAAAAAAATTGTCCCTAATGTGTGTAGGATAGTGTTAGTGTGCGGGGATCGCTGGGCGGCGCGAACCCGGTGGGCCGAAGGGCCTGTTTCCGTGCTGTATCTATAAATCTAAAAAAAAAAATCTAAATCATCTACCGCTGCGCCATCGTGCGATGGAGGCGCAGGCAAGTCCCAAGATGGCAGATGTGGCTGTGGTAGCGAGTCTGGGTCAGAATGTGGTCGTAGAGTAGGAGGGCAGGAGAAATCGCAGAGGGGGAGCAGTGAGAGAGCATGTTGCTAAACTCTCGTCGAAGAGAGGAGGAGAACCTCTTCAAAGTGGACATACCTCGAGGAGAAATCACAGTGGAGCAACAGGTAGTGTTAGAGAATAACTGCAGATGCTGGTACAAAGTTATTCATTCACAAAATGCTGGAGATGCTGCCTGACCTGCTGAGTTACTCCAGCATTTTGGGAATAAATACCTTTGATTTGTACCAGCATCTGCAGTTATTTTCTTACACTGCCTAGTCGCCCGAGTGGGACAGGGGTTAATCGCAGCCCGTGCTTCTCAACCTCAGAAGCACTGGCAACGATTTCAGACAGCTATTCCTGGTGGGTTATTAAGGCAGGGGTATCATGAATCATTGAGCAGTCCCGGCACTTGCTAGATGCAGCTGAGCAAGGTGGTACCGCACTCCCCACCAGCTTCCGAGCGGGAGATGCCTTCGGCTCAGCAGGCCTGGGAAGTTCCAGATGGTCCCAACTATCTCCAACCAGGATCAAGATCAGAATCAAAAGCCTTTAATTGTTCAGATGTACTGAGCAGGAACAATGCCATTCTGAGCTGCAGCAGCGTACGGCACACCACAGATAACAGAATAACGGAACAAAACAACCTTCAACGACCTACGGTAGACTTGCTGCCTCACAGCGCCGGAGACCCGGGTTCCATCCCGACCACGGGCGCTGTCTGTACGGAGTTTGCACGTTCTCCCCGTGACCTGCGAGATCTTCGGTTTCTTCCCACACTCCAAAGACGAACAGGTTTGATTTTTTTTAGATTTAGAGATACAGTGCGGAAACAGGCCCTTCGGCCCACCGGGTCTGTGCCGCCCAGCGATCCCCGCACACTAACACTATCCTACACACACTTAGAGACAATTTTTAAAAAACATTTACCCAGTCAATTAACCTACAAACCTGCACGTCTTTGGAGTGTGGGAGGAAACCGAAGATCTCGGAGAAAACCCACGCAGGTCACGGGGAGAACGTACAAACTCCGTACAGACAGCGCCCCGTAGTCAGGATCGAACCTGATTCTCCGGCGCTGTGAAGCAGCAACTTTACCGCTGCGCCACCTTGCCGTTTGTAGGTGAATTGGGACTGGCGTAAATGTAAACATAGACAACAGGTGCAGGAGGAGGCCATTCGGGCCCTTCGAACCAGCACCGTCATTCACTGTGATCATGGCTGATCATCCACAATCAGTACCCCGTTCCTGCCTTCTCCCCATACCCCCTGACTCCGCTATCCTTAAGAGCTCTATCTCACTCTCTCTTTAAAGCATCCAGAGATTTGGCCTCCACTGCCTTCTGAGGCAGAGAGTGTGTGTAGGATAATGTTAGTGTTCGGGGATCACTGGTCGGCGCGGACACGGTGTGGGGGGGGGGGGGGGGGGGGGGGGGGGGGGGGGGGGGGGGGGGGGGGGCGGAAGGGCCTGTTTCCACGCTGTGTCTCTAAACTCAACTCAACTCAACTCATCTAAACTCTTGCAAGGAAGCATGCAGGTACAGCAGGCAGTGAAGAAAGCCAATGGAATGTTGGCCTTCATAACAAGAGGAGTTGAGTATAGGAGCAAAGAGGTCCTTCTGCAGTTGTACAGGGCCCTAGTGAGACCGCACCTGGAGTACTGTGTGCAGTTTTGGTCTCCAAATTTGAGGAAGGATATTCTTGCTATTGTGGGTGTGCAGCGTAGGTTTACCAGGTTAATTCCCGGAATGGCGGGACTGTCATATGTTGAAAGACTGGAGCGACTAGGCTTGTATACACTGGAATTTAGAAGGATGAGAGGGGATCTTATCGAAATATATAAGATTATTAAGGGATTGGACACGTTAGAGGCAGGAAACATGTTCCCAATGTTGGGGGAGTCCAGAACAAGGGGCCACAGTTTAAGAATAAGGGGTAGGCCATTTAGAACTGAGATGAGGAAAAAACATTTTCAGTCAGAGACTTGTGAATCTGTGGAATTCTCTGCCTCAGAAGGCAGTGGAGGCCAATTCTCTGAATGCATTCAAGAGAGAGCTGGATAGAGCTCTTAAGGATAGCGGAGCTAAGGGGTATGGGAGAAGGCAGGAACGGGGTACTGATTGTGGATGATCAGCCATGATCACATTGAATGGCGGTGCCGGCTCGAAAGGCCGAATGGCCTCCTCCTGCACCTATTGTCTATTGTCTATTAACTCAACTCAACTCAAATCAACTCAACTAAACACAGTGTAAGCAGGTACTGGTTTACACTGAAGATGGTTCCAAGGCAGTGTCCAAGCCAAGCGTCTCTCTGGGTCCTTCTCTGTGTAGATCTGCAGTCACCCAATACCATCGCTCCACTCTTTTAAACCTCTACACAAACACCGACATTTCTTACTTTAACTATGACATTTCTTAATCTCCTCCACTGCCCTGTATTTATTTGAGTTAGTATTAATTTGGTTTAGTTTAAGTTTTGTTTAGAGACACAGCGTGGAATCAGGCCCTTCGGCCCACCGAGTCCGTGCCGACCAGCGATCCCCGTGCACTAATACTATCCCACACACCCACTCAGGACAATTTGTTACATCTATGCCAGGCCAATTAACCTACAAACCTGCATGTCTTTGGAGTGTGGGTGGAAACCGGAGCACCCGGAGAAAACCCACGCAGGTCACGGGGAGAACGTACAAACTCCGTACAGACGGCGCCCGTAGTCAGGATGGAACCCGGGTCTCCGGCGCTGTGAGGCAGCAACTCTACCGCGATTGAACTTTTTATTGCTTTGTTATTCTGTTATCTATGGTGTACAGCGTGCTGCCGCAAGTGTGAATGGCAGTGTTCCTGTTGGGTAACGGGGAGAACGTACAAACGCACGCACTGTTTCTCCGTAATAGACTAAACTAAAAGTGCAGAGGGCGTTGAGTGTGCGTGGAATGAGAATGCCACGGGGGAACAGTGGGGGTTGGAGGGAATGAATCATTCTCAATTGCTCAGCCCCTGCACGAAGCCAACATTGCAGTATTAACTGAGCTCTGAAGCTAATTTCCTTCGTGCAAAGGAGCTTGGAGCCGTGGGGCGTGAGGATCAGCCATACTCCCAGGGTGATCCTGATCTGGGAAGACTGGAGGCAACGAAAAATAATTGACAAAACAATTTAGGGGCCTCACAGCGCCGCAGACCCGAGTTCCATCCTGACTACGGGCGCTGTCTGTACGGAGTTTGTACGTTCTCCCCGTGGGTTTTCCCCACCTGTTCGAGTTTCTTCCAACGCACTCCAAAGACGTACAGATTTGTAGGTATAATTGGCCTGGTATCAATGTAAAATAGTGTGTGTGTGTGTGTGTGTGTGTCTGTGTGTCTGTGTGTCTGTGTGTCTGTGTGTCTGTGTGTCTGTGTGTCTGTGTGTGTGTGTGTGTGTGTGTGTGTGTCTGTGTGTCTGTGTGTGTGTGTGTGTCTGTGTGTCTGTGTGTCTGTGTGTCTGTGTGTCTGTGTGTCTGTGTGTCTGTGTGTCTGTGTGTCTGTGTGTGTGTCTGTGTGTGTGTCTCTGTGTGTGTGTGTGTGTGTGTGTGTGTGTGTGTGTGTGTGTGTGTGTGTGTGTGTGTGTGTGTGTGTGTGTGTGTGTGTGTGTGTGTGTGTGTGTGTGTGTGTGTGTGTGTGTGAGAGAGTGTCAGTGTGAACGGGCGATCGCTGGCCACCATTAGTGGGGCTGGAGCACGTGGCCGCTGGCTGGGTGAGGTCACGTGGGGCGCGGGGCGGTGACGTCACCCTTTGTCCCTTATTTGGGAGCGAGGAAGTTGGCAACCGCTACCGCACACTGACACCACACTACACAAACTAAGGGCGATTTACAATTATACCGAAGGCCAATTAACCTACAAACCTGTACGTGTTTGGAATGCGGGAGGAAACTGGAGAACCCGGAGAAAACCCACGCAGGTCACGGGGAGAACGTACAAACTCCGTACAGGCAGCGCCCGTAGTCGGGATGGAACCCAAGTCTCCGGCGCTGTGAGGCAGCAACTCTACCGCTGTGCCACCTACCTACCAACACCTCCCACCACTCTACCGCTTCCCCGAGTGTGTCTGAAGAGTCATAGAGTCATCGACTCCAGAACCAGGGGACACACAGTCTGAGAATAAAGGGGGAATGATATAGTGTGGAAACAGGCCCTTCGGCCCAACTTGCCCACACCGGCCAACAATGTCCCAGCTACACTAGTCCCACCTGCCTGCGCTTGGTCCATATCCCTCCAAACCTGTCCTATCCATGTACCTGTCCAACTGTTTGTTAAGCGATGGGATAGTCCCAGCATCAACTACCTCCTTCGGCAGCTTGTTCCATACACCCACCACCCTTTGTGTGAAAAAGTTACCCCTCAGATTCCTAGTAAATCTATTCCCCTTCACCTTAAACCTAGGTCCTTTGGTCCTCAATTCACCTACTCTGGGCAAGAGACTCTGCGCATCTGTGAAAAATTCCTATTAAATCTTTACCCCTTCACCTTGAAACTATGTCCTCTGGTCCTCGATTCCCCTACTATAGACAATAGAAAATAGACGCAGGAGTAGGCCATTCGGCCCTACGAGCCAGCACCGCCAGTCAATGTGATCATGGCTGATCATTCACAATCAGTACCCCGTTCCTGCCTTCTCCCCATACCTCCTGACTCCGCTATCCTTAAGAGCTCTATCTAGCTCTCTCTTGAATGCATCCAGAGAATTGGCCTCCACTGCCTTCTGAGGCAGAGAATTCCAGATTCACAACTCTCTGACTGAAAAGGTTTTTCCTCATCTCCGTTCTAAATAGCCTACCCCTTATTCTTAAACTGTGGGGCCATGTTCTGGGCTCCCCCAACATTGGGAACATGTTTCCTGCCTCTAACGTGTCCAACCCCATAATAATCATATACGTTTCGATACTCTGGGCAAGAGACTCTGTGCGTCTACCCAATCTATTCCGCTCATGATTTTTGAAGTGTGTGAGATTATTCTGCTATGGGTTTTCTCCAACGCTGACTCCATCTGTTAAAAACACTGCTTTAGGGAAGACTAATTTCATCGATTATTACCCATTAAAAAACAATCTGGTACATAAAATCCCAAATGCAAGCATAAATGTGATTGACAAGCTTGGGCCTCCCATCAGGCTGGTAGCACTGTGGTTAAAGTATTGGACTAGCAACCCAAGCTCTGGGGTATCAAGCCAGTGGTGCGAGTTCTAATCCTGTCACAGAAACATAGAAAATAGGTGCAGGAGGAGGCCAATTGGCCCTTCGAGCCAGCACCGCCATTCATCGTGATCATGACTGATCATCCACAATCAGTAGCCCGTGCCTGCCTTCTCCCCATATCCCTTGATTCCACTAGCCCCTAGAGCTCTATTTGACTCTCTTTTAAATTCGTCCAGTGAATTGGCCTCCACTGCCCTCTGTGGCAGAGAATTCCACACATTCCCAACTCACTGGGTGAAAAAGATTCTTCTCTCCTCAGTTTTAAATGGCCTCCCCTTTATTCTTAGACTGTGGCCCCTGGTTCTGGACTCCCCCAACATTGGGAACATTTTTCCTGCCTCTAACGTGCCCAACCCCTTAATAATTTTATATGTTTCGAAAAGATCCCCTCTCATCCTTCTAAATTCCAGTGTATACAAGCCTTTGGACATCATTGAAGGGATCTGCAGAGAGTGGTGGGCACTGCCCGGTCCATCACGGGTACTCACCTCCCCACCATCGAAGGGATCTACAGGAGGCGCTGCCTCAAAATGGCAGCCGGCATCATCAGAGACCCACACCACCCTGGCCACACTCTCACTGACCCACACCACCCTGGCCACACACTCACTGACCCCCCCCCCCCCCCCCCCCCCCACACTCTCACTGACCCACACCACCCTGGCCACACTCTCACTGACCCACACCACCCTGGCCACACTCTCACTGACCCACACCACCCTGGCCACACTCTCACTGACCCACACCACCCTGGCCACACTCTCACTGACCCACACCACCCTGGCCACTCTCACTGACCCACACCACCCTGGCCACACTCTCACTGACCCCCCCCCCCCCCCCCCACACTCTCACTGACCCACACCACCCTGGCCACACTCTCACTGACCCACACCACCCTGGCCACACTCTCACTGACCCACACCACCCTGGCCACACTCTCACTGACCCACACCACCCTGGCCACACTCTCACTGACCCACACCACCCTGGCCACACTCTCACTGACCCACACCACCCTGGCCACACTCTCACTGACCCACACCACCCTGGCCACACTCTCACTGACCCACACCACCCTGGCCACACTCTCACTGACCCACACCACCCTGGCCACACTCTCACTGACCCACACCACCCTGGCCACACTCTCACTGACCCACACCACCCTGGCCACACTCTCACTGACCCACACCACCCTGGCCACACTCTCACTGACCCACACACCCCCCAACACTCTCACTGACCCACACCACCCTGGCCACACTCTCACTGACCCACACCACCCTGGCCACACTCTCACTGACCCACACCACCCTGGCCACACTCTCACTGACCCACACCACCCTGGCCACACTCTCACTGACCCACACCACCCTGGCCACACTCTCACTGACCCACACCACCCTGGCCACACTCTCACTGACCCACACCACCCTGGCCACACTCTCACTGACCCACACCACCCTGGCCACACTCTCACTGACCCACACTCTCACTGACCCACACCACCCTGGCCACACTCTCACTGACCCACACCACCCTGGCCACACTCTCACTGACCCACACCACCCTGGCCACACTCTCACTGACCCACACCACCCTGGCCACACTCTCACTGACCCACACCACCCTGGCCACACTCTCACTGACCACACCACCCTGGCCACACTCTCACTGACCCACACCACCCTGGCCACACTCTCACTGACCCACACCACCCTGGCCACACTCTCACTGACCCACACCACCCTGGCCACACTCTCACTGACCCACACCACCCTGGCCACACTCTCACTGACCCACACCACCCTGGCCACACTCTCACTGACCCACACCACCCTGGCCACACTCTCACTGACCCACACCACCCTGGCCACACTCTCACTGACCCACACTCTCACTGACCCACACCACCCTGGCCACACTCTCACTGACCCACACCACCCTGGCCACACTCTCACTGACCCACACCACCCTGGCCACACTCTCACTGACCCACACCACCCTGGCCACACTCTCACTGACCCACACCACCCTGGCCACACTCTCACTGACCCACACCACCCTGGCCACACTCTCACTGACCCACACCACCCTGGCCACACTCTCACTGACCCACACCACCCTGGCCACACTCTCACTGACCCACACCACCCTGGCCACACTCTCACTGACCCACACCACCCTGGCCACACTCTCACTGACCCACACCACCCTGGCCACACTCTCACTGACCCACACCACCCTGGCCACACTCTCACTGACCCACACCACCCTGGCCACACTCTCACTGACCCACACCACCCTGGCCACACTCTCACTGACCCACACCACCCTGGCCACACTCTCACTGACCCACACCACCCTGGCCACACTCTCACTGACCCACACCACCCTGGCCACACTCTCACTGACCCACACCACCCTGGCCACACTCTCACTGACCCACACCACCCTGGCCACACTCTCACTGACCCACACCACCCTGGCCACACTCTCACTGACCCACACCACCCTGGCCACACTCTCACTGACCCACACCACCCTGGCCACACTCTCACTGACCCACACCACCCTGGCCACACTCTCACTGACCCACACCACCCTGGCCACACTCTCATCTCATCGCACCCCTGCCATGGGGAAGACGATTCAGGAGCCTGAAAACCGTAACGTCCAGGTTCAGGAACAGCTTCTTCCCAGCAACAATTAGGATCTTTAATAACACACATTACCAACTGCAATCATGAACTGGGGTTGTCTTTTCATGGATAGGACAGGTTTAGAGGGTTATAGACAATAGACAATAGACAATAGACAATACGTGCAGGAGGCCATTCGGCCCTTTGAACCAGCACCGCCATTCAATGTGATCATGGCTGATCATTCTCAATCAGTACCCCTTTCCTGCCTTCTCCCCATACCCCCTGACTCAGCTATCCTTCAGAGCTCTATCTAGCTCTCTCTTGAATGCATTCAGAGAATTGGCCTCCACTGCCTTCTGAGGCAGAGAATTCCACAGATTCACAACTCTCTGACTGAAAATGTTTTTCCTCATCTCAGTTCTAAATGGCCTTCCCCTTATTCTTAAACTGTGGCCCCTGGTTCTGTACTCCCCCAACGTTGGGAACACGTTTCCTGCCTCTAACGTGTCCAACCCCTTAATAATCTTATACGTTTCGATAAGATCCCCTCTCATCCTTCTAAATTCTAAAATGGGCAGGAGTAAACACCTGAGCGACTTTGACAAGGACCAAATTGTTCTGGCCAGACGACTGGGTCAGAGCATCTGTGAAACGGCAAGGCTTGTGGGGTGCTCCCGGTCAGCAGTGGTGAGTACCGACCGACAGTGGTCCGAGGAGGGACAAACCACAAACCGGTTATGGGCCAAACGTAGGCAAGTGGGACTAATGCAGATGGGACAAAGTTGGTCGGTGTGGGCAAGTTGGGCCGAAGGGCCTGTTTCCACGCTGTATCACTCTATGACTCTATTAGTTGGACTGACCTTGGGCTTTTTTGCACCAGTACTATGGTATAATTTTGTGGATTTTCTCAATTCTACACCGATCAGACAAAACGTTATGACCACTGACAGGTGAAGTGAATAACATTGATTATCTTGTTACAATGGCACCTGTCAAGGGGTGGGATATATTAGGCAGCAAGTGAACAGTCAGTTCTTGAAGTTGACGTGTTGGATGCAGGAGAAATGGGCAGGAGTAAAGACCTGAGCGACTTTGACAAGGGCCAAATTGTTCTGGCCAGACGACTGGGTCAGAGCATCTGTGAAACGGCAAGGCTTGTGGGGTGCTCCCGGTCAGCAGTGGTGAGTACCGACCGACAGTGGTCTGAGGAGGGACAAACCACAAACCGGCGACAGGCAGGGTGTTGGGCGCCCAAGGCTCATCGATGCGCGAGGGCAACGAAGGCTATCCCGTCTGGTCCGAACCGACAGAAGGTCGACTGTGGCACAAGTCACAGAAAATGTTAATGGTGGTCACGGGAGGAACGTGTCACAATACACAGCGCATCGCACCCTGCTGTGTATGGGGCTGCACACGGAGGACCAACAGCATATTGGGCAGGTGGTCGTAATGTTTTGGCTCATCAGGTCGAAATGTTTTGGCTGATCGGTGTAGATTATCATTGTCTTTACAGGCCTGTTATACTGACATAATTTAAAATGTTGCTGTTCTATTGTATACATAGCCATGGAACATTCTTCCATCTTGGCTGTTTGTTTTAATGATTTTAATTTAGTTTTAGTGAGCTGACATTTTAAGCATTATAAATGAATGAGGGAAAATAACACGTTTAATTTTTCATTAATGTTTTTAACTTTGTGCGTGTGTTTGTCCCAAGTGTTTACCCAAGTCAATAGGGTTGTGGAGCGTTGGTGGAGTTGAGATCTATCAACGTGATCTACCACTATGTATAGTTTAGTTTAGTTTAGAGATACAGCGCGGAAACAGGCCCTTCGGCCCACCGAGTCTGCGCCGACCAGCGATCCCCCTCATCTAGCACAAGCACTATCCTACACACACACTAGGGACAATTTACAATTTACAGAAAACCAATTAACCTACAAACCCGCACGTCTTTGGAGTGTGGGAGGAAACCGGAGCACCTGGAGAAAACCCACGCAGGTCACGGGGAGAACATACAAACTCAGTACAGACCGCGCCCGCGGTCAGAGTGAACCAAGGTACAATGAAAAGCCTTGTTTTGCATGCTATCCAAACAGATCAGGTGGTGCAGCGGTAGAGTTGCCGCCTTACAGCGAATGCAACGCCGGAGACCCGGGTTGGATCCCGACTATGGGCGCTGTCTGTACGGAGTTTGTACGTTCTCCCCGTGACCAGCATGGGTTTTTCCTGAGATCCGTTTCCTCCCACACTCCAAAGACGTGCAGGTTTGTAGGTAAAGTGGCTTGGTGTAAATGTAGAAATTGTCCCTAGTGTGTGTAGGATAGTGTTAGTGTGCGGGGATCGCTGGTCGGCGCGGACCCGGTGGGCCGAAGGGCCTGTTTCCACGCTGTATCTCTAAACTAAACTAAACTAGATCACTCAAAAAAGTGGAGGGAACAGACAGATGAGGTTTGTGGCTGGATCCTTCTCCAGCCTGAAGAACCCTTTCCAACTTTCTAAACTCCAACGACCACAACTGCAACGTGACCTCCCAACCTCAATACTCAGCACTCTGACTGATGAAGGCAAACGTGCCAAAAGCCTTTTTGACCACCCAGTCTACCTCTGATGCCACCTTCAAGGAACTGTGTACCTGTGCTCCAAGATCACTCTGCTCCACAACACTCCCCAGAGCCCTGCCATTCACTGTTCAGGGGGCAGGCAGAACCCTCTTACGCATGGCGCCGTGACTCGTGGATGGCCAGCTTGGCCAGGCCCAGGAGCAACCCAAACCACAACATCCTAGCTCCTGCTACCCTCTCTCCCCTACGGACAGGGTGTCCACAGATGAGGATGGTGGGTGTGAAGATCAGCCAGAAGTCAAGGAGCAGCCCCTCTAGACAATAGACACTGGTCGGCACGGACCCGGAGGGCCGAAGGGCCTGTTTCCGCGCTGTAACTGAAGTCTAAAGTCCCAAGATAATCAAGATAATCATTGTAACAAGATAGGCAATAGACAATAGGTGCAGGAGGAGGCCATTCGGCCCTTCAAGCCAGCACCACCATTCATTGTGATCATGGCTGATCATCCACAATCAGTGCCTTCTCCCCATACCCCCGGCTCCGCTATCCTTAAGAGCTCTATCTAACTCTCTCTTGAAAACATCCAGTGAATTGGCCTCCACTGCCTTCTGTGGCAGAGAATTCCACAGATTTACAACTCTCTGGCTGAAAAGGTTTTTCCTCATCTCAGTCCTAAATGACCTACCCCTTATTCTTAAACTGTGACCCCTGTTTCTGGACTCCCCCAACATTGGGAACATGTTTCCTGCCTCTAACGTGTCCAAGCTCTTAATAATCTTATACGTTTCGATAAGATCCCTTCTCATCCTTCTGAATTCCAGTGAATATAAGCCCAAACGACCCAGTATTTCCTCATAGGTCAGTCTCGCCATCCCGGGAATTAACCTGGTGAACCTACGCTGCACTCCATCAATGGCAAGAATGTCCTTCCTCAAATTAGGAGAACAAAATTGTACATAGTACTCCAGGTGCGGTCTCACCAGGGCCCTGTACAACTGCAGTAGGACCTACTTGCTCCAAAACTCAAATCCTCTCGCAATGAAGGCCAACATGCCATTGGCTTTCTTCATTGCCTGCTGTACCTGCATGCTTCCTTTCAGTGACTGATGTACTAGGACTCCCAGGTCTCGTTGCACCACCCCTTCTCCTAATCTGACATCATTCAGATAATAATCTGCCTTCCCGTTCTTGCCACCAAAGGGGACAACCTCACACTTATCCACATTAAACTGCATCAGCCATGCATCCGCCCACTCACACAACCTGTCCCAGTCACCCTGCAACCTCATAGCATTTTCCTCGCAGCTCACACTGCCATAGGGGTTGCCAACTTCCTCACTCCCAAATACGGGCCAAGGCGACGTCACCGCCCCGTGCCCCACGTGACCTCACCCTGCGAGCAGCCACGTGCTCCCGCTCCACCAATGGCGGCCGCCCGGGCCTGGAGGCGGGTTGCTACGCAACCTCAGTTAGGGGAACGCACTCGGCCCCGCTCCCCGAACACACTCCATTAGCGGACACCGTCCGGGCCGACCCCGTCCGGGCCGACCCCGTCCGGGCCGACCCCGTCCGGGCCGACCCCGTCCGGGCCGACCCCGTCCGGGCCGACCCCGTCCGGGCCGACCCCGTCCGGGCCGACCCCGTCCGGGCCGACCCCGTCCGGGCCGACCCCGTCCGGGCCGACCCCGTCCGGGCCGACCCCGTCCGGGCCGACCCCGTCCGGGCCGACCCCGTCCGGGCCGACCCCGTCCGGGCCGACCCCGTCCGGGCCGACCCCGTCCGGGCCGACCGCGTCCGGGCCGACCGCGTCCGGGCCGACCGCGTCCGGGCCGACCGCGTCCGGGCCGACCGCGTCCGGGCCGACCGCGTCCGGGCCGACCGCGTCCGGGCCGACCGCGTCCGGGCCGACCGCGTCCGGGCCGACCGCGTCCGGGCCGACCGCGTCCGGGCCGACCGCGTCCGGGCCGACCCCGTCCGGGCCGACCCCGTCCGGGCCGACCCCGTCCGGGCCGACCCCGTCCGGGCCGACCCCGTCCGGGCCGACCCCGTCCGGGCCGACCCCGTCCGGGCCGACCCCGTCCGGGCCGACCCCGTCCGGGCCGACCCCGTCCGGGCCGACCCCGTCCGGGCCGACCCCGTCCGGGCCGACCCCGTCCGGGCCGACCCCGTCCGGGCCGACCGCGTCCGGGCCGACCGCGTCCGGGCCGACCGCGTCCGGGCCGACCGCGTCCGGGCCGACCGCGTCCGGGCCGACCGCGTCCGGGCCGACCGCGTCCGGGCCGACCGCGTCCGGGCCGACCGCGTCCGGGCCGACCGCGTCCGGGCCGACCGCGTCCGGGCCGACCGCGTCCGGGCCGACCGCGTCCGGGCCGACCGCGTCCGGGCCGACCGCGTCCGGGCCGACCGCGTCCGGGCCGACCGCGTCCGGGCCGACCGCGTCCGGGCCGACCGCGTCCGGGCCGACCGCGTCCGGGCCGACAGCGTCCGGGCCGACAGCGTCCGGGCCGACAGCGTCCGGGCCGACAGCGTCCGGGCCGACAGCGTCCGGGCCGACAGCGTCCGGGCCGACAGCGTCCGGGCCGACAGCGTCCGGGCCGACAGCGTCCGGGCCGACAGCGTCCGGGCCGACAGCGTCCGGGCCGACAGCGTCCGGGCCGACAGCGTCCGGGCCGACAGCGTCCGGGCCGACAGCGTCCGGGCCGACAGCGTCCGGGCCGACAGCGTCCGGGCCGACAGCGTCCGGGCCGACAGCGTCCGGGCCGACCGCGTCCGGGCCGACCGCGTCCGGGCCGACCGCGTCCGGGCCGACCGCGTCCGGGCCGACCGCGTCCGGGCCGACCGCGTCCGGGCCGACCGCGTCCGGGCCGACCGCGTCCGGGCCGACCGCGTCCGGGCCGACCGCGTCCGGGCCGACCGCGTCCGGGCCGACCGCGTCCGGGCCGACCGCGTCCGGGCCGACCGCGTCCGGGCCGACCGCGTCCGGGCCGACCGCGTCCGGGCCGACAGCGTCCGGGCCGACAGCGTCCGGGCCGACAGCGTCCGGGCCGACAGCGTCCGGGCCGACAGCGTCCGGGCCGACAGCGTCCGGGCCGACAGCGTCCGGGCCGACAGCGTCCGGGCCGACAGCGTCCGGGCCGACAGCGTCCGGGCCGACAGCGTCCGGGCCGACAGCGTCCGGGCCGACAGCGTCCGGGCCGACAGCGTCCGGGCCGACAGCGTCCGGGCCGACAGCGTCCGGGCCGACAGCGTCCGGGCCGACAGCGTCCGGGCCGACAGCGTCCGGGCCGACAGCGTCCGGGCCGACAGCGTCCGGGCCGACAGCGTCCGGGCCGACAGCGTCCGGGCCGACAGCGTCCGGGCCGACAGCGTCCGGGCCGACAGCGTCCGGGCCGTCAGTGTCCGGGCCTCCAGCGCCCCCCGGGCCTAATACGGGACAAGGGCGGTCCCGTACGGGACAAACCAATTTAGCCCAATATACGGTATATCCCGGCTAATACGGGACAGTTGGCAACCCTAGTTTAGAGATACAGTGTACAGTGGCAACACATCATGCCATCTGTAAAACCAGTTGACAACCAAGTATTTACGCAGAATTTTAAACCACCAACAAGTTTACACAGCATATTATTTTGGAATACTCCATAACTTATTTGACCATTTATAGAGCATTTCAACAAACGTTTTGGGTAGAGTCCATTCTTCAGACTGAATCAGGCTGATTGAATTCTTCAATCGGTCTGAAGAAGGGTCTCGACCCGAAACATCACCCATTCCTTCTCTCCAGAGATGCTGCCTGACCCGCTGAGTTACTCCAGCATTTTGTGGATTCACAATTCTTCGATTTAAACCAGCATCTGCAGTTCTTTCCTGCACAACTACAAACCTAAACGTTTTTGGATTGTAGGAGGAAACGGGAGCAATCGGAGAAAACCCACGCAGGTCAGAGGGTTACTTGATTAGTGCGGGTGTCAGGGGTTACGGGGAGAAGGTAGAAGATTGGGGTTCAGAGGGAGAGATAGATCAGCCATGATTGAATGGCGGAGTAGAACTGATGGGCCAAATGACCTAATTTTGCTTCTATAACTTACGAACTTATGCACTCCGTACAGACAGCGCCCGTAGTCAGGATGGAACCCGGGTCTCTGGCACCGTGAGGCAGCAACTCGACCGCTGCGCCACCGTGCCGCCCTTGGCTTTGAAAATAGAAATGTAGAACAGGTGCTAAAGAAAGGCAGACACAAAATGCTGGAGTAACTCAGCGGGTCAGGCAGCATCTCGGGGCAGAAGGTATGGGTGACGTTTCAGGGTCGAGACCCTTCTTCAGAATCCAATTCTGGAGAATTGGTCTGAGTTACTCCAGCATTTCGTGTCTACCTTCGATTTTAAACAGCATCTGCAGTTTTTTTTCCCCAACAGGTACTAAAGTAATTCTCTGGCCTCCACTGCTTTCTGAGCCAGAGAATTCCACAGATTCACAACTCTGAGCGAAAAAGGATGCTTGGTATAGATTTTGAGAAACAGCGCAGAAACAGGCCCTTCGGCCCACTGGGTCCGCGCCGACCAGCGATCCCCGCACATTAACACTATCCTACACCCACTAGGGACAATTAACCTACAGACCTGCACGTCTTTGGAGTGTGGGAGGAAACCGAAGATCTCGGAGAAAACCCACGCAAACTCCGTACAGACGTCACCCGTAGTCGGGATCGAACCTGAGTCTCCGGCGCTGCATTCGCTGTAAGGCAGCAACTCTACCGCTGCGCCACCGTGCCGCATTTCAAGAGAGTGTTAGATAGAGCTCTTAATGATAGCAGAGTCAGGGGGTATGGGGAGAAGGCTGGAACTGGGTACTGATTGTGGATGATCAGCCATGTGTAACGGACCGCAGGTAGACCCAAATGCAGCAGACGGAACCAAGGAAATAGTTTTAGAATGAGCTTTCCATCTACCTGCTCGTGGACAGAAGACTGAGGCGTTCACCAGGGCGACGACGAGGCATGGAGGTCGGGAGCAGGCAGGGTCGGCAATGGGAAATCAGTCCGAGAGAGAATACTGGAGAGTCTTGCATGAGGGCTAAGAACAATCTGGCCAAGAGTGTGTGTGCAGGAAGGGTTTATATGCTGGCTTGATTGGTGATCTGGAGCAGGTGAGTGAACAGGTGAGGGGAGTTGGCTTAACGTGGTGGGCGTGGCTGGCAGGTGAGTGAACGGGTGAGGGGAGTTAGCTTAACGTGGTGGGCGTGGCTGGCAGGTGAGTGAACAGGACAGACTGTGACAGAACCCTCCCCTCAAGGGACGGCTCCTGACGTCCCCAAAGGTCAATAAACAGAAACCGGGTGGGAGGAGGGGCCGTGGAGGTGGGCTAATACTCTTGGGAGACGCCGTCCCATTCCATGGTCGCAACTGGGTGGGAGGCAGGTGACTGGTGGGGGGAATCATCCTCATCAGAGGACGGCCCCTCGAGACTTCCAGCCCTAGTGTGTCCGGGACTGGAAATCTCCTCGTCACCCGATGAGTCTTCTTCCTCCGGAGAATCTGGAGCAACAGACGGCGAGTTTATCCGGGGTGCCCCTCTGGAAGATGTAGTGGGCCTAGCCGGTTGGTCGGGGTGTTGAAGATGGAAGGCCTTGATGAGTCGGGAGTGGAGAATGTGTCGAGCAGGGACCCAGGACCTCTCCTCTGGACCATACCCCTCCCAGTGGACGAGGTACTGCAGGCCCCTCCCTCGGCGGCAGGACTGCAGTAGGCGACGGACCGTGTAGACAAGGCCCCCATCAATGAAGCGTGGAGGTGGTGGAGCTGCCGGTGAAAGGGGTCTCTCCCGGACCGGCTTCACCTTGGAGACGTGAAACGTCGGGTGGACCCTCATGGTCCGAGGAAGCTTCAGTCTCACCGCCGTTGGGTTGATGATCCTCTCAATCTCCAAGGGGGCCAGATTGTTATGTAACGGACCGCAGGTAGACCCAAATGCAGCACACGGAACCAAGGAAGTAGTTTTAGAATGAGCTTTATTCCTACCTGCTCGTGGTCGGGGACAGAAGACTGAGGCGTTCACCAGGGCTACGACCAGGCATGAAGGTCGGGAGCAGGCAGGGTCGGTAACGGGAAATCAGTCCGAGAGAGAATGCTGGAGCGTCTTGCATCAGGGCTAAGAGCAATCTGGCCAAGAGTGTGT
This sequence comes from Rhinoraja longicauda, assembly GCF_053455715.1. Taxonomy (NCBI): domain Eukaryota; kingdom Metazoa; phylum Chordata; class Chondrichthyes; order Rajiformes; family Arhynchobatidae; genus Rhinoraja; species Rhinoraja longicauda. The sequence goes on along the minus strand of NC_135955.1, from coordinate 92,949,600 downwards.
GTGTGCAGGAAGGGTTTATATGCTGGCTTGATTAGTGATCTGGAGCAGGTGAGTGAACGGGTGAGGGGAGTTAGCTTAACGTGGTGGGCGTGGCTGGCAGGTGAGTGAACAGGTGAGAGGAGTTGGCTTAACGTGGTGGGCGTGGCTGGCAGGTGAGTGAACAGGTGATTGGGAGTTGGCTTAACGTGGTGGGCGTGGCTGGCAGGTGAGTGAACAGGACAGACTGTGACACCATGATCACATTGAATGGCGGTGCTGGCTCGAAGGGCCAAATGCCCTCCTCCTGCACCTATTCATCATATCATCATATATATACAGCCGGAAACAGGCCTTTTCGGCCCTCCAAGTCCGTGCCGCCCAGCGATCCCCGCACATTAACACTATCCTACACCCACTAGGGACAATTTTTCACATTTACTCAGCCAATTAACCTACAAACCTGTACGTCTTTGGAGTGTGGGAGGAAACCGAAGATCTCGGAGAAAACCCACGCAGGTCACGGGGAGAACGTACAAACTCCTTACAGTGCAGCACCCGTAGTCAGGATCGAACCTGAGTCGCCGGCGCTGCATTCGCTGTAAAGCAGCAACTCTACCGCTGCGCTACCGTGCGCCCTATTGTCTATTGTCTATTGAACCAGGGTACTGAATCCAACACCAGCCACCACACAGTTTACTTTCCACGAGCAGTTTGTGAATCCAAACTATTTCCAGCAAATGACTTTGCCAGCTCTTTCCAAACTTTTCCATTAGTCATCTGACAGAACATTGGGTCAATTTAGCTAAAGATTAACTTTAATTGAGATACAACAAAGCATGGTATTAAGGCAAAGCCATTGATTTTTAGATATCATGTGGTTTCTTTCACCTTGGGTGCCTCAGTTTGATGCTTCCACATGTAAAATAATTTTGTTCATTAGATGTACAGAATGAATCCGTGATGTGGCTTCCCACAGCCAATAGAGAGAATATTTTAGTACAATCCTTTATATCCTCTGTGTTCGGCTCTTTCAAGTGAAAGAGAGGTTTTTTGTGATTGTCAAACAGGTGCATCATCATTTCATCTGAATGATCAAAACACAAGTGGAGATGTAAAATATGTTGCTGCCTTGCAGTGTGTTGTATAGTTTAGTTTCATAGAAACATAGAAAATAGGTGCAGGAGTAGGCCATTCGGCCCTTCGAGCCTGCACCGCCATTCAATATGATCATAGGTGATCATCCAACTCAGTATCCCGTACCTGCCTTCTCTCCATACCCCCTGATCCCTTTAGCCACAAGAGCCACATCTAAAACTCCCTCTTAAATATAGCCAATGAACTACCTTCTGTGGCAGAGAATTCCACAGATTCACCACTCTCTGTGTGAAAAAAAAAGTTCTCATCTCGGTCCTAAAAGACTTCCCCGTTATCCTTAAACTGTGACCCCTTGTTCTGGACTTCCCCAACATCGGGAACAATCTTCCTGCATCTAGCCTGTCCAACCCCTTAAGAATTTTGAAAGATTCCATAAGATCCCCCCTCAATCTTCTAAATTCCAGCGAGTACAAGCCGAGTCTATCCAATCTTTCTTCATATGAAAGTCCTGCCATCCCAGGAATCAATCTGGTGAACCTTCTCTGTACTCCCTCTATGTTCAGAGAGACAGCATCAAGGCAAGCTCTTTGGCCTACCTGGTTCGTGCCGACCAGCGATCCCCTGCACATTAACGCACACGAAGAATAATTTACAATCTACCATTATACCAAGCCAATAGACAATAGACAATAGGTGCAGGAGGAGGCCATTCAGCCCTTCGAGCCAGCACCGCCAGTCAATGTGATCATGGCTGATCATTCTCAATCAGTACCCCGTTCCTGCCTTCTCCCCATACCCCCTGACTCCGCTATCCTTAAGAGCTCTATCCAGCTCTCTCTTGAATGCATTCAGAGAATTGGCCTCCACTGCCTTCTGAGGCAGAGAATTCCACAGATTCACAACTCTCTGAGTGAAAACGTTTTTCCTCATCTCAGTTCTAAATGGCCTACCCCTTATTCTTAAACTGTGGCCCCTTGTTCTGGACTCCCCCAACACTGGGAACATGTTTCCTGCCTCTAACGTGTCCAACCCCTTAATAATCTTATACGTTTCGATAAGATCTCCTCTCATCTTTCTAAATTCCAGTGTATACAAGCCTAGTCGCTCCAGTCTTTCAACAAATGATAGTCCCACCATTCCGGGAATTAACCTAGTAAACCTACGCTGCACGCCCTCAATAGCAAGAATATCCTTCCTCAAATTTGGAGACCAAAACTGCACACAGTACTCCAGGTGCGGTCTCACTAGGGCTCTGTACAACTACAGAAAGACCCCTTTGCTCCTATACTCAACTCCTCTTGTTATGAAGGCCAACATTCCATTGGCTTTCTTCACTGCCTGCTGTACCTGCATGCTTCCTTTCAGTGACTGATGCACTAGGACACCCAATCAATTTAAAAACTTGTTTTGCACGTCTTTGGAGTGTGGGAGGAAACCGGAGCACCCGGAGAAAACCCACGCAGGTCATGGGGAGAACGTACAAACTCCGTACACACAGCACCCGTTGTCGGGATGGAACCCGGGTCTCCGGCGCTGTGAGGCAGAAACTCTACTGCTGCGCCACCGTGCCACCATAAAGTGAGGCAGAGAAATATTTTGGTGGATATTGAGGTAGCGTGCAAATTCTTCTTTGATAATTACACTCGTGAAGCTCTTTGTGACGTGTTTGAAGGCTAAAGGTGTCAACAGTAAAAATGGAGTCTAATCCCGGCCTCCTCCAGTGCCATAGTGAGGACCATTGGAAATTGGAGGAACAGCACCTCTTATTTCGCTTGGGCAGCTTGCAGCCCAGCGGTATGAACATTGACTTCTCCAACTTTAAATAGTTCCACTGTCCCGCTCTTCCCCTCCCCCTTCCCAGTTCTCCCTCCAGTCTTCCTGTCACCGACTACATTCTATCTCTGTCCCGCCCCCTCCCCTGACATCAGTCTGAAGAAGGGTCTCGACCCGAAACGTCACCCATTCCTTCTCTCCTGAGATGCTGCCTGACCCGCTGAGTTACTCCAGCATTTTGTGAAATAAATACCTTCGATTTGTACCAGCATCTGCAGTTATTTTCCTACACAATCAAATGTCAAGTGTTGTACTTTAGCGGGTCGAATGTAATTGCTGCCTTAGAGTATCAGGGTCCCAGGTTCAATCCTGACTTTGGGACTGTGCGGAGTTTGTTCATTCTCTCTGTGACCGCGTGTGAGCATTTCCCAGGTGCTCTGGTTTCATCCCACACTGTGGCTCTGTGTGACTGAAATTTTGGACATTCTCCCTTGTATTCACTGGAGTTTAGAAGGATGAGAGGGGATCTTATACAAAACGTATAAAATTATAAAAGGACTGGACAAGCTAAATGCAGGAAAAATGTTCCCAATGTTGGGCGAGTCCAGAACCAGGGGCCACACAGTCTAAGAATAAAGGGGAGGCCATTTAAAACTGAGGTGAGAAGGAACTTTTTCACCCAGAGAGTTGTGAATTTGTGGAATTCTCTGCCACAGAGGGCAGTGGAGGCCAAATCACTGGTGAATTTAAAAGAGAGTTAGATAGAGCTCCAGGGGCTAGTGGAATCAAGGGATATGGGGAGAAGTCTGGAACTCACTGCCTGGGGTGGTGGTGGAGGCGGGAACACTCACAACGTTTAAGAGGCATTTGGATGGGCACTTGAAATGCTACAACATTCAGGGCTACGGTCCAAATGCGGGAAAATGAGATTAAAATTAGACTGTGTTTGGTAACGGGCGGCACGGACACGATGGGCCGAAGGGCCTCTTTCTGTGCTGTAGGACTCTATGACTCTATGACTCTATGACTTTAAGGCAGGCACGGGTTACTGGTTGTGGATGATCAGCCATGATCACAATGAATGGTGGTGCTGGCTCGAAGGGCCGAATGGCCTCCTCCTGCATCTGTTGTGATTTAGATTTTTTTTTAGATTTAGAGATACAGCGCAGAAACAGGCCCTTCGGCCCACCCGGTCCGTGCCGCCCAGCGATCCCCGCACACTAACACTATCCTACACCTACTAGGGAGAATCTTTTTTTACATTTGCCCAGCCAATTAACCTACAAACCTGCACGTCTTTGGAGTGTGGGAGGAAATCGAAGATCTCGGAGAAAACCCACGCAGGTCACGGGGAGAACGTACAAACTCCGTACAGACGGCGCCCGTAGTCAGGATCGAACTTGTGTCTCCGGCGCTGCATTCGCTGTAAGGCAGCAACTCTACCGCTGCGCCACCGTGCCACCCATAGTCATTGTCTATGTTTCTAGGTTTCCCCCTTGACCTGTGTGGGTTTTCTCCAGGTGCTCCAGTTTCTCCCACACTCCAAAGACGTGCAGGATTGTGGGTTAATTGGCTGTGGTAAAATTGTAAATTGTCCCTTGTGTGTCGGACAGAACTGGATTATCGGGTGATCGCTGGTTGATGTGGACTCGGTGGGCCGAAGGGCCTGTTTCCAGGCTGTATCTCTGAACTAAATTCTTCCAATCATTTAATCATTCCCAAATTTTACATAATTTCTCTTGATGTGTATCTTTTCTTTCAGAATCTCGTCTAGTTGTAAGAGAAATGTGTGTTTTCTCCGAGATCTTCGGTTTCCTCCCACACTCCAAAGACGTGCAGGTTTGTAGGTTAATTGGCCAGGGTTTGTATATTTGGTACAAATGTAAATTGTCCCTAGTGGGTGTAGGATGGTGTAAGTGTGCGGGGAACGCTGGTCGGCGCGGGCCCGGTGGGCCGAAGGGCCTGTTTCCACGCTGTATCATATCATATCATATCATATCATATCATATCATATATATACAGCCGGAAACAGGCCTTTTCGGCCCTCCAAGTCCGTGCCGCCCAGTGATCCCCGTACATTAACACTATCCTACACCCACTAGGGACAATTTTTACATTTACCCAGCCAATTAACCTACATACCTGTACGTCTTTGGAGTGTGGGAGGAAACCGAAGATCTCGGAGAAAACCCACGCAGGTCACGGGGAGAACGTACAAACTCCTTACAGTGCAGCACCCATAGTCAGGATCGAACCTGAGTCTCCGGTGCTGCATTCGCTGTAAAGCAGCAACTCTACCGCTGCGCTACCGTATCTCTAAACCATTTAGAACGGAGATGAGGAAAAACTTTTTCAGTCAGAGAGTTGTGAATCTGTGGAATTCTCTACCTCAGAAGGCAGTGGAGGCCAATTCTCTGGATGCTTTCAAGAGAGAGTAAGATAGAGCTCTTAAAGATAGCGGAGTCAGGGGGTATGGGGAGAAGGCAGGAACGGGGTACTGATTGAGAATGATTAGCCATGATCACATTGAATGGCGGTACTGGCTCGAAGGGCCGAATGGCCTCCTCCTGCACCTATTGTCTATTGTCTATTGAGTCAGGGGGTATGGGGAGAAGGCAGGAACGGGGTACTGATTGTGTAAGAAAATAACTGCAGATGCTGGTATAAATCGAAGGTATTTATTTCACAAAATGCTGGAGTAACTCAGCAGGTCAGGCAGCATCTCAGGAGAGAAGGAATGGGTGACGTTTTGGGTCGAGACCCTTCTTCAGACTGCTTCAGACTGGGTACTGATTGTGGATGATTAGCCATGATCACAGTGAACGGCGGTGCTGACTCGAAGGGCCGATCGGCCTCCTCCTGCACCTATTGTCTATTGTCTATTGTCTAAATTGTCCCTAGTGTGTGTGGGATAGTGTTAGTGTGCGGGGATCGCTGGTCGGCGCGGACCCGGTGGGCCGAAAGGGCCTGTTTCCACGCTGTATCTCCAAACTAAACTAAACTAAAGCAAGCAAACAATATTCTTTCACATTGTTTTGGTCTCTCTTTCACACCAAGGCATCAGAGTCAAACTGTTCATTATTTACGTGACATTGCAAATGCATACCTTAAGAAGAAAGTGCAATAAATCTACATAGACTTCCCCTCTCAAGAGTAACAAATGTAGTTGTATAAAACATTCTGTGAGCTGGCTGGGCATGTGTGGAGACAGATAAGAATATGTCATATGCAAAGCAAAGCAATCACCATCTTTTCTCCTCACACACACACACTGAGAGATCAGACGCACAGATCTAGAATGTGCCATTTGTTTGTGGCTCGGTATTGTTGGCATGTCTGGCTGTGAACCAATCTATGGAAAGCCAGCTTAATATCTCAGGACCAACTGCTGACAACTGTATTTAATTTCAAAACAATAGACAATAGACAATAGGTGCAGGAGGAGGCCATTCGGCCCTTCGAACCAGCACCGCCATTCAATGTGATCATGGCTGATCATCCACAATCAGTACCCCGTTCCTGCCTTCTCCCCATACCCCCTGACTCCACTATCCTTAAGAGCTCTATCCAGCTCTCTCTTGAATGCATTCAGAGAATTGGCCTCCACTGCCTTCTGAGGCAGAGAATTTCACAGATTCACAACTCTCTGACTGAAAAAGTTTTTCCTCATCTCAGTTCTAAATGGCCTACCCCTTATTCTTAAACTGGGGCCCCTTATGCTTAATGCAAAAAAAGGAATACTTGTCAAAAAAAGTTGTGGTAGGAACTACCAAGATAGAGTAATAAGGGCCTTTTGTCCCACGTAGGCGATTTTAAGGCGACTGCCGGTGACTAAGCTATATATATATATATAGTATAAGACAATAACTGCAGATGCTGGTACAAATCGAAGGTATTTATTCACAAAATGCTGGAGTAACTCAGCAGGTCAGGCAGCATCTCAGGAGAGAAGGAATGGGTGACGTTTCGGGTCGGGACCCTTCTGTGACTAGGCTGTGGCTGAACGTTGGCCGGGGTGTCGCGGGCGGGCGTGATCGTGATCGTGATCGTGAGGAGTCTTCAATGAATCGTAGCCGATCTCGGCGTGTCGCGGAAACATTTACCTGCTAGACATTTCTGTGCGGCAGCTGGCTTGTGGCCAGGTATGGCAGCTTATTGCGGGCGCTGTCTGTCGCACGCTGTCCCCAGGTTTGCTAGGTTGTCGCAGATGCGTTTAGAAGCACGTAATATTAAATTAAGAAAAGGCATTTGAAGATACCTGAAGATAGTTTTGTTTAACCAGTTTATTTACCGTCAGGACATTTGACGGGTGGATTGGAGGCGACGGTTTGACGGTCAGGTAAGCGTGGGGATTTGGCGATGTTTCTGAAGACGGTGTAATCTCTTAGCCAGGTGCTAGTTTCACAAAGAAAGTGACTCGTGTCGACGTGACGGCATTGTCGTGGTCATTGTCGTGGTCATTGTCGTGGTCATTGTCGTGGTCATTGTCGCGGTCATTGTCGTGGTCATTGTCGTGGTCATTGTCGTGGTCATTGTCGTGGTCATTGTCGTGGTCATTGTCGTGGTCATTGTCGTGGTCATTGTCGTGGTCATTGTCACGGTCATTGTCGTGGTCATTGTCGCGGTCATTGTCGCGGTCATTGTCGCGGTCATTGTCGTGGTCATTGTCGTGGTCATTGTCGCGGTCATTGTCGCGGTCATTGTCGTGGTCATTGTCGCGGTCATTGTCGTGGTCATTGTCGTGGGGTAAAAGAAAATGGCGGCGATCTGCTACGACTTTGACAGTCGCCGGCAGTCACCTTAAAAATTGCGTAACTGGGACAGGCCCTTTATAGAGCCGTACAGCACAGAATCTGGCCCTTCGGCCCAACTTGCCCACATCGACCAACATGCCCCATCTACACTAGTCCCACCTGCCTGCGCTTGGTCCATATCCCTCCAAACCCGACCTATCCATGTACCTGTCCGACTGTTTCTTAAACGATGGGATAGTCCCAGCCTCAACTACCTCCTCTGGCAGCTCGTTCCATACACCCACCACCCTCTGTGTGAAAAAGTTACCCCTCAGATTCCTATTAAATCTTTTCCCCTTCACCTTAAACCTAGGTTCTTTGGTCCTCGATTCACCTACTCTGGGCAAGAGACTCTGTGCATCTATCGGATCTATTCCTCTCATGATTTTGTACACCTCTATAAGATCACCCCTCATCCTCCTGCGCTCCATGGAATAGAGACCCAGCCTGCTCAACCTCTCCCTGTAGCTCACACCCTCTAGTCCTGGCAACATCCTCGTAAATCTTATCTGAACCCTTTCCAGTTTGACAATATCTTTCCTATAACATGGTGCCCAGAACGGAACACAATATTCTAAATGCGGCCTCACCAACGTCTTATACAACTGCAACATGATCTCCCAACTTCTATACTCAGTACTCTGACTGATGAAGGACAAAGTGCCAAAAGCCTTTTTGACCTCCCTATCTACCTGTGACTCCACCTTCAAGGAACCAAGCACCTATACTCCTAGATCCCTCTGCTCTACAACACTACCCAGAGGCCTACCATTCACTGTGTAGGTCCTGCCCATGCTAGACTTCCCAAAATGCAACACTTCACATTCCTCAGCCTATCTGGCAAAGCGACAGGTTTAGTGGAACAGAGGCCAAATGCAGGCAGGTGGGACAAGTTGGGATGGGACATGTTGGCCGGTGTTGGCAGGTTCGGCTCAGGATTGTCTTTCCAGGCTGTGTGATCGATGCAGTGAATTGTGGACGCTGCCCAGACCATCACACAAACCAACCTCCCTTCCATTGACTCCATCTACACCTCACGCTGCCTCGGCAAGGCCAGCACCCAGACCATCACACAAACCAACCTCCCTTCCATTGACTCCATCTACACCTCACGCAGCCTCGGCAAGGCCAGCAGCATAATCAAGGACCAGTCTCACCCCGGCCACTCCCTCTTCTCCCCTCTCCCATCGGGCAAGAGGTACAGAAGTGCGAAAACTCCAGATTCAGGGACAGTTTCTTCCCGGCTGTTATCAGGCAACTGAACCATCCTACCACAACCAGAGAGCAGTGCTGAACTACTATCTACCTCATTGGTGACCCTCGGACTATCCTTGATCGGACCTTACTGGCTTTACCTTGCACTAAACGGCAATTCCTTATTACGTATCTATACACTGTGAATGGCTCAATTGTAATCATGTACCGAGGAATGAGTGGGTTAACCAATGATGAGCGTTTGTCGGCACTGGGCCTGTACTCGCTGGAGTTTAGAAGGATGAGGGGGGACCTCATTGAAACGTACAGAATAGTGAGTGGCCTGGTTAGAGTGGATGTGGAGAGGATGTTTCCACTAGTGGGAGAGTCTAGGACCAGAGGGCACAGCCTCAGAATTAAAGGATGTTCCTTTAGGAAGAAGATGAGGAGAAATTTATTTAGTCAGAGGGTGGTGAATCTGTGGGATTCTTTGCCACAGACGGCTGTGGAGGCCAAGCCAGTGGATATTTTTAAGCCAAAGATAAATAGATTCTTGATTAGTGCGGGTGTCAGGGGTTACGGGGAAAAGGCAGGAGAATGGGGATTGGAGGGAGAGGTAGATCGGCCATGATTGGATGGCGGAGTAGACTTGATGGGCCAAATGGCCTAATTCTACTCCTATTCCTTATGACCTTATGTATAGTCCTTCCGCGGACTAGATCGCACGCATCTAAAGCTTTTTACTGTATCTCGAAACTCATGACAATAAACTAAACTCGAGGAAAATCTTTTTCAGTCAGAGAGTTGTGAATCTGTGGAATTCTCTGCCTCAGAAGGCAGTGGAGGCCAATTCTCTGAATGCATTCAAGAGAGAGCTAGATAGAGCTCTTAAGGATAGCGGAGTCAGGGGGTATGGGGAGAAGGCAGGAACGGGGTACTGATTGAGAATGATCAGCCATGATCACATTGAATGGCGGTGCTGGCTCGAAGGGCCGAATGGCCTCCTCCTGCACCTATTGTCTATTATCTATTGTCTATTGTCTAAACTGAATTTAAACTGAACTAAGTTTAGTTCAGATGGGCCAAATGCATATGGTGGGACTAGTGTAGGTGGGGCATGTTGGCCAGTATGGGCAAGTTGGGTAGAAGGGCCTGTTTCCACGCTGTATCACTCTATAGTCATAGCTGGCCGTGGATTGTGTCAAAAAAATTAAATACTGTTAAGTCAGTATCAAATGTAATCAATCCAATGCAAGCTAAAGTGATGTACTACAAAGTGCAAATCTGTTCAGCCCCTCAAGCAATCCTGAGACAAGCACAAATATTCCTGGCAAATGCACGAGTTACTGCAAAGAATTTCAATGAATTTGAAACCTTTTCAAATCAAACTCTTGTGCATTACATAGATACACAAAAACATAGATAATAGGTGCAGGAGGAGGCCATTTGGCCCTTCGAGCCAGCACCGCCATTCATTGTGATCATGGCTGATCATCCACAATCAGTAACCCGTGCCTGCCTTCTCCCCATATCCCTTGATTCCACTAGCCCCTAGAGCTTGATCTAACTCTCTTTTAAATTCATACAGCATTGTATGGAACGTTACCAAATAAATTAAATTTCCCAAAGAACATGAAGAAGAGATTCTGAAGAAGGGTCCCGACCCGAAACACCACCTATCCATGTTCTCCAGAGATGCTGCCTGACCCGCTGAGTTACTCCAGCACTCTGTGAAACGTCACCTATCCATGTTCTCCAGAGATGCTGCCTGACCCGCTGAGTTACTCCAGCACTCTGTGAAACGTCACCTATCCATGTTCCCCACAGATGCTGTAGATCTTACTGGATGTTTCTATGGACAAGCTAGATACAGGTAAAACATTCCCAATGTCGGGGGAGTCCAGAACCAGGGGCCACACAGTCTAAGAATAAAGGGGAGGCCATTTAAAACTGAGGTGAGAAGGATCCTTTTCACCCAGAGAGTTGTGAATTTGTGGAATTCTCTGCCACAGAGGGCAGTGGAGGCTGATTCACTGGATGAATTTAAAAGAGAGTTAAATAGAGCTCTAGGGGCTAGTGGAATCAAAAGATATGGGGAGAAGGCAGGCACGGGTTACTGATTGTGGATGATCAGCCATGATCACAATGAATGGCGGTGCTGGCTCGAAGGGCCAAATGGCCTCCTCCTGCACCTGTTTTCTATGTTTCTATATTTCTATATTTCTATGTTGTGCTATCAATTTCCTTAAACGTCCAGTGTCTTAAGGTATGTTAAATACTCATGCAATTTCCATTTCCATCAGGTAACTTGAAAGATTGCATTTCAAGGCATCGTAAACCCAGCCAGGGATTAAGCAGCAAATACATTGCGTTCAGAAAAAAAAGCCATTACAATCTTGCATAAAAGATATTGCAGCAAATTAAATAATGATTCCTGCAAAATGGGTTGCGTCTAATTTATAGAGATCTGTTTTTACTGCGTACATAAGAATCTATTCAGCACTGGCTCGTAAACACAAGTGAGTGATTCATCTCCTGGATTGTAATTCTGAAGATCAATTCATAAATTCATAAGGTCAAAACTTCTAGCAGCAAAATTAGGCCATTCAGCCCATCGAGTCTACTACACCATACAATCATGGCTGATCTGTCTCTCCCTCTCAACCCCATTCTCCTGCCTTCTCCCCGTAACCCCTGACACCCATATTAATCAAGAATCTGTCTATCACTGCCTTAACTATATCCATGGACTTGGACACCACAGATGTCTGTGGCAAAGAATCCCACAGATTCACCATCCTCTGGCTAAAGAGATTCCTGCTCACCTCCTTCTCAAAGGAACGACCTTTAATTCTGAGGCTGTGACCTCTAAACTTAGACTCTCCCACTAGTGGAAACATCCTCTCCACATCCAAGAAGAGTTGTGAATCTGTGGAATTCTCTGCCTCAGAAGGCAGTGGAGGCCAATATTTTCTGGATGCTTTCAATATAGAGTTAGATCGACCTCTTAACGATCCCCTCTCCTCTCCTCTCCTCTCCTCTCCTCTCCTCTCCTCTCCTCTCCTCTCCTCTCCTCTCCTCTCCTCTCCTCTCCTCTCCTCTCCTCTCCTCTCCTCTCCTCGCCTCCCCTCCTCTCCTCTCCTCTCCTCTCCTCTCCTCTCCTCTCCTCTCCTCTCCTCCCCTGTGGTGGATGTCTATGTTAAATGTTATTTGATGCGGCTGTGTGTCTTGTTGCTTTTCACTTAGTGTGGCTGTATGGTAACTCAAATTTCACTGCACCTTAATTGGTGCACGGGACAATAAATTGAATCTTGAATCTTGAATCTTGAATCTAATTTAGAATAGCAGAAAGTGAAATATGAACGTTGCAGAGACTAGTTTAGTTTAGGTTAGTTTAGTTTATTGTCACGTGTACCGAGGTACAGTGAAAAGCTTTATTGTTGCGCGCTAACTAGTCAGCGGAGAGACAACACATGATTACATGTCCACAGTGTACAGATAACGTATAAAGGGAATAATGAATAATGTTGAGTGCAATATAAGGTTGAGTGCAAGATTGTGGTGGAGATAGATAGATTCTTGATCAGTGCGGGTGTCAGGGGTTACGTGGAGAAGGCAGGAGAATGGGGTTAGGAGGGAAAAGTCGATCAGCCATGAATGAATGGTGGAGTAGACTTGATGGGCCGAATGGCCTCGTTCTGCTCCTGGAACCTATGAAAATATGAACTGCGACCAGCTAGACTAATGCATACTTGTGCCCCAGAATCAAAGGCACAACAGTTCAAGTCAAGTCAAGTCAAATTTATTTGTATAGTACATTTAAAAACAACCCACGTTGACCAAAGTGCTGTACATCAGTTCAGGTACTAAGAAACGAACATACAATGGCACATAAACATAACAGCACATACATAAACAGTTCACAGCGCCCCCTCAGAGGGCCTCAAATGCTAGGGACTAGAAATAGGTTTTGAGCCTGGACTTAAAGGAGTCGTTGGAGGAGGCAGTTCTGATGGGGAGAGGGATGCTGTTCCACAGTCTAGGAGCTGCAACCGCAAAAGCGCGGTCACCCCTGAGCTTAAGCCTAGACCGCGGGATAGTGAGTAGCTCCAAGTCGGCCGACCTGAGGGACCTGGAGATAGAGAGGTCGGTTAGAAGAGGGTTGATATAGGGGTGGGGGAGGGGGGGGCAAGCCCGTTTAGGGCTTTATATGTGAAACAGTTGACAATCTTTTACCAGGAATCTCTTAGGAACAAAATTATTGCCGTCCAAAATAAGTTGCAGGGAAAAGACTGGTGAAGTGTTATAGAAACTTACAAAATTCTTAAGGGGTTGGACAGGCTAGATGCAGGAAGATTGTTCCCGATGTTGGGGAAGTCCAGAACAAGGGGTCGCAGTTTAAGGATAAGGGGGAAGTCTTTCAGGACAGAGATGAGAAAGTTTTTTTTCACACAAAGAGTGGTGAATCTGTGGAATTCTCTGCCACAGAAGGTAGTTGAGGCCAGTTCATTGGCTATATTTAAGAGGGAGTTAGATGTGGCCCTTGTGGCTAAAGGGATCAGGGGGTATGGAGAGAAGGCAGGTACGGGATACTGAGTTGGATGATCAGCCATGATCATATTGAATGGCGGTGCGTACAGGCTCGAAGGGCCGAATGGCCTACTCCTGCACCTATTTTCTATGTTTTCTATGTTTTCTATGAAGTGCAGATAAAAGTTCTTCAAGTTGGGGCAGCACCAGGTTTTGCTAATGGTGAATTGTGTAGTCATGTCACAATGGGATTTATTTTGTATTCAAATCTCACAGGTTATGTATACATCCCGAATTCCTCTCACCGCATGTAAATCTTCTGAACTCAGAATGCTAAACATACCAGGCAGTGCGGAAAGCTAACGGCATGTTGGCCTTCATAACAAGAGGATTTCAGTATAGGAGTAAAGAGGTTCTTCTGCAGTTGTACAGGGTCCTGGTAAGACCACACCTGGAGTACTGTGTACAGTTTTGGTCTCCTAATTTGAGGAAGGACATCCTTGTAATTGAGGCAGTGCAGCGTAGGTTCACGAGATTGATCCCTGGGATGGCGGGACTGACATATGAGGAAAGATTGAAAAGACTAGGCTTGTATTCACTGGAGTTTAGAAGGATGAGAGGGGATCTTATGGAAACATATAAAATTATAAAAGGACTGGCCAAGCTAGATGCAGGAAAAATGTTCCCAATGTTGGGGGAGTCCAGAACCAGGGGCCACACAGTCTTAGAATAAAGGGGAGGCCATTTAAAACTGAGGTGAGAAGAAACTTTTTCACCCAGAGAGTTGTGAATTTGTGGAATTCTCTGCCACAGAAGGCAGTGGAGGCCAAATCAATGGATGGATTTAAGAGAGAGTTAGATAGAGCTCTAGGGGCTAGTGGAATCAAGGGATATGGGGAGAAGGCGGGCGCGGGTTATAGATTGTGGACGATCAGCCATGATCACAATGAATGGTGGTGGTGACTCGAAGGGCCGAATGGCCTCCTCCTGCACCTATTTTTTCTATGTTTCTATACACAAGACCTGCACGGTGGCGCAGCGGTAGAGTTGCTGCCTCACAGCGTCAGAGACCTGGGTTCGATCCCGACTACGGGTGCTGTGTGTACGGAGTTTGTACGTTCTCCCCGTGACCTGTGTGGGTTTTTACCAGCATCTCCGGTTTCCTCCCACACTCCAAAAACATACAAGTTTGTCGGTTAATTGGCTTGGTGTAAATATATCTTGTCCCTCGTGTGTGTGTGTGTAGGATGGTGTTAGCGTGCGGGGATCGCTGGTCAGCGCGGTCCCGGTGGGCCGAAGGTCCTATTTCCGCGCCGTATCCCCAAACTAAACTAAAATAAAAGTGTTAGATTCTTGCTATTGAGGGCGTGCAGCGTAGGTTTACTAGGTTAATTCCCGGAATGGCGGGACTGTCATATGTTGAAAGACTGGAGCGACTAGGTTTGTATACACTGGAATTTAGAAGGATAAGAGGAGATCTTATCGAAACGTATAAGATTATTAAGGGGTTGGACACGTTAGAGGCAGTAAACATGTTCCCAATGTTGGGGAAGTCCAGAACAAGGGGCCACAGTTTAAGAATAGGGGTAGGCCATTTACAACGGAGATGAGGAAAACCTTTTTCAGTCAGAGAGTTGTAAATCTGTGGAATTCTCTGCCTCAGAAGGCAGTGGAGGCCAATTCTCTGAATGCATTCAAGAGAGAGCTAGATAGAGCTCTAGGGGCTAGCGGAGTCAGGGGGTATGGGGAGAAGGCAGGAACGGGGTACTGATTGAGAATGATCAGCCATGATCACATTGAATGGCGGTGCTGGCTCGAAGGGCCGAATGGCCTCCTCCTGCGTCTATTGTCTATTTTGATAGCTGCAATTGCCCAAGGCACCTTGGAATTGTGTGTTTATCATATTGCATATTTCAATATAAAAACCAAGAAGATCAAGAATGATACAAGAAATGACCTTTTTCATCATAGAACTGAATGAAACTGAACTGATAAAATACATTGTGGATTTCTGGCTGATTAATTTTGTGGATATTTTAACTTCAGATTATTTGTTTGAAATTAAACTTTCTCAGAGCTGGGAGCTAAAATCCTTGATTCTTACCCGACAAGATTTCCAAGGCTTGTCTTTCCAGTCCTTTGAGTGGAACGTGATTCAGGCCCAGTCTTGTACCTTGGGCAAGTGTAATCACTTCTTCATGAAGTCGCCGAATATTCTGGTTGATAATAACACAGAAGTCAAGCATTATTCAGTGTCAAGACTCCAGGGTGAAGAATGAACATTCAAGAATGTTTTATCGTCTTATGCTGAAGGTTGCCAACTTTCCTGTATTAGCCAGGACATCCCGAAAATTGGGCTAAATTGGTTTGTCTAGCCCTTGTCCCGTATTAGGCCCAGACACTGTAAGCCTCAATGCTATAGGCCCGGACACTGTAGGCCCGGACAGTGTAGGCCCGGACACTGTAGGCCCGGGGGCAGCTGTAGGCTCGGACACTGTAGGCCTGGACACTGTAAGCCCAGACACTGTAGGCCCGGACAGTGTAGGCCCGGACACTGTAGGCCTGGACATTGTAGGCCCAGACACAGTAGGCCCGGACACCGTAGGCCCAGACATTCTAGGCCCAGACTCTGTAGGCCCGGACACTGTAGACACCGACACTGTAGGCCCGGGGGCAGCTGTAGGCCCGGACAGTGTAGGCCCGGACACTGTAGGCCCGGAGGCCACTGTAGGCCTGACAGTGTAGGCCCGGAGGCCCTGGTGCCGCCTGAAGGAGGTTGCGAAGCAATCCTCCTCCCGGCCCGGGCGGCCGCCATTGGTGGAGCGGGAGCACGTGGCCGCCGGCTTGGTGAGGTCATGTGGGGCGCGGGGCGGTGACGTCACCTTGTCCCATATTTGGGAGTGAGGAAGTTGGCAACAACTACTTATGGTCCAAAACCGAACGATGAAATTCTTACATGCAGAAGCAGCAGCAGCAGCATAACTGGTCTGCAAACACATTACTTAATAAATAATATGGTAAACAAAAACAGGAATACATTCATGTTCATCAATTCATATGATTTGAGAAGAATTAGGCCATTCGGCCCATCAAGTCTATTCGACCGTTTAATCATGGCTGATCTATCTCTCCCTCCTAACCCCATTCTCCTGCCTTCTCCCCATAACCCCTGACACCCGCACTGATCAAGAATCTAACTATCTCTGCCTTAAAAATATCCACTGACTTGGCCTCCACAGCCGTCTGTGGCAAAGAACTCCACAGATTCACCACCAATTAACATTTTGGTGCAGCGGTAGAGTTGCTGCCTCACAGCGCCAGAGACCCGGGTTTGATCCTGACTACGGGTGCTGTTAGGATTGCCATCATTTTTGGAATATCGGAAGGTAACCCTGAATTAAACGTGTTTCAGAAGAATTTATTTAATTACGGGCTAATAATGGGAAAAAAGCTCATACTGAAATTCTGGAAAAATGCGCCCACACCAACAATAAAAATGTGGATATCAAATATGTTTGAAACACTACATTTGGAAGAGATGAGATTCCTCTTAGCAGGTAAAGCAGACCAATTTCAAAAGACGTGGTCTACGTTTCTGGACCTATTACAAGCATGAGGTGCAATAGTAATTTTACAAAGAAATAAATAAATAAATGGTATCAGGACCTGGTAACGGGAGGTAAAACAACAAAACAGACTTGGTTGGTAGTCCCCTTCCTGCGGAGTTTAATGTTATAATAGAGCGATTGTTTCTACTTTTTTTTTTTTTTTTTTTTTCTTTCTTTTCTAGGGTCTACTTTCTTACTTTACTTCCTTCTCTAACTTCTTTTCCAAGGGGCTTTCTTTTCCCAACACTCTCTTGCACTTCACGACTCTTGCGCACTTTCTTTCTTTACTTCTTTACTTCTATCTTTTTCTTAAAGCTCAAAAAAAGGAAGCGGTATAAAAAATGTATTAAGATATACCTGTTGTATTATTGTAATTTACCGTACTTTTAATAAAAAAAAAAAAATAAAAATAAAAAAAAAAAAATAAAAAAAAAAGGATTGCCATCTGTCCCGTATTAGCCGGGACATCCCGTATTTTGTGCTAAATTGGTTTGTCCCAAACGTGACCGTCCTTGTCCCGTATTAGGCCGGGGGGTGCTGTCGGCCCGGACACTGTAGGCCCGGACAGTGTAGGCCCGGACACTGTAGCCACGGACACTGTAGGCCCGGACACTGTAGGCCCAGACACTGTAGGCCCGGACACTGTAGGCCCGGACACTGTAGGCCCGGACACTGTAGTACTGGACAGTGTAGGCCCGGACACTGTAGGCCCGGACACTGTAGGCCCGGACACTGTAGGCCCGGACACTGTAGGCCCGGACACTGTAGGCCCGGACACTGTAGGCCCGGACACTGTAGGTTAACGGAGTGTGTCCGGGGAGCGGGGCCGAGTGTGTTCGCCCGACGATGGTTGCGTAGCAACCCGCCTCCCGGCCCGGGCAGCCGCCGTTGGTAGAGCGTGAGCACGTGGCCGCTGGCTGGGTGAGGTCACGTGGGGCGGTGACGTCACCTTGTCCCGTATTTGCGAGTGAGATAGTTGGCAACCCTACGTGCAGTCTGAACGGAGCTTGTACGTTCTCCCCGTGACCTGTGTGTGTTGGTGAAAATACTCACTAAGACCTGAGTAAGAGAAAAGCAGTGACTTTGTTGTTGACTGAGCTGTGGGAGAGTAGGCAAGCCCACACGGTCTGTCAGCATCTTCTCCCCAAGTGATCCTCACAGCTGCATGTCATATATTTTATTATCAAACAATGGCAGGTGTTTACATTACCTGAGTGAGGGACCAGTGAACCCCTTAGCAACTACCAAGCCATTCAATCCCTTAGTAACTTCTTAGCAGCCCCTTGGCAACTCGTTAATGGCGGGACTGTCATATGAGGAAAGATTGGAAAGACTGGGCTTGTATTCACTGGAGTTTAGAAGGATGAGAGGGGATCTTATAGAGACGTATAAAATTATAAAAGGACTGGACAAGCTAGATGCAGGAAAAATATTCCCAATGTTGGGGGAGTCCAGAACCAGGGGCCACACAGTCTGAGAATAAAGGGGAGGCCATTTAAAACTGAGGTGAGAAGAAACTTTTGCCACCCAGAGAGTTGTGAATTTGTGGAATTTTCAGCCACAGAGGGCAGTGGAGGCCGAATCACTGGATGAATTTAAAAGAGAGTTAGATAGAGCTCTAGGGGCTGGGTGGAATCAAGGGATATGGGGAGAAGGCAGGCACGGGTTACTGATTGTGGATGATCAGCCATGATCGCTGCTGGACAACGACTCCCACCCCATGCAGGACACTGTCACTGCACTGAGTAGCTCCTTCAGTGACAGACTCCTTCACCCCAAGTGCGTGAAGGAGAGATACAGGAGGTCCTTCCTTCCCGCTGCTGTGAGACTGCACAACCAGCACTGCTCCCAGCAGACCAGTCAACAGTAACAGCTAAGAACACACAGAAAACTGATGACAATTTATTTGTGCATCTTTTATTTATAATGAATGCTCTCTTGCTATCCACTTTGCTGCTGTAACACTGTAAATTTCCCCGGTGTGGGACAAATAAAGCAATATATTACTATTATTATCACATTGAATGGCGGTGCTGGCTCAAAGGGCCAAATGGCCTCCTCCTGCACCTATTGTCTATGTTTCTATGTTAGCCAATCAACCCTTAGCAGCCCCAAAGCAACTTAACCAGTGATAGCGGAGTCAGGGGGTATGGGGAGAAGGCAGGAACGGGGTACTGATTGAGGATGATCAGCCATGATCACATTGAATGGCGGTGCTGGCTCGAAGGGCCGAATGGCCTCCTCCTGCACCTATTGTCTATTGTCTATTGTCTATTAACCATGTTTTTCAATCATTGTGGCTCAGCCGTATCTATATTTTGGCTATTGCAGGTGCTCAACAAATGTTGGGGGAGTCCAGAACCAGGGGCCACAGTTTAAGAATAAGGGGTAGGCCATTTAGAACGGAGATGAGGAAAAACTTTTTCAGTCAGAGAGTTGTGAATCTGTGGAATTCTCTGCCTCAGAAGGCAGTGGAGGCCAATTCTCTGGATGCTTTCAAGAGAGAGTTAGATAGAGCTCTTAAGGATAGCGGAGTGTGGGCTGGTGTTAGGGGACAAGGTGACGTCACCGTCCCGCGCTCCACGTGACCTCACCCAGCCAGCGGCCACGTGCTCCCGCTCCACCAACGGCGGGCACCCGGGGCGGGAGGCGGGTTGCTATGCAACATCCGTTGGGCGGCGCCCAGGCCTACACTGTCCGGGCCTACACTGTCCGGACCTACACTGTCCGGGCCTACACTGTCCGGACCTACACTGTCCTGACCTACACTGTCCGGAACTACAGTGTCTGGACCTACACTGTCCGGAACTACAGTGTCTGGACCTACACTGTCCGGGCCTACACTGTCCGGGCCTACAGCGCCCCCCAGGCCTAATGCGGGACAAGGGCAGTTCCGTACGAAACAAACCAACTTAGCCAAAAATACAGGATTTCCCGGCTAATACGGGACAGTTGACAACCCTAGCTGTGTAGGCTAGTTGGGCCTAATTCCACGCTTTATCACTCTATGACTCTGTAATTTCTTGTTACATATTTAAAAAAGACGCTCCAGAACGATATATTTCTCATTATATTCCCGTTGTGCTTTGATCTGTCCTGTTGATCTTTATTTTCAATGTTTTCCCGCCCCAATTATTTCCATTGGAACTCATATTGTTTACTCACTCGAGATTGAAGTGCCTCCATACAATGAGGAATACTGGTCAGTTCATAGAAATTACTGGAATGTATCCCCCACCAACAATAATGTTTACAAAAATGATGTATTATTAATGATGGAATTGTGATTATGGTTAATATCAATCATATGTTGGTTCACGTTCTTTAGTGATAGAAGCAGAATTATGCCATTCTGCCCATCAGGTCTATTCCGCCATTCAATCATGGCTGATAGACAATAGACAATAGACAATAGACAATGGACAATAGACAATAGGTGCAGGAGGAGGCCATTCGGCCCTTCAGCCCTTCGAGCCAGCACCGCCATTCAATGTGACCATGGCTGATCATTCTCAATCAGTACCCCGTTCCTGCCTTCTCCCCATACCCCCTGACTCCGCTATCCTTAAGAGCTCTATCTAGCTCTCTCTTGAATGCATTCAGAGAATTGGCCTCCACTGCCTTCTGAGGCAGAGAATTCCACAGATTCACAACTCTCTGACTGAAAGAGTTTTTCCTCAGCTCAGTTCTAAATGGCCGACCCCTTATTCTTAAACTGTGGCCCCTTGTTCTGGACTCCCCCAACATTGGGAACATGTTTCCTGCCTCTAATGTGTCCAACCCCTTAATAATCTTATATGTTTCGATAAGATCCCCTCTCATCCTTCTAAATTCCAGTGTATACAAGCCTAGTCGCTCCAGTCTTTCAACATATGTTGGTTCACATTCTTTAGTGATAGGAGCAGAATTATGCCTTTCAGCCTATCAGGTCTATTCCGCCTTTCCATCATGGCTGATCTATCTTTCCCTCCTAACCCCATTCTCCTGCCTTCTACCCGTAACCCCTGACACCCGCACTAACAAAGAATCC
Source organism: Rhinoraja longicauda (assembly GCF_053455715.1). Classification (NCBI taxonomy): domain Eukaryota; kingdom Metazoa; phylum Chordata; class Chondrichthyes; order Rajiformes; family Arhynchobatidae; genus Rhinoraja; species Rhinoraja longicauda. The sequence continues at coordinate 92,928,598 of NC_135955.1, read as the reverse complement.
ATCTATCTCTGCCTTAAAAATATTCACTGACTTATGGCCTCTACATCCTTCTGTGGCAAAGAATTCCACAGATTCACCACCCTCTGACTAAAGAAATTCCTCCTCATCTCCTTCCTGAAGGTATGTCCTCTAATTCTGAGGCTGTGCCCTCTGGTCATAGACTCTCCCACTAGTGGAAACATCCTCTCCACATCCACTCTATCCAGGCGCCATTTGGAGTATTCTGTTCACTTTTGGTCACCCTGCTTTAGGAAGGATGTCGTTAAGCTGGGATGCGTGCATAGAAGATCTACAAGGATGTGTAGGGAGGAACTGCAGATGCTGGTTTAAAACGAAGATAGACACTTGAGTAACTCAGTGGGTCAGGCAGCATCTCCGGAGAACATGGATAGGTGACGTTTCACAGAGTGCTGGAGTAACTCAGCGGGTCAGGCAGCATCTGTGGTGAACATGGATAGGTGACGTTTCACAGAGTGCTGGAGTAACTCAGCCATGATCACATTGAATGGCGGTGGTGGCTCGAAGGGCCGAATGGCCTCCTCCTGCACCTGTTGTCTATTGTCTATGTTCAGGCAGCATCTCTAGAGGAACGTAATAGGTGACATTTCGGGTCAAGACCCTTCTTCAGACCAAGGGTCAGGGGGGAAGGGAAAACGAGAGATATAGGCGGTGATGGAGAACAAATAGAACAAATGAAGGAAAGATATGCAAAAAGGTAACGATGACCAGGGAAAGGTGGAGCCCACAATGCTCCATTGTTGGCAGTGGGCGAGGTGATAACAAGTTATACAGACAATGAATCTCAACAGGACGACAGTGGAACTAGTACACATACTAGGGTGGGGCGGAACAGAGAGAGAGAGGCCCATCGCAAATTGGAGGAACAGCACCTCATATTTCGCTTGGGTAGCTTACAGCCCAGCGGTATGAACATTGACTTCTCTAACTTCAAGTAACCCTTGCATCCCCTCTCTCTCCGGCCCTCCATCACTCTTGTACTAGAAATACAAAGATGTTGTGTTCGGTGCTGGGCCTTTTGCTGTTTGTCATCTACGTCCATTATTTTGAATGAGAACAGACAGGGCAAGGTTAGCTGGTTTGCTGATGATACGTAAGTGGGTTTTCTATGTTTCTATGTTTCCATGTTGGAATAACTTTTCTATTTAACTACTATCTTTAAAAAAAAACACTTGATAAAGTTGTTAATAAAAGACATATGGCCAAAATAAAAAAAAACTTGAGGAAAAATTAAGCAGCAGGAATTGGATAAGAAAATAACTAGATGATGGTGTTAAAAGATCAGTGGTAGCAGTTATAATCATGACTTGCCACTGTGAATCTCAGCATTAAGGATGTTTATAAACGATTTTAATGAGCACTAACTAATGAACATCAATGATTGGTGACAATATTTCTCGGCATTAGAAAACATGATTCGGCACGATGGCACAGCGGTAGAGTTGCTGCCTCACAGCGCCGGGGACCCGGGTTCCGTCCCAACTACGGGCGCCGTCTGTACGGAGTTTGTACGTTCTCCCCGTGACCTGCGTGGGTTTTCTCCGAGATCTTCGGTTTCCTCCCACACTTCAAAGACGTGCAGGTTTGTAGGTTAATTGACTGGGTAAATGTAAAAATTGTCCCTAGTGGGTGTAGGATAGTGTTAGTGTGCGGGGATCGCTGGGCGGCGCGGACTCGGTGGGCCGAAGGGCCTGTTTCCGCGCTGTATCTCTAAATCTAAATCTAAATCTATTCACAAAAGCATGGAATCATCGAAACATGGAAAATAGGTGCAGGAGGAGGCCATTTGGCCCTTCGAGCCAGCACCGCCATTCATTGTGATCATGGCTGATCATCTGTTTGTGTGTGTGTTCATTGAGAGGCACTCAGGTATATATATATAAGTCCTTTATTAGCAGGTACTTATAGTACAGATGCTGGCTTCCATTACCTCCAGTCCCCCACCGGATCTCCCAGCACCAGGATAACGCGGTACAAAACCCGGCCTGGATTTCGCACCGGGTGCACAACAGTAAAACCAGACATGGATCTACATCCCCCTTCTTAAGCATAAGCCCCCCAAACTAGATAAGAGTATATAAAGCCACTACAATATGAAACAACTACAACTTACCCCCATCCTAATACAAGGGATGAAAAAACAACTACGACCAACGCTAAGCGGAGGAGGATACAACTCGAGTAAGATAAACAAAAGGGGGACGGTAACGACCGTAATTAACCAGAGTCCATAGCAAGTGTCTAGCCACAGTCTTGGTACTTGGGATTGGGCTTACAGACCCGTCCTGCACGAGTACAATACAAGCCCTCCGCCGTATCCATTGTAGGTGTCAGCACCATGGGTGGTGGTTCAAACAGCACTGGTCTCGCAATGGCCTTCTGCACAGGAGACTGCACCAGTGAAGTCATGGGTGGCTGTGTAGGCAACTTTATGTGTGATTCCATCACCGGCTCCTTTGTTGGTGTAAAGACCGGCTTGTGGTCTGCCGACGCCTGGCCTCCATTGGTCTATAACCTGCCATCTGCGACCTCCGTGTAGCCATGCGGACGCGGATGAGATGGCACCGGCTCATTCACCGGTAGAAGGTGTTTTCTGTTCCGCCGGTAGGTTCCTCCTTCCGATTGGACAAGATAGGACCGCGGCTCCTGGCAGGTCCCACTAACTACACCCAGACGATCATCACCCTTCTGGGTCTGCAGACGGACCGTCTGACCCTCCGACAGAGGCTGGAGAGGATGGCTAGACCTGTCGTAATACGCCTTCTGGATCTGCCGTTTATGTTGCAGCTGAGCCTGAACAAATTGGGGCTCGTGAACATGGGGCTGCAGCAGGTGTCTTGCAACAGGAAGGGTGGTACGAGTTTGTCTGGACATCAATCGTTGGGCCGGCGAACCCAATACCGGGCCTGTTTCCGCGCTGTATCTCTAAATCTAAATCTAAATCTATTCACAAAAGCATGGAGTCATAGAAACATGGAAAATAGGTGCAGGAGGAGGCCATTTGGCCCTTCGAGCCAGCAACGCCATTCATTGTGATCATGGCTGATCATCCACAATCAGTAACCCGTGCCTGCCTTCTCCCCATACCCCTTGATTCCACTAGCCCCCAGAGCTCTATCTAACTCTCTTTTAAATTCATCCAGTGAATTGGCCTCCACTGCCCTCTGTGGCAGAGAATTCCACAAATCCACAACTCTCTGGGTCATAGAGACGTACATCGTGGAAACAGGCCCTTTGGCCCAACTTGCCCACACACCACAATGACATCTTCCTACAGCAGGAAGACCAAAGATGAACACAATACTCTATGTGGCAGCAAAGCGGAATAATTTCCACCAAAGGTTTAGGTTAGTCTTCGAGATACAGCGCGGAAACAGGCCCTTCGGCCCACCGGGTCCGCGCCGACCAGCGATCCCCGCACACTAACACTATCCTACACACACTAGGGACAATTAAAAAAAAAAAATTTCCAAGCAAATTAACCTACAATCCTGCACGTCTTTGGAGTGTGGGAGGAAACCGAAGATCTGGGAGAAAACTCACGCGGGTCACGGGGAGAATGTACAAACTCCGTACAGACAGCACCCGTAGTCGGGATGGAACCCGGGACTCTGGCGCTGTGAGGCAGCAACTCTACCGCTGCGCCACCGTGCCACCAAAACTGTGCCGGCACTGGGATATACAGAGAATGGAGAGATGTGGATCACGTGCGCAGGAGGATGAGGGGAGATCTTATAGAGGTGTATCAAATCATGAGGGGAATGGATCGGGTAGACGCACAGAGTCCCTTGCCCAGAGTAGGGGAATCGAGGACCAGAGGACATAGGTTCAAGGTGGCGGGAGAGATTTAATAGGAATCTGAGGGGTAACTTATTCACACAAAGGGTGGTGGGTGTATGGAACGAGCTGCCAGAGGCAGGTGGGACGAGTGTAGATGGGACGTGTTGGTCAGCGTGGGCAAGTTGGGCCGAAGTGCTTATTTCCATGCTGTACTACTCTGTCTTTTTGTGTCTCTGTGTCCCTGTGTCTCTGTGTCTCCGTGTGTCTCCGTGTGTCTATCTGTGTCTCTGTGTCTCTGTGTCTCTGTGTCTCTGTGTCTCCGTGTGTCTCTGTGTCTCCGTGTGTCTCTGTGTCTCTGTGTCTCTGTGTCTCTGTGTCTCTGTGACAGTGTCTCTGTGACTCTGTGACTCTGTGACTCTGTGTCTCTGTGACTCTGTGTCTCTGTGTCTCTGTGTCTTTGTGTCTCTGTGTCTCTGTGTCTCTGTGTCTCCGTGTGTCTCTGTGTCTCAGTGTCTCTGTGACTCTGTGATGCGTTTTCTGTTCCATGTGCATTGGGTAAATTTGCTAATTGCCCAACCAAATGCCGCCAGTGGACTTGCTGAAGGGGTAAAGCTGAACGTCGGGTCTAAATGAGGCGAGCTATTTTCTTTTAATCATCCGTGTGTTTGCTTTGGATACATCAGAGTCACCCTGACATTAGTGCTGTGTGAGAGACATGAGGCAGAGGGCACGCCCTGCTCCTGTAATCATCGGCACAGCTTCATTAGTCATTAGAGGTCACTGGCAGCCCAGTGGGGACTTGTCCTCTTGCTTTGCTAACCCGCGGCTGACCCGCTAAACACGTTTGATCGCGGCGACGTTTGAGGTCAGCCCGCGACACGGTGAAATCAATTATCAACAGGGCCCCGTTCCTTTTGTAAACGATGAAGCCGTCCAGCTGTACACTCTCCGCCCCCGTTTCCAAAAAAGCTTTTTATTTAAACGTTGTAAATCAGATCAAAGAGGCCAGCCATGTTTAACTGAACGACCCTCCGCTCTGCACATGAATGCTCATTTGTTAACCGCCAAAGAACGGGTCTCAAAAGATCATTATTTCTGCACATTTAAGGTCGGCGTGGAAATTTGCCTTGTAATCAACGTCGACCTGCTTTCAATGGACCATCTGCAGCCTCGTCTTTGAGCGGATCTGAAAGTTGGCGTGCAGGTACGGCAGGCAGTGAAGAAAGCCGATGGCATGTTGGCCTTCATAACAAGAGGAGTTGAGTACAGGAGCAAAGAGGTCCTTCTGCAGTTGTACAGGGCCCTAGTGAGACCGCACCTGGAGTACTGTGTGCAGTTTTGGTCTCTAATTTGAGGAAGGACATCAGTCGACAATAGGCTATAGACAATAGGTGCAGGAGTAGACCATTCGGCCCTTCAAGCCAGCACCACCATTCAATGTGATCATGGTTGATCATTCTCAATCAGTACCCCGTTCCTGCCTTCTCTCCATACCCCCTGATTCCGCTATCCTTAAGAGCTCTATCTAGCTCTCTCTTGAATGCATTCAGAAAATTGGCCTCCACTGCCTTCTGAGGCTGTCTTAAGGATAGCGGAGTCAGGGGGTATGGGGAGAAGGCAGGAACGGGGTACTGATTGAGAATGATCAGCCATGATCACATTGAATGGCAGTGCTGGCTCGAAGGGCCAAATGGCCTCCTCCTGCACCTATTGTCTATGTTTCTGTGTTTCGCCAGCTTTTGGTGCCTGTCTTCGGTGTAAACCAGCATCTGCAGTTCCTTCTTGCACAGGCAGTCACGGTGGCGCAGCGGTAGAGTTGCTGCGTGGGTTTTCTCCGAGATCTTCGGTTTCCCCCCTCACTCCAAAGACGTGCAGGTTTGTAGGTTAATTGGCTTGGTATAAATGTAAAAATTGTCCCTAGTGCGTGTAGGATAGTGTTAATGTGCCGGGATCGCTGGGCGGTGCGGATCCGGTGGGCCGAAGGGGCCTGTTTCCGCGCTGTATCTCTAAACTAAACTAAAGTAAACTAAAAATAAGATCTGTATTCAGTCCCCTACACCAGGAATTGGATTAACGTGTGATGGACATAAATGAGGACCTCATTTCACACAGAGGGTGGTGGGTGCATTGAACGAGCTGCCAGAGGAGGTAGTTGAGGCTGGGACTATCCCATTGTTTAAGAAACATTCAGACAGGTACATGGATAAGGTTTAGAGGTTTCGAAGGATATGGGCCAAAAACAGGCAGGTGGGACTAGTGTAGATGGGGCATATTGGTTGGTGTGGGCAATTCAGACCGAAGCCTCACAGAGCCTGAGGTCCAGGTTCCATCCCGACTACGGGCGCTGTCTGTACGGAGTTTGTACGTTCTCCCCGTACCTGCGTGGATTTTCTCCAGGTGCTCTAGTTTGCTCCCGCACTCCAAAGATGTACAGGTTTGTAGGTTAATTTAGTTTAGAGATACAGCGCGGAAACAGGCCCCTTCGGCCCACCGGGTCCGCGCCGCCCAGCGATCCCTGCACATTAACACTATCCTACACACACTAGGGACAATTTTTACATTTACCCAGCCAATTGACCTACAAACCTGCACGTCTTTGGAGTGTGGGAGGAAACCGAAGATCTTGGAGAAAACCCACGCAGGTCACGGGGAGAACGTACAAACTCCGTACAGACAGCGCCCGTAGTCGGGATGGAACCCGGGTCTCCGGCGATGTGAGGCAGCAACTCTACCGCTGCGCCACCGTGACCGCCACTCTGTGGCAAAGACTTGGTATCTTTATGGAGTGCGGTTTGTATGGAGTTTGTACGTTCTCCCCGTGACCTGCGTGAGTTTTCTCCGAGATCGTCGGTTTGTGGGTTAATTGGCTTCGGCAAAATTGAAAATTGTCCCGAATGTGTAAGATGGGGCTAGTTTACGGTTGATCGCTGGTCGGCACGGACATGGTGGGCCGAAGGGCCAGTTTGCACAATGTATCTCTGAACTAAACTAAACTGAAACCCGATTAGGGATTGTATTCAGCCAAGAATATACATAATCAATGATGCAGCCTTTACACTGCAAATTTGCTAATCCAATTGTAATGAACACCTTAAGTCATTCAGCTCAACGGCTCAGGATTCGTTTAGTTTAGTTTTGAGATCTAGCACGGAAATAGGCCATTCGGCCCACTGAGTCCGCGCTGTCTCACAGTTCGCAAAGTCCAGGAGCAGAATTAGGCCATTCGGCCCATCAAGTCCACTGCGCCATTCAATCGTGGCTGATCTATCTCTCTCCCTCTCAACCCCATTCTCCTGCCTTCTCCCCGTAACCCCTGACACCCGCAATAATCAATCTATCTCTGCCTTAAAAATTGACTTTGCCTCTGCAGCCGTCTGTGGCAATGAATTCCACAGATTCACCACCCTCTGATGAAAGAAATTCCTCCTGGGCTCCTTTTTGAAGGGAGGAGATCTTATCGAAACGTATAAGATTATTAAGGGGTTGGACACGTTAGAGGCAGGAAACATGTTCCCAATGTTGGGGGAGTCCAGAACAAGGGCCACAGTTTAAGAATAAGGGGTAGGGCATTTAGAACGGAGATGAGGAAAAACTTTTTCAGTCAGAGAGTTGTGAATCTGTGGAATTCTCTGCCTCAGAAGGCAGTGGAGGCCAATTCTCTGAATGCATTCAAGAGAGAGCTAGATAGAGCTCTTAAGGATAGCGGAGTCAGGGGGTGTAGGGAGAAGGCAAGAACGGGGTACTGATTGAGAATGATCAGCCATGATCACATTGAATGGTGGTGCTGGCTCGAAGGACCGAATGGCCTCCTCCTGCGCCTATTGTCTATTGTCTATTGATGTCCTTGTATTCTGAGGTTATAACCATTGATAGCCTGTGCACACCAGTTCTGTGTTCCCCAGTTTTCTTGTCCACTCCCTGCACACAAGGGGCGATTTTTGCAGAGAGCTGATTAACCCACAAACCCGCACGTCTTTGGGATGCTAGCGGCTTTACCAGATGTGCCTTGATGCCACCTGGTGTGTGCTAACGTTCTATTATTTACACGCAAGATGTTGTCAGAACTGTCTCATGTCCTGTAATATGCTTTTTTTTAGATTTAGAGATACAGCGCGGAAACAGGCCCTTCGGCCCACCGAGTCCGCGCCGACCAGCGATCCCCGCACACTAACACTATCCTACACACAATTTTTACATTTACCCAGTCAATTAACCTACATACCTGTACGTCTTTGGAGTGTGGGAGGAAATCGAAGAGTGTGGGAGGAAACCGAAACCGAAGACATGTTCCAAATTTTGGGGGAGTGCAGAACCAGGGGCCATAGTTTAAGAATAAGGGGTAGGCCATTTAGAACGTAGATGAGAAAAAACTTTTTCACACAGAGAGTAGTAAATCTGTGGAATTCTCTGCCTCAGAAGGCAGTGGAGGCCAATTCTCTGAATGCATTCAAGAGAGAGCTAGATAGAGCTCTTAATGATAGCGGAGTCAGGGGGTATGGGGAGAAGGCAGGAATGGGGTACTGATTGTGAATGATCAGCCATGATCACATTGAATGGCGGTGCTGGCTCGAAGGGCCAATTGGCCTCCTCTTGCACCTGTTGTCTATTGTCTATTGTCTATTGTCTATTGTCTATAAGCAAGGTACACACAAAATGCTGGAGTAACTCAGTGGGACAGGCAGCATCTCTGGAGAGAAGGAATGGGTGACATTTCGGGTCGAGACCCTTCTTCAGACATAAGCAAAATTTAAATGGCAAATGAATAGATTCAGTCTATCGCTTCACAGAATATCTTACCATTTGCAATTTCTTTAAAACAAAAACTAATCCAAGTTTGTTCTCCGGAGACTGTTTTTATTTCTATCATCTTTGTATTAGAGGACAACAGACACTTGTAACAACATCTTGCATGTAAATAATAGAATATGAACGTACCCTTTCTGTGTGTGCAGATTTGGGTTTAAAGGATTAAGGCATTTATTACAAGTGGATTAGCAACCTTACAGTGCTTAAACAAGTAGAGATATGGCTGCTTGAAACTCCAGAGTACTATGCCTGCCACTATTAACTGCCTATGTTCCCTTGTGAGAGATAAACAGCTCACACAAATCTCTAGAAAAGGCCCAGAAAGCAAAGAAAGGCCGATGAGACTGAGGAACGTCACATGGGGTGGCACAGTGATGATCATAAGAGTCCACAAGTCCACAGGAGCAGAATTAGGCCATTCGGCCCATCAAGTCTACTCCGCCATTCAATCACGGCTGATCTATCTCTCCCTCCTAACCCCATTCTCCTGCCTTCTCCCCATAACTCCTCGCACTAATCAATAGCGCAGCGGTAGAGTTGCTGCCTCACGGCGCCAGAGACCCGGGTTCCATCCCGACTACGGGCGCCGTCTGTACGGAGTTTGTACGTTCTCCCCGTGACCTGCGTGGGTTTTCTCCGGGCGCTCCGGTTTCCCCCCACACTCCAAAGACGTGCAGGTTTGTAGGTTAATTGGCTTCTGTAAAATTGTAAATTATCCCTAGTGTGTGTAGGATAGTGTGACTGTCCAGGCTGGTCGCTGGTCGACTTGGACTCATTGGGCCGAAGGACCTGTTTCCGCACTATATCTCTAAAGTAAAAGCCACCTATCCAGTTCTCCAGAGATGCTGCCTGACCCGCTGAGTTACTCCAGCACTCTGTGAAACGTCACTTATCCATGTTCTCCACAGATGCTGCCTGACCCGCTGAGTTACTCCAGCACTCTGTGTCTTAAGTAAGACCAATTGTTTGATTATGAAAGATATATTATCACCCCGGCCATCCCTTCCTCTCCCCGCTCCCGCCCGGCAGAAGGTACAGAAGCTTGAAAGCGCGCACCACCAGACTCAGGGACAACTTCTTCCCCTCTGTTATCAGGCTTCTGAACGGCCCTTCCATAAGCCAGGGCACTGTCCGATTCACCTCTACCCCATTGCGGACATTGGACTTTGTCTGTGGAACTGATGCGCTGCAATGCTTGATTTGGAAAGGCGTCAAAGTTTATGGGAGAAGGCAGGAAAATTGGGAAAACAATCAGCTTTTATCAAATGGCAGAGCAGACTCGATGGGCTGAATAGCCTTTTGCTGCTTCGATATCTTAGGATTCTAATAATGCTGAGAACTATATTCTGCACTCTGTATCTTCCCCTTTGCTCTACCTATTGTTCCTGAGTTTAACTTGATTGTATTTATGTGTGGTATTACCTCATCTGTTTACATAGCACACAAAACAAAGCTTTTCACTGTACCTCGGTTCACATAGAAACATAGAAACATAGGTGCAGGAGGAGGCCATTTGGCCCTTCGAGCCAGCAACGCCATTCATTGTGATCATGGCTGATCATCCACAATCAATAACCCGTGCCTGCCTTCTCCCCATATCTCTTGATTCCACTAGCCCCTAGAGCTCTATCTAACTCTTTTAAAAATCCATCCAATGAATTGGCCTCCACTGCCCTCTGTGGCAGAGAATTCCACAAATTCACAACTCTCTGGGTGAAAACGTTTCTTCTCACCTCAGTTTTAAATGGCCTCCCCTTTATTCTTAGACTGTGTGGCCCCTGGTTCTGGACATGTGACTATGATGAACATAAACCTAAATCTAACCCTAAACTTTACGAGGATGTTGCCAGGACTAGAGGGTGTGAGCTACAGGGAGAGGTTGAGCAGGCTGGGACTATATTCCTTGGAGCGCAGGAGGATGAGGGGTGATCTTATAGTGGTGTACAAAATCATGAGAGGAATAGATCGGATAGATGCACAGAGTCTCTTGCCCAGAGTAGAGGAATCGAGGACCATAGGACAGAGGTTCAAGGTGAAGGTGGAAAAAATTTATTAGGAACCTGAGGGGCAACTTTATCACACAGAGGGTGGTGGAGAAATGGAATGAGGAGGTAGTTGAGGCAGAGACTATCACAACGTTCAAGAAAGATTTAGACAGGTACTTGGACAGGACAGGTTTGGAGGGATATGGGCTAAATGCTGCAATATAGCACACCTTGCAGTGAATTGTGGACGCAGCCCAGACCATCACACAAACCAACCTCCCTTCCATTGACTCCATCTACACCTCACGCTGCCTCGGCAAGGCCAGCAGCATAATCAAGGACCAGTCTCACCCCGGCCACTCCCTCTTCTCCCCTCTCCCATCGGGCAAGAGGTACAGAAGTGTGAAAACGCACACCTCCAGATTCAGGGACAGTTTCTTCCCGGCTGTTATCAGGCAACTGAACCATCCTACCACAACCAGAGAGCAGTGCTGAACTACTATCTACCTCATTGGTGACCCTCGGACTATCCTTGATCGGACTTTGCTGGCTTTACAATAGACAATAGATAGACAATAGACAATAGGTGCAGGGGGAGGCCATTCGGCCCTTCGAGCCAGCACCGCCATTCAATGTGATCATGGCTGATCATTCTCAATCAGTACCCCGTTCCCGCCTTCTCCCCATACCCCCTGACTCCGCTATCCTTAAGAGCTCTATCTAGCTCTCTCTTGAATGCATTCAGAGAATTGGCCTCCACTGCCTTCTGAGGCAGAGAATTCCACAGATTCACAACTCTCTGACTGAAAAGGTTCTTTACCTTGAACTGAACGTTATTCCCTTAATCATGTATCTGTACACTGTGGACGGCTCGATTGTAATCACGTTTTGTCTTTCCGCTGACTGGTTAGCACGCAACAAAAGCTTTTCACTGTACCTCGGTACACGTGACAATAAACTAAACTGAACCTAACTAATTTGTTGTTTAAAATGACAAAATAATCTTCCATTTAACTAACAAAAATAAACCTTCCATTCACCTTCCAGCTGTGATTCAGGATCACAGAGGGATACATGGAGTCTGTGTTCCCCCTTCCGTTTGCAGCCTGACCTTCTGAGCATTTTTAGCTTTCACTATTTTTGTTCTGTATGTCAAACCTCTGCAGTTTTTAGCTGCAAGCTAATAAATAAATCATGTCTGATGTTTTGTATCACAGGTGGACAAAACCGAGCAAGCAGCAGAAAACTCGCAGGAGACGTCACACGTCAGTTCAAAAGATCAAACAGGCTCTACACTGCAATTAATGTACAGAGTTTAGTTTGGTTTAGTTTTGGAGATACAGCGCGGAAACAGGCCCTTCGGCCCACCGGGTCCGCGCCGACCAGCGATCCCCGCACACTAACACTATCCTACACACACTAGGGACAATTTACATTTATACCACGCCAATTAACCTACAAACCTGCACGTCTTTGGAGTGTGGGAGGAAACCGAAGATCTCGGAGAAAACCCACGCAGGTCACGGGGAGAACGTACAAACTCCGTACAGACGGCACCCGTAGTCGGGATGGAACCCGGGCCTCTGGCGCTGTGAGGCAGCAACTCTACCGCTGCGCCACCATGCCACCCTTTTAGATTGGAGTGCACGACCAATCTTTGACAAGAGAGACAAGGGAGTTTAATTGTCTTAGTTCCCGACAACAGAATGAATAAAGTCTTGAGAGGAATAGATCGGGTAGACGCACAGAGTCTCTCGCTCAGAGTAGGGGAATCGAGGACCAGAGGACACGGGTTTAAGGTGAGGGGGGAAAGATTTAATAGGAATCTGAGGGTTAACTTTTCCACACAGAGGGTGGTGGGTGTATGGAACGAGCTGACGGAGGAGGTAGTTGAGGCTGGGACTATCACAAAGTTTGGGAAACATTCAGACAGGTACATGGACAGAACATGTTTCCACACTGTATAACTCCACGGATTTAAGAGAGAGTTAGATAGAGCTCTAGGGGCTAGCGGAATCAAGGGATATGGGGAGAAGGCAGGCACGGGTTACTGATTGTGGACGATCAGCCATGATCACAATCAATGGCTCGAAGGGCCGAATGGCCTCCTCCTGCACCTATTCTCCACGTTTCTATGACTAATACCAAACATTCCACAAAGCCTATCTCTTTAATGAAGTTATGGGTATTCTGTTTTAATATCTGATTATCCAATCTCACAAGGCATTACAATAAGTGTGAGGTGCTGCATTTTGGTAGGACAAATCAAAATAGGACGTACAGGGTAAATGGTAGGGAATTGAGGAATGCAGTGGAACAGAGGGATCTGGGAATAACTGTGCATTGTTCCCTGAAGGTGGAATCTCATGTGGATAGGGTGGTGAAGAAGGCGTTTGGTATGCTTGCCTTTATAAATCAGAGCATCGAGTATAGAAGTTGGGATGTAATGTTGAAATTGTACAGGGCATTGGTGAGGCCGAATCTGGAGTATGGTGTGCAGTTCTGGTCGCCAAATTATAGGAAGGATGTCGACAAAATGGAGAGGGTACAGAGGAGATTTACTAGAATGTTGCCTGGGTTTCAGCACTTAGGCTACAGAGAGAGGTTGAACAGGTTGGGTCTTTATTCTTTGGAGCGTAGAAGGTTGAGGGGGGACTTGATAGAGGTTTTTAAAATGTTGAGAGGGACGGACAGAGTTGACGTGGGTAGGCTTTTCCCTTTGAGAGTGGGGAAGATTCCAACAAGGGGACATAGCTTCAGAATTGAGTGACAAAGGTTTAGGGGTAACATGAGGGGGAACTTCTTTACTCAGAGGGTGGTGGCTGTATGGAATGGGCCTCCGATGGAAGTGGTGGAGGCTGGCTCGATTTTATTATTTAAGAGTAAATTGGATAGGTATATGGATAGGAGGGGATTAGAGGGTTATGGTCTGAGTGCAGGTAGATGAGACTAGGTCAGGGAGAATGGTCGGCGTGGACTGGTAGGGCCGGACAGGCCTGTTTCCATGCTGTAGTTGTTATATGTTATATGTTATATGTTAATATTCCCAAGTCAACGACTGCATTCAAAAATTAATGTATAAATCGAAGATTTGCTGTTAATATTTGAAGGATTTCTTTGTCCCTTGATGGGAAATTAAAGTTTCGTGCTTCTTTTTAGAAGAGATTATCCAGTCAAGGAGATTAAAATAAATTTTAGTGTAAAATATTACTCATCGATTTGGATTTAACTTTACCAGAATGCAGCTTGGATTAGAGGTATTTATTTCACAAAGTGCTGGAGTAACTCAGCGAGTCAGGCAGCATCTGTGGAGAACATGGATAGGTGACGTTTCACAGAGTGCTGGAGTAACTCAGCGGGTCTGGCAGCATCTCAGGAGAGAAGAAATGGGTGACGTTTCGGGTCAAGACCCTTCTTAAGACTGATCTGATTCAGCTTTGATTAGAGGGTTATTAGATCAAAGGGGAGATTGGACAGACTTGGATTGTTTTCACTGGAAAGTCAGAGGTTGAGGGGAGCCCTGGTGGAAGTGCATAAAATTACGAGAGGCCTAGATAAGGTAGACCTTAATTCAGAACCTTTCTTCTCAGGGTTGAAATGTCAAAGACTTTTTGACTACGGGCGCCGTCTGTACGGAGTTTGTACGTTCTCCCCGTGACCTGCGTGGGTTTTCTCCGAGATCTTCGGTTTCCTCCCGCACTCCAAAGGCGTGCAGGTTTGTAGGTTAATTGGCTTGGTATAAATGTAAAAATTCGTCCCTAGTGTGTTAGTGTGCGGGGATCGCTGGTCGGCGCGGACCCGGTGTGACGAAATGGCCTGTTTCCGCGCTGTATCTCTGAACTAAACTAAACTAAACTAAACTAGACTAGAATTGAGGGCATAGGTTTAAGGTGAGAGGGGCAAAGTTTAAAGGAGAAGTGTGGGACAGATTTTTCACACAGAGGGTGGTGGGGGCCTGGAACGTGCTGCCTGGGGTGGGGGTGGAGGCAGATACGATAGTGGTGTTTACGAGGCATTTGGACAGGCACATGGATACGCAGGGAATGGAGGGATGGGGATCACGTGCAGGTAGAGGAGGTTAGTTTAACCTGGTGTCTTGTTCGGCACGGACATTGTGGGCCGAAGGGCCTGTTCCTGTGCTGTTACTGTTCCATGTCCTGTGTTCAATGGATGAACTGAAATAAGTTCAAGTTACCTGCGCATAATTGCACTTGATAATATTCTTCGGTGGAAATGCATTGGACAATTGCTAAGCCATAAGACTACAATAACTAGCCCGAGTGGACCCCTTGAGTCCAAGCCTCTCCTCTTTGCCATTCTGCCTCCTTTCGGTCCCGCCTCTTCCACTCCACTCCCCCCTCCCTCATTGTCCGCCACTCGAGCGGGTCCCGCCCCGTCCCGACCCGACCCGACCCGTCCCGTCCCGTCCCGTCCCGTCCCGTCCCGTCCCGTCCCGTCCCGTCCCGTCCCGTCCCCCTACTTCCGGTCCCACATCTTCTGCTCTCCTCAAACTCCCTCCCCCCCCCTCATTGGCCGCCACTCCCATCACTCGTGCGGGTCCCGTCCCCTCCCCCTACTTCTGGACCCGCCTATTCCGCTCTCCTCAACTCCCCCCCTCCCCCTCATTGGCCGTCACTCGGGCGGGTCCCGCCCCCGGCAGCCATCTTGGGCACGGTAAGTGGAAAAGGCATTTATTAAAGTTCAAAAAGTCATTTTTAAAGTTTAAAAAGTGAATGACTTTTAAAATATAACAACCATTTGAACCACAGGCCAGTGGTGAGTAAGGTGGGCCTAAATTTGTTGCACTATCGTGTACTGCTTTGGCTCTAGTTCGGGAACAAATCTATCCACAAACCCACAAACCCACAAATATGCAAGATGAGATATTCTTGCTATTGAGGGCTTGCAGCGTAGGTTCACTAAGTTAATTCCCGGAATGGCGGGACTGTCATACGTTGAAAGACTGGAGCGACTGGGCTTATATGCACTGGAATTTAGAAGGATGAGTGGGGATCTTATTGAAACGTATAAGATTATTAAGGGGTTGGACACGTTAGAGGCAGGAAACATGTTCCCAATGTTGGGGGAGTCCAGAACTAGGGGCCACAGTTTAAGAATAAGGGGTAGGCCATTTAGAACTGAGATGAGGAAAAACTTTTTCAGTCAGAGAGTTGTGAATCTGTGGAATTCTCTGCCTCAGAAGGCAGTGGAGGCCAATTCGCTGGATGCTTTAAACAGAGAGCTAGACAGAGTTCTTAAGGATAGCGGAGTCAGGGGGTATGGGGAGAAGGCAGGAATGGGATACTGATTGAGCATGATCTGCCATGATCACATTGAATGGCGGTGCTGGCTCGAAGGGCCGAATGGCCTCCTCCTGCACCTATTGTCTATTGTCTGCTGTCTAAAATGGTTAGCGACCGGGAAATCCAGTAGACCTTGTCTATAAGTGACTATAAGACACGGTCGCGCAGCGGTAGAGTTGATGCCTCACAGCGCCAGAGACCCGGGCTCGATCCTGACTACGGGTGCTGTCTGTACGGAGTTTGTACGTTCTCACTGTGACCACGTGGGTTTTCTCCGGGAGGTCAAGTTTCCCCCCACACTCCAAAGATGTGCAGGTTTTTTAGGTTAATTGGTTTGGTAAAGTTGTAAATTGTCCCCGTGACCTGCGTGGGTTTTCTCCGAGATCTTCGGTTTCCTCCCGCACTCCAAAGACGTGCAGGTTTGTAGGTTAATTGGCTTGGTATAAATGTAAATTGTCCCTAGTGTGTGTAGGATAGTGTTAGTGTGCGGGGATCGCTGGTCGGCGCGGACCCGGTGGGCCGAAGGGCTTGTTTCCGCGCTGTATCTCTGAACTTGTTTCTTGGTTCTTGGTCCTCCAAAATATTCCAAATGGAATTTACACTGGGGGTTTAAACTAAACAAAACTAAACATCAGAGCAGAATAAGTCCATTCATCTTGGAACATTGTTCAAGGTGAGATCGGGCACTGGTGGAGGCAGTGAAAGTCTGTTTCAAACACTTCTCTCTCCAGATGAAGCAACCTTTTTCTGTTAATTATGTAGATGAAAACAAAGCAGGGGCTTTCTTCGAGCTTGGTTGCCGCGGGCGACTGAAGAGGACCACCGCGGCGAACATTAAAGTCAGCAGATGGTGCTTGTCACTCACATCTCTGTGGTAACAGACCACGTAGGCATAACAGTGTAAGCCCAGGCCGAGGTGGGTATCTCACTGCAGCAGCACTGAGGACTATATCAGACTATATCAACAACGCAGGCAGCATCGGTATCGCAGGGCTGTAACCCACTAACGCGTGTACAAACCTAGGGTCTGAAGAAGGGTCTCGACCCGAAACGTCACCCATTCCTTCTCTCCCGAGATGCTGCCTGACCCGCTGAGTTACTCCAGCATTTTGTGAATAAATACCTTCGATTTGTACCAGCATCTGCAGTTATCTGCTTATACAAACCTAGGGTTGCCAACTTCCTCACTCCCAAATACAGGACAAAGGGTGACGTCACCGCCCCGCGCCCCACGTGACCTCACCCAGCCGTGCTCCCGCTCCACCAATGGCGGCCGCCCGGGCTGAGGGGCCAGTTGCTACACAACCTCCATTAGGCGGCGCCCGGACCTCCGGACCTACTGTGTCCGGGCCTACACTGTCCGGGCCTACATTGTCTGGGCCTACAGTGTCCGGGCCTACAGTGTCCGGGCCTACACTGTCCGGACCTACAGTGTCTGGACCTACAGTGTCCGGGCCTACAGTGTCCGGGCCTACACTGTCCGGACCTTACAGTGTCCGGGCCTACAGTGTCCGGGCCTACAGTGTCCGGGCCTACAGTGTCCGGGCCTACAGTGTCCGGGCCTACAGTGTCCAGGCCTACACAGTCCGGGGCTACAGCATCCGGGCCTACAGCAACCCCCGGGCCTAATACGGTACAAGGGAGGTTCCATACGGGCCAAAACAATTTAGCCCAAAATACGGGATGTCCCGGCTAATACGGGACAGTTGGCAACTCTACACAAACCTGACCCGCAGTGATTCCATACGTTCATAACTAGGTGGGAGGGTGGATAGTGCAGAGAAAGCAGGGACTCTGCAGAAGGACTTGGAGTCACAGAGTCATAGAGTGATATGGTGTGGAAACAGGCCCTTCGGCCCAACTCGCCCACACTGGCCAAAAATGTCCCAGCTACACTAGTCCCACCTCCCTGCGTTTGGTCCATATCCCTCCAAACCTGTCCTATCCATGTACCTGTCCAACTGTTTCTTAAACGATGGGATAGTCCCAGCCTCAACTGCCTCCTCTGGCAGCTCGTTCCATACACCCACCACCCTCTGTGTGAAAAGGTTACCCTTCAGATTCCTATTAAATATTTTCCCGTTCACCTTAAACCTATGTCCTCTGGTCCTCGATTCCCCTACTCTGGGCAAGAGACTCTGTGCATCTACCCGATCTATTCCTCTCATGATTTTGTACACCTCTATAAGATCTCCCCTCATCCTCCTGCGCTCCATGGAATAGAGACCCAGCCTGCTCAATCTCTCCCTGTAGCTCACACCCTCTAGTCCTGGCAACATCCTCGTAGATCTTCTCTGAACCCTTTCAAGCTTGACAATATAGAAACATAGGAACATAGAAAATAGGTGCAGGAGGAGGCCATTCGGCCCTTCGAGCCAGCAACGCCATTCATTGTGATCATGGCTGATTATCCACAATCAGTAACCCGTGCCTGCCTCCTCCCCATATCCCTTGATTCCACTAGCCCCTAGAGCTCTATCTAACTCTCTTTTAAATCCATCCAATGAATTGGCATCCACTGCCCTCTGTGGCAGAGAATTCCATAAATTCACAACTCTCTGGGTGAAAAAGTTCCTTCTCACCTCAGTTTTAAATGGCCTCCCCTTTATTCTTAGACTGTGGCCCCTGGTTCTGGACGCCCCCAACTTTGTGAACATTTTTCCTGCATCTAGCTTGTCCAGTACTTTTATAATTTTATACGTCTCTATAAGATCCCCTCTTTCAAGCTTCTGTAATCATGTATTGTCTTTCCGCTGACTGGTTAGCACGCAACCAAAGCTTTTCACTGTACCTCGGTACACGTGACAAGAGTATATTTAATGAGAGGTGGGTGGGACCAATGGGATTTTTATGTGCGTCACGGTGGCGCAGCGGTAGAGTTGCTGCCTCACAGCGCCGGAGACCCGGGTTCCATCCTGACTACGGGCGCTGTCTGTACGGAGTTTGTACGTTCTCCCCGTGACCTGCGTGGGTTTTCTCCGAGATCTTCGGTTTCCTCCCACACTCCAAAGACGTGCAGGTTTGTGGGTTAATTGGCTTGGTAAATGTAAACAATTGTCCTTAGTATGTTTAGGATAGTGTTAGTGTGCGGGGATCGCTGGTCGGCGCGGACCCTGTGGGCCGAAGAGCTTGTTTCCGTGCTGTATCTCTAAACTAAACTAAAACTGAAACTGAAACTGAAGCTGGGAACAGGCCCTTCAGCCGACTTGCCCCATCTACGCCGGTCTTGTGTAAGTTGACGGGGTAGCGTGGTAGCGAATTTAGAAGGATGAGAGGAGATCTTATCAAAACATCTAACATTATTAAGGGGTTGGACACGTTAGAGGCAGGAAACATGTTCCCAATGTTGGGGGAGTCCAGAACCAGGGGCCACAGTTTAAGAATAAGGGGTAGGCCATTTAGAACTGAGATGAGGAAAAAAATTTCAGTCAGAGAGTTGTGAATCTGTGGAATTCTTTGCCTTAGAAGGCAGTGGAGGCCAGTTCTCTGAATGCATTCAAGAGAGAGCTAGATAGAGCTCTTAAGGATAGCGGAGTCAGGGGGTATGGGGAGAAGGCAGGAACGGGGTACTGATTGAGAATGATCAGCCATGATCACATTGAATGGCGGTTTGTACAGGCTCGAAGGGCCGAATGGCCTCCTCCTGCACCTATTGTCTATTGTCGGTTCAGTAGCCTGATAACAGCCGGGAAGAAACTGTCCCTGAATCTGGAGGTGTGCGTTTTCACACTTCTGTACCTCTTGCCCGATGGGAGAGGGGAGAAGAGGGAGTGGCCGGGGTGAGACTGGTCCTTGAATATGCTGCTGGCAGGACAAACAATGGATGAAAGTGGGAGGGAGGGGCCGACCGTAATGAACGGAGCGGGAAAGAGAAACGGGATGGAGATTAAAGAAGCTGGATTTCCAGTCACCTCTCATCTCTTTTCTTCCTCGTTATCATCAGGGCAGATGCTGACGGCGCCTGAAATCATCCCCATGATGAATACATAAACAGTGCTACAGAATCTTCAATGGGGAAGGCTTTACCCTTGCAGGACATATAATCCTCGGTCTTTGAAGCGAGTTGTGCTGCCGGGGAACGGCTTTCAAAGCTGCAAGTGGCAAGGCATTCAAAGACACCCCGTGGCGATCGTCACAAGGCACAATCTCTCTGAACATGTGTAATTAAATCTCTCGCCCCAGTCTCCCCACTCCCCCCGCTCGCGAGGGGAGAACGCGTCCCTCGTTTTCATCAACTTTCAAAAAATGTACATAAATGAGGCACTAAGCACCTCGCTGCCGATACCGCCGGTAATTAGTGAGGTTCACTCCGTTTACGGGAGGGAAGCAGAGTTTTTAAACAAGAGTGGGGCAGCCCCGGCTGCAAAACTCTGCAGGCGTTTTTGTGTTTCTTTCTCACTTTCTCTCTGCGTGTCACTCCGTGACTTTGGGACTGGGTGTCCCGGCTAATACGGGACAGTTGGCGACCCTACGAGGGGAAGTGTGCGGGGATCGCTGGTCGGCGCGGTGTCGATGGGCCGAAGGGCCTGTTTCCGCGCTGTATCTCCAAACTAAACTCAAACGATTGAGCTATTTGATTCACGCAATGGGTCCCTCTGTACTAAAGTGCCTAAAATAGTCAAAGCAGAAGCACTTAGCCCAGACTGCACGCGTTCTCTATCATCGTCTGACGGTTTGATTCCAGTCATTTCGCTGCAATACATCACCTTTGTTACCATTTCTCTGAGGCCGCCCTGCTCCGACTGACTCCGGTTGTTGGCGGGCCTGTGATTCATGAGCGATGTGAGACAGAGGCAGAGACGGCAGTCACCATTACCATGCCAACATCTCTCCAGGTTCAGCTCGAGACCAACCTGTCACGAAACATTCCTCTTGCTCGACAAACAACTTCTCCCATGGAACAGTTAGCATTCCACGAGACAATAGACAATAGGTGCAGGAGGAGGCCATTCAGCCCTTCGAGCCAGCACTGCCATTCAATGTGATCATGGCTGATCATTCTCAATCAGCACCCCGTTCCTGCCTTCTCCCCATACCCCCTGACTCCGCTATCCTTAAGAGCTCTATCTAGCTCTCTCTTGAATGCATTCAGAGAATTGACCTCCACTGCCTTCTGAGGCAGAGAATTCCACAGATTCACAACAAAGTTTTTCCTCATCTCAGTTCTAAATGGCCTACCCCTTATTCTTAAACTGTGGCCCCTGGTTCTGGACTCCCCCAACATTGGGAACATGTTTCCTACCTCTAACGTGTCCAACCCCTTAATAATCTTATACGTTTCGATAAGATCTCCTCTCATCCTTCTAAATTCCAGTGTATACAAGCCTAGTCGCTCCAGTCTTTCAACATATGACAGTCCCGCCATTCCGGGAATTAACCTAGTAAACCTACGCTGCACGCCCTCAATAGCAAGAATATCCTTCCTTAAATTTGGAGACCAAAACTGCACACAGTACTCCAGGTGCGGTCTCACTAGGGCCCTGTACAACTGCAGAAGGACGTCTTTGCTCATATACTCAACTCCTCTCGTTATGAAGGCCAACATTCCATTGGCTTTCTTCACTGCCTGCTGTACCTGCATGCTTCCTTTCAGTGACTAATGCACTAGGACACCCAGATCACGTTGTACGTCCCCTGTTCCTAACTTGACACCATTCAGATAATACTCTGCCTTCCTATTCTTACAACCAAAGTGGATAACCTCACATTTATCCACATTAAACTGCATCTGCCATGCATCCGCCCACTCACACAACCTGTCCAAGTCACCCTGCAACCTCATAGCATCAATGGGATCATGGCTGATCATTCTCAATCAGTACCCCGTTCCTGCCTTCTCCCCAAACCCCCTGACTCCGCTATCCTTAAGAGCTCTATCCAGCTCTATTAAGAGACCAAGTGGACCTGTTGGGCCCAAACCTCTCCTGCATTGGTGCAGCACCCTCTCCTCCCCCACTCCCTCCTCCCCCCTCCCCCCCCTCCCCCTCCCCCTCCCCTCTCAGGCCAGTGTGGGCAAGTTGGGCCGAAGGGCCTGTTTCCACGCTGTATCACTCTACGATTCCATAACCAGGGACTATTTAACAATGTTAACCCAAGACCATTAGCCTCCAAACCTGCGCATCTTTGGAATGTGGGATGAAACCAGAGCTGAGCACCCATCCATGTACCTGCCCAAAAGCCTTCTCAAGACACAGTGGCACGGTGGCGCAGCGGTAGAGTTGCCGCCTCACAGCGCCGGAGACCCGGGTTCCATCCCGACTACAGGTGCTGTCTGTACGGAGTTTGTGCGTTCTCCCCGTGACCTAGCGTGGGATTTCTCCGGGTGCTCCGGTTTCCTCCCCAACACTCCACACAGGACATTAAATGGGACATCCGTGGGCGTGGGGAAGAGAGTGGAAGTTTTGTTGCCTCCATCACAGTGAGGGGGTGTTTGGAGTCACTGTGATGGACGTTTGTGTTGGGGTCGTGTGTCTTGTGTTCTTTTTTGTGTGTGACCGCTATGTAGTTTCGTCCGGTATCTTGGTACCGAATGACAAATAAAGCTCTGTTGAACTGTTGAACTGTTGAACAAAGATCAAAGAAATTGTAGAACAGATCAATGTTAGCTCGGGGAAGGTGACAACTTCCTAGTTCTCCGACCAGTCTGACTGTCTTCCTGATTAAATATTTTACATTGTGTTCTATATTGTCTCTTTCCCCTAGCTAATATAGGTCTATTCTACATTTTTGTTTAACCTCATCACCTTTTCACACCTTACCCTTCCATACCTCTGTGTCTCCCTCTCCCCCAACTCTCAGTCTGAAGAAGGGTCTCGACCCGAAACGTCACCCATTCCTTCTCTCCACAGATGCTGCCTGACCCGCTGAGTTACTCCAGCACTCTGTGAAACGTCACCTATCCATGTTCTCCAGAGATGCTGCCTGACCTGCTGAGTTACTCCAGCATTTTGTGGCTATCTTCAGTGTGGTTCCTCCTGGGTCTGAAGTTCCTTCCTATACCTAGTGCGTCGGGAGTGGGAGAGAACGTGGATCAACATAGAACTAGTGTGAACGGGTGATGGATGGTCGGCATCGACTCAGTGGGCCGAAGGGCCTGTTTCCATACTGTACAGTACGGTGGCCCAGCGGTTGAGTTGCTGCCTTACAGTGAATGCAGCGCCGGAGACTCAGGTTCGATCCTGACTACGGGCGCCGTCTGTACGGAGTTTGTACGTTCTCCCCGTGACCTGCGTGGGTTTTCTCCGAGATCTTCGGTTTCCTCCCACACTCCAAAGACGTGCAGGTTTGTAGGCTAATTGTCTGGGCAAAATGTAAATTGTCCCTAGTGGGTGTAGGATAGTGTTAGTGTGCGGGGATCGCTGGTCGGCGCGGACCCGGTGGGCCGAAGGGCCTGTTTCTGCGCTGTATCTCTAAATCTAAAACAAAATAAAAATAAAAATAATCTATCTCTAAACTAAAGTGCAGCAGCTAAAAAATCAGCATGAAGAAAGGTCCCCTACCCACCTCCCTCCACCCCCCCCCCCCCCCCCCCCCCCCTTAGGGCTAGTGAAATTAAGGGATATGGGGAGAAGGCAGGCACGGGTTACTGATTGTGGATATTCAGCCATGATCACAGTGAATGGCGGTGCTGGCTCGAAGGGCCGAATGGCCTCCTCCTGCACCTATGTTTCTATGAAATATTGCCTGTCCATTCCCTCCACACATGCTGTCCGAGTAATGCTACCTTCCTCCAGCACTTTGGGTTTTTTTTTCTGCTCGTGATTCTCGCATCTGCAGTTCCTTGTGTCGCCAACGAAAAACCAGGTTTTTTATTTGCGTTACTGTTACAGTCGTTCCCAGATAATATTTATTAAAAGATGAATTGAACGCACCTTTCAATGTTACTTGAGATGTTGGAAAGTGATAATCTTGAAGCATTACCACCAGCCATGTATTCTTTATCTTTTGCAATGTACTTACATGTAAGCTGCTCAATAATCACAGTGTCGACATGATTTATATTATCTAGCATGACCCATGCATAGGGATTTATAATAATGCTGTAAAATGTCACGGCAAATAGCTTCCCTCCTTTTCAATGGCAAGAGATTCTAAATCATTTTCTCATCTTTTTATTGAGCTTGTCTGTCTTCTGGGCATCCGAGCCAAATAAAACAAATGAATTTGTAATGTACCGAACCTTGTTAATGTTCTTTGGAATAACCAAACATATTCCCAGGCAAAGCCTTGACTTCCGAAATGCCTCATGCAAGAAACAGAAGAGAGGATGTTATGAGGATGTTATGAATGGCGATGCTGGCTCGAAGGGCCGAATGGCCTCCTCCTGCACCTATTTTCGAAATTTAAAAAACACTAGGGATAATTTACGATTTTACTGAAGCCAATTAACCTGCAAACCTGCACGTCTTTGGAGTGTGGGAGGAAACCGGAGCACCCGGAGAAAACCCACGCAGGTCACGGGGAGAGCGTACAAACTCCGTACAGACGGCGCCCGTAGTTGGGATGGAACCCGGGTCTCTGGCGCTGTGAGGCAGCAACTCTACCGCTGCGCCACCCTTTGTCTCCAGGCTATTTCCTAATTGAACATTTACATGGTTCTCATGGAAGCGAATGCACAAGGCCAGGCTGGCGATAATCCCGTACTAATTGCCACTAAATTGAGAAGCACAAGCATGGTTGACGTGGAAATGCTAAAGTCACACTGTGCAGCAGAGGGGGTCTCACTGAGATTATAGTTAACATGCCGGGAGAGAATACACAGCGTTTCCCTTTATCCTGTCGAACTCACAATGCACCAGGGATTGTAAAGGCAATCACAAGAGCAGATTGGCACAAAATGCTGGAGTCCTCTCCACCCATATCTCTAGATTCCCTCTCCCCTCACTCTCAGTCTGAAAAAGGGTCTCGACCTAAAACGTCATCCATTCCTTCCCTCCACAGATGCTGCCTGACCCGCTGAGTTACTCCAGCACTCTGTGAAACGTCCCCTATCCATGTTCTCCACAGATGCTGCCTGACCCGCTGAGTTACTCCAGCACTCTGTGAAACGTCACCTATCCATGTTCTCCACAGATGCTGCCTGACCCGCTGAGTTACTCCAGCACTCTGTGAAACGTCACCTATCCATGTTCTCCACAGATGCTGCCTGACCCGCTGAGTTACTCCAGCACTCTGTGAAACGTCACCTATCCATGTTCTCCAGAGATGCTGCCTGACCCGCTGAGTTACTACAGATTTTTATGTCTGTCTTCAGTTTAAACCAGCATCTGCATCTCCTTCCTACATGACCTGTTTCCATGCTGTATCTCCGAATTGCAACTCCAACTAAAACTTTACATTAGTATGAGAATTCTCCAAACATTTCCACCATCAGAAAGTTCACAGGCCATCTACAATATCCTTTGTACCACAGATAGCACTGAAGGCACACCATAAAAAGCAGACTGAATGAATATTGATTAGTACGCGTGTCAGGGGTTATGGGGAGAAGGCAGGAGAGTGGGGTTCAGAGGGAACAGCTCTTTCCAAGTAAGCAAGACATTTAGTAGTTGTCGATGTAGCCCAACCCATCACACACACCACACTCCCCACCATTGTAGATGTAGCCCAGCCCATCACACACACCACACTCCCCACCATTGTAGATGGAGCCCAGCCCATCACACACACCACACTCCCCACCATTGACTCCATCTACACCTGGTCCTCCCATAAGCTAGGATACTGTCTGATTCACCTCTGCACCCTGTATCTTCCTCTTTGCTCTACCTATTGGACTTGAGTTTGACTTGATTGTATTTGATCTGTTTGGATAGCACGCAAAACCAAGTTTTTCACTGTACATGTGACATTAATAAACCTTAAGCCTAAATTTTAATGCTTGAAAGAGCCTCTCTGCCCATTTTTTAGTAGAGTTTTGAGATGCAGCGTGGAAATAAGCCCTTCGGCCCACCGAGTCCGCACTGACCAGCGATCACTCATTCGCTAGTTCTATCCTACATACAAGGGATGCGTGCAGAAGGTAATTAGCCCACAAACCCGTGCGTCTTTGGGACACGGGAGGAAACCAGAGCACCCGGAGAAAACCCACGCAGGTCACATTGAGAATGTACAAACTCCGTACAGACAGTACCCGTAGTGCTGATGGAACAATAGACAATAGGTGCAGGAGGAGGCCATTCGGCCCTTTGCGCCAGCACCGCCATTCAATGTGATCACGGCTGATCATTCTCAATCAGTACCCCGTTCCTGCCTTCTCCCCATACCCCCTGACTCCGCTATCCTTAAGAGCTCTATCTAGCTGTATCTTCGGTTTGCTCCCACACTCCAACGACGCGCAGGTTTGTAGGTTAATAGGCTTGGTATAAATGTAAATATTGTCCCTCGTGGGTGTAGGATAGTGTTAGTGTGCGGGGATCGCTGGGCGGCGCGGACCCAGTGGGGCATGGGGCCTGTTTCTGCGCTGTATCTCTAAACTAAACTAAACTAATGTTGTATCGTTTCGTATCGAATCGTGTGAGCACTTAGGTATATCTTAGATAAGCAGCTCAGATATGGTACAAGTGTGGAGTAGCAGAGACACACTGAGACAGTGTACAGAGCCGCCAGTTTCAAGTCTGGCGCTGTGAGGCAGCAGCTCTACCGCTACGCCACCGCGTCGCTGTGCAAATGTGCCTTAAACATGGAAACACGGAAACATAGAAAACAGAGAAAAGGAATAGGTGACGTTTCGTGTTGTGACCCTTCTTCAGACTGAGAGTCAGGGGAAACGAGAGATATATCACCTATATCACCTATTCTATATCACCGTCTATAATCACTCGTTTCCCTCTCCCCTGACTCTCAGACTGAAGGGTCTCGACCCGGAATGCCACCCATTCCTTCTCTCCACAGATGCTGCCTGACCCGCTGAGTTACTCCAGCACTCTGTGAAACGTCACCCATTCCTGCTCTCCGCGGATGCTGCCTGACCCGCTGAGTTACTCCAGCATTTTGTGTCTACCTCAAATTAAATTCGTGATTCTCTCTTGACTCTTGACTCTTGCAGCTATTTTCAACTATTTCCAAGAAGCTCGATTTTGTAAATGTGAAGATGGAACTCGAGCAGTATTTCCAGCTAACATCATTACAAGTACAAGGAGACAAAACATCATCTCACATAATCAGGGCGGCACGGTGGCGCAGCGGTAGAGTTGCTGCCTCACAGCGCCGGAGACCCGGGTTCCATCCTGACCACGGGTGCTGTCTGTACAGAGATGTACGTTCTCCCCGTGACCTGCATGGGTTTTCCTCAGGTGCTCGAAGACTCCATGACCGTTCTGTGCAAAGATACTAGAGGACCAAGATGGACCACTCCGTTGAAATCGCCTGTACTGAAGTGTAGTACGCAAAGGAGCATAACATCCGCCATTTTAGTAAGCAAAACACGCCGTACGCTCTGCCTCTCGCAGTGTAATCAGTGTTGTGGGGGAACAGTATGTGTGATGATACCATTAAAATATAGAATATATCTCAATAGACAATAGACAATAGGTGCAGGAGGAGGCCATTCGGCCCTTCGAGCCAGCACCACCATTCAATGTGATCATGGCTGATCATTCTCAATCAGTACCCCGTTCCTGCCTTCTCCCCATAACCCCTGACTCCGCTATCCTTAAGAGCTCTATCTAGCTCTCTCTTGAATGCATTCAGAGAATTGGCCTCCACTGCCTTCTGAGGCAGAGAATTCCACAGATTCACAACTCTCTGACTGAAAACGTTTTTCCTCATCTCCGTTCTAAATGGCCTACCCCTTATTCTTAAACTGTGGCCCCTGGTTCTGGACTCCCCCAACATTGGGAACATGTTTCCTGCCTCAAACGTGTCCAACCCCTTAATAATCTTATACGTTTCGATAAGATCCCCTCTCATCCTTCTAAATTCCAGTGTATACAAGCCTAGTCGCTCCAGTCCTTCAACATATGACAGTCCCGCCATTCCGGGAATTAACCTAGTAATCTCATCTATCAACTCACAGACTTTAGTTATTTTTCTTTTTAAATGTTTCTGCCTATTAAAATGGTGCCATGACGCACTATGGTTTTTAGGATCGAGTGGTCTATCTTGTGTCCTCAAGTATCTTTGGTTCTGCATGATAATTCTTCAACTCTCTGCAATTTTGTGCGGTCTGTTCTTTGGCAAAAATGTCATTGGAATGTGGCTACACTTTGCCTTGTCAAGTGCCTTCCCCGTGAAGAGCTTCCAGTGAAGAAAGCGAATGGTATGTTGGCATTCATAGCGAGGGGATTTGAGTATAGGAGCAGGGAGGTTCTGCTGCAGTTGTACAGGGCATTGGTGAGACCACACCTGGAGTATTGCGTACAGTTTTGGTCTCCTAATCTGAGGAAAGACATTCTTGCCATAGAGGGAGTACAGAGAAGGTTCACCAGATTGATTCCTGGGATGGCAGGACTTTCATATGAAGAAAGACTGGATAGATTCGGCTTGTACTCGCTGGAATTTAGAAGATTGAGGGGGGATCTTATAGAAACTTACAAAATTCTTAAGGGGTTGGACAGGCTAGATGCAAGAAGATTGTTCCCGATGTTGGGGAAGTCCAGAACAAGGTGTCACAGTTTAAGGATAAGGGGGAAGTCTTTTAGGACCCAGATGAGAAAGTTTTTTTTCACACAGAAAGTGGTGAATCTGTGGAATTCTCTGCCACAGAAGGTAGTTGAGGCCAGTTCATTGGCTATATTTAAGAGGGAGTTAGATGTGGCCCTTGTGGCTAAAGGGATCAGGGGGTATGGAGAGAAGGCAGGTACGGGATACTGAGTTGGATGATCAGCCATGATCATATTGAATGGCGGTGCAGGCTCGAAGGGCTGAATGGCCTACTCCTGCACCTATTTTCTATGTTTCTATGTTTCTATGATACCATGCTTTAGAGTTTAGTGAAATGGCTCATCATTTATTTAACATCTCCCACTTCAGTTCCTCGCCTGGTTTAAAAATGGATGAGTCAGAAATATATTAGTTAGAGATGCAAATCCCACATTTCAACTTGCCAGCATCTTCACAGTGCGTCCGGCTTCATTTAAAACCGCCAGTCATAAGTGGCTGCCCATTATTTGTGATTTGGGACCGTGTTTAAGAGTTCGAGGTTCAGAATTAGGCCATTCGGCCCATCAATCTGCACCACCATTCAGTCTATCTTTCCCTCTCAACCCCATTCTCGCCATAACCCTTGACTCCCGTACTAATGAAGAACCTATCAATCTCCGCTTGAAAACTACACATTCACTTGGCCTCCACAGCCGTCTGTGGCAATGAATCCCACAGATTCACCGCCCTCTGACTGAAGAAATTCCTCCTCATCTCTTTCCTAAAGGAACGTCCTTTAATTCTGAGGCTGTTCCCTCTGGTCCTAGACTCTCCCACTAGTGGAAACATCCACTCTCCACATCCACTCTATCCAGGCCTTTCACTATTCTGTACGTTTTAGAAGGATAAGAGGAGATCTTATCAAAACGTATAAGATTATTAAGGGGTTGGACACGTTAGAGGCAGGAAACATGTTCCCAATGTTGGGGGAGTCCAGAACAAGGGGCCACAGTTTAAGAATAAGGGGTAGGCCATTTAGAACTGAGATGAGGAAAAACTTTTTCAGTCAGAGATTTGTAAATCTGTGGAATTCTCTGCCTCAGAAGGCAGTGGAGGCCAATTCTCTGAATGCATTCAAGAGAGAGCTAGATAGAGCTCTAGGGGCTAGCGGAGTCAGGGGGTATGGGGAGAAGGCAGGAACGGGGTACTGATTGAGAATGATCAGCCATGATCAAATTGAATGGCGGTGCTGGCTCGAAGGGCCGAATGGCCTCCTCCTGCACCTATTGTCTATTGTCTATTGTCAATGAGGTCCCCCCTCATCCTTCTAAACTCCAGCGAGTACAGGCCCAGTGCCGACAAACGCTCATCATAGGTTAACCCACTCATTCCTGGGATCGTTCTTGTAAACCTCCTCTGGACCCTCTCCAGAGCCAGCACATCCTTCCTCAGATATGGGGCCCAAAATTGCTCACAATATTCCAAATGCGGTCTGACCAGCGCCTTATACAGCCTCAGCATCACATCCCTGTTTCTATATTCTAGTCCTCTCGAAATAAATGCCAGCTTATTATTATCAATGAGCAGTCTTGTAGTGCAGATTTTCTTAAGGGCTTGGCTTCAGGATGACAAAGTGAATTTGTACCGTAGGAAAATAACTGCAGGTGCTGGTTCCAATTGAAGGTAGACTCAAAATGCTGGAGTAACTCAGCGGGTCAGGCAGCATCTCTGGAGAGAAGGAATGGGTGGTGTTTCGGGTCGAGTCCCTTCTTCAGTTTGTACCGGTTAGTTTGCCGAAAAGGCTAACAATATTGCGGACAAAATTGCGGAGCATTTGGAAAGTAGTAACAGGATTGTTCTGAGTCAGCATGGATTTACGAAGGGGAAATCCTGCTTGACTAATCTTCTGGAATTCTTTGAGGATGTAACCAGGAAAATTGACAGGGGAGAGCCGGTGGATGTGGTGTACCTTGACTTTCAGAAAGCCTTTGACACGGTTCCACATAGGAGATTAGTGGGCAAAATTAGAGCACATGGTATTCGAGGCAGGGTACTGACATGGATAGAAAATTGGTTGACAGACAGAAAGCAAAGAGTGGGGATAAATGGGTCCCTTTCAGAATGGCAGGCAGTGACTAGTGGGGTACCGCAAGGCTCAGTGCTGGGACCGCAGCTATTTACAATATACATTAATGACTTGGATGAAGGGATTAAAAGTACCATTAGCAAATTTGCAGATGATACAAAGCTGGGTGGTAGTGTGAACTGTGAGGAAGATGCTATGAGGTTGCAGGGTGACTTGGACAGGTTGTGTGAGTGGGCGGATGCATGGCAGATGCAGTTTAATGTGGATAACTGTGAGGTTATTCACATTGGTGTTAAGAATAGGAAGGCAGAGTATTATCTGAATGGTGTCAAGTTAGGAAAAGGGGACGTACAACGAGATCTGGGTGTCCTAGTACATCAGTCACTGAAAGGAAGCATGCAGGTACAGCAGGCAGTGAAGAAAGCCAATGGAATGTTGGCCTTCATAACAAGAGGAGTTGAGTATAGGAGCAAAGAGGTCCTTCTGCAGTTGTACAGGGCCCTAGTGAGACCGCACCTGGAGTACTGTGTGCAGTTTTGGTCTCCAAATTTGAGGAAGGATATTCTTGCTATTGAGGGCGTGAAGCATAGGTTTACTAGGTTAATTCCCGGAATGGCGGGACTGTCATATGTTGAAAGACTGGAGCGACTGTGCTTGTATACACTGGAATTTAGAAGGATGAGAGGGGATCTTATCGAAACATATTAGATTATTAAGGGGTTGGACACGTTAGAGGCAGGAAACATGTTCCCAATGTTGGGGGAGTCCAGAACAAGGGACCACAGTTTAAGAATAAGGGGTAGGCCATTTAGAACTGAGATGAGGAAAAACTTTTTCACCCTGAGAGTCGGGAATTTGTGGAATTCTCTGCCACAGAGGGCAGTGGAGGCCAATTCACTGGATGAATTTAAAAGAGAGTTAGATAGAGCTCTAGGGGCCAGCGGAATCAAGGGATATGGGGAGAAGGCAGGCATGGGTTACTGTCAATAGTCAATAGTCGTTTATTTGTTACATACACATAAATGTGCAGTGAAATGAAAAATTACCCGCAGTTGAACAATAAGACCAATAAGAATAATCAATAAAAATGCAATAACACATACAATCACAAACCAACACCAAACAAAAAGAAACATCCATCACAGTGAGTCTCCTCCAGTCACCTCCTCACTGTGATGGAAGGCCAGAATGTCATTTTCTCTTCCCCTGCCGTCTTCTCCCGCAGTCAGGCTGTTGGAGTTGCCAGGCCGGGGTGGATGATCAGCCATGATCACAGTGAATAGCGGTGCTGTCTCAAAGGGCCGAATGGCCTCCTCCTGCACCCATTTTCTATGTTTCTATGTTTTCTAATCCAACTCTCTCTTGAAAACATCCAGTGAATTGGCCTCCACTGCCTTCCGTGGCAGAGAATCCCACTATTTTTACAAGAACGAATGCGGGCACAAAGGTCGGAGTGGATGACAATAAACAATAGACAATAGGTGCAGGTGGAGGCCATTCGGCCCTTCGAGCCAGCACCGCCATTCAATGTGATCGTGGCTGATCATTCTCAATCTGTACCTTGTTCCTGCCTTCTCCCCATACCCCCTGACTCCACTATCCTTAAGAGCTCTATCTAGCTCTCTCTTGAATGCATTCAGAGAATTGGCCTCCACTGCCTTCTGAGGCAGAGAATTCCACAGATTCACAACTCTCTGACTGAAAAAGTTTTTACTCATCTCAGTTCTAAATGGCCTACCCCTTATTCTTAAACTGTGGCCCCTTGTTCTGGACTCCCCCAACATTGGGAACATGTTTCCTGCCTCTAACGTGTCCAACCCCTTAATGATCTGATACGTTTCGATAAGATCCCCTCTCATCCTTCTAAATTCTAAGCCTAGTCGCTCCAGTCTTTCAACATACGACAGTCCCGCCATTCCGGGAATTGACTTGGACGAGAGTGAGCCTGTTTCCTTGCCACACGGCTGCATAATGCAGCGCGGTATCGCAGTGCGTCAAGCAGTGCGGATGCTGCCTCACAAAGACACACACGCACACACACACACGCACAGTGACAACACCCCACAGAGAAGCAGCTCAGATGTGATGGAGCAGGGAATATCAATTGGCCACACGAGACTTGATAACATATTGGTCACAGGGCCATTCTCAGGAAAGCCAGCCTCCCGAGGACAATTCTTATCGGGGAAATCATTAAAGCTGCAGCCGAAAAACCCCCCAACTCATTGTTATTCATTAGTGACGATCAAGCTATTTAATTGCGGGAGGAAAATTGTCATATTAGAAAGTTAAAAGAACACCTTTCTAGGAAGGAACTGCAGATGCAGGTTTACACCGAAGATTGGCACAAAATGCTGGAGTAACTCAGCGGGTCAGGCAGCATCTCTGGAGAACATGGATAGGTGACGTTTCACAGAGTGCTGGAGTAACTCAGCGGGTCGGGCAGCATCTCTGGAGAACATGGATAGGTGACGTTTGACAGAGTGCTGGAGTAACTCAGCGGGTCAGGCAGCATCTGTGGATAGAAGTAATGGGTGACGTTTCTGGTAGAGACCCTTCTTCAGACTGAGAGTCAGGGGAGAGGGAAACGAGAGATATAGACGGTGATGTAGAGAGATATGGAACAAATGAATGAGAGACGTGCAAAAAGGTAACGATGATAAAGGAGACGGGCCATTGTTAGCTGTGGGCTCGGTGAGAACCAGTTACAGACAATGACAGCAGCTGGCTTTACTCTTTCGTGAATTTGAAACGGTTATTATTTTTTCTGGGATTGCCAGCTTCATTGAAAGGCTGGTGAGAACGTGCTTGTTTATGGATCTGAGGGCGTCAAACAGCAACTAAATACGTCTCAAGAAGAACGATCGGGAGGCAAATATTTTGAAATAAAAGTATTGCTTCACCAGCCAAGAGGACAATACAATACAATATCTTTATTGTCATTGTACACGTTCAACGAGATTCAGAATGCCACTTCCATATCGATGCTATAAAATATATAAATATATCACGGTAAAAACAAAAACAACAAAGGGGGGGGGGGGGGGGGGGAAAGGAAACATGGCAAAGTGCAAAACAGTTTCATGCGAGACATATTCTCCAAATACATCTCCTAATTTGAGGAAGGACATCCTTGCTATTGAGGCAGTGCATCGTAGGTTCACCAGATTGATCCCTGGGATGGCGGGACTGTCATATGAGGAAAGATTGGGAAGACTGGGCTTGTATTCACTGGAGTTTAGAAGGATGAGAGGGGATCTTATAGAGACGTATAAAATTATAAAAAGGACTGGACAAGCTAGATGCAGGAAAAATGTTCCCAATGTTGGGGGAGTCCAGAACCAGGGGACACACAGTCTAAGAATAAAGGGGAGGCCATTTAAAACTGAGGTGAGAAGGAACTTTTTCACCCAGAGAGTTGTGAATTTGTGGAATTCTCTGCCACAGAGGGCAGTGGAGGCCAATTCACTGGATGGATTTAAGAGAAAGTTAGATAGAGCTCTAGGGGCTAGCGGAATCAAGGGATATGGGGAGAAGGCAGGCACAGGTTATTGATTGTGGATGATCAACCATGATCACGATGAATGGCGGTGCCGGCTCGAAGGGCCGAATGGCCTCCTCCTGCCCCTATTTTCTATGTTTCTATGTTTTCTTTGAGACTGAGAGTTTTGTTGAGCTATAACACCTCCTCAGAGAATTAGATATTTCTGACATTTACAGCTGTTTGTTTCTGTGAAGCAGGATGGATAAATTGTTAGTGCTGAGCTTTTCAGACACATAATAGGTCTGTACCTGAGCTCAGTTGGTGCTGGGTGGAAAGGGAAGAAATCTGTGTTAATTAGGGGAACAAAAACATTTCGTGATCATGGAATGGAATGGAATGGAGTACGACATTGTCACATGTGACAAGGCACAGTGAGATTCTTTGCTGCATTCCCGATATATACAAACAGCGGCCACCTACAGCGATCACAAAGTTACAAAGCATGCCCGCTCCCCCTTTGTTCTCTGCTCTCCCCCACACACAGCGCTTTCCCCACACCGGCTCCACCATTGATCTTGTTCCAAAGGAGTTTACTTTATTTTAGTATAGTTTAGTTTAGAGATAAAGCGCGGAAACAGGCACTTCGGCCCACCGGGTCCGCGCCGACCAGCGATCCCCGCACACTAACGCTATCCCACGCACAACTGGGGATAATTTACGCTTATACCAAGCCAATTGACCTACAAACCTGCACGTCTTTGGAAACCAGAGCACCCGGAGAAAACCCACGCAGGTCACGGGGAGAACGTACAAACTCCGTACAGACGGCACCCGTAGTCGGGATGGAACCCGGGTCTCTAGCGCTGTGAAGCAGCAACTCTACCGCTGCGCCACCGAGCCGCCCAAAGTTTAGAGATACAGCGTAGAAACAAGCACTTTGGCCCACCGAGTCCACGCTGAGACAGCGATCGCCGCGTACACCAGACCGCTGTCATCCTGCTGTCTTATTCACTCTTGGACAGACACAGAGTGCTGGAGTAACTCAGCGGGTCAGGCAGCATCTGTGGAGAACATGGATAGATGACGTTTCACAGAGTGCTGGAGTAACTCAGTGGATCAGGCAGCATCTGTGGGGAGAAGGAGTATTGGGTCGAGACTCTTCTTCCGTCTGAGAGCCAGGGGAGAGGGGAGTCAGAGAGATACGGAAGGGTAAGGGGTGAAAACAAGAGATCAAAGGGGACGAAGCTCAAGGGAAATGGAGAATAGATCATCGTCGGCTGAGGGGAAGGTGAGAACGAGGCATACAATCAGTAATATTTAATCAGGTGGACACTGAAACTAGTCATAGAACTAGGATGGGGTCGGGATATAGTGAAGGTGGTGAATCTGTGGAATTCATTGCCACAGGCGGCTGTGGAGGCCAAGTCAGTGGATATTTTTAAGGCAGAGATAGATAAATTCTTGATTAGTGCGTATGTCAGGGGTTATGGGGAGAAGGCAGGAGAATGGGGTTAGGGGGGAGAGATACATCAGCCATGACTGAATGGCGGAGTAGACTTGATGGGCCGAATGGCCTAATTCTGCTCCTATCATTTATGACTAAGCTTGTATTCACTGGTGTTTAGAAGGATGAGAGGGGATTTTTTCGAGAAGTATAAAATTATAAAAGGACTGGACAAGCTAGATGCAGGAAAAATGTTCCCAATGTTGGGGGAGTCCAGAACCAGGGGCCACACAGTCTAAGAATAAAGGGGAGGCCATTTAAAACTGAGGTGAGAAGAAACGTTTTCACCCAGAGAGTTGTGAATTTGTGGAATTCTCTGCCACAGAGGGCAGTGGAGGCCGATTCACTGGATGGATTTAAAAGAGAGTTAGATAGAGCTCTAGGGGCTAGTGGAATCAAGGGATATGGGGAGAAGGCAGGCACGGGTTACTGATTGTGGATGATCAGCCATGATCAGAATGAATGGCAGTGCTGGCTCGAAGGGCCGAATGGCCTCTTCCTGCACCTATTTTCTATGTTTGTATACATGGAATTTAGAAGGATGAGAGGAGATCTTATCGAAACGTATAAGATTATTAAGGGGTTGGACACGTTAGAGGCAGGGAACATGTTCCCAATGTTGGGGGAGTCCAGAACCAGGGGCCACAGTTTAAGAATAAGGGGTAGGCCATGAGATGAACTGAGATGAGGAAAAACTTTTTCAGTCAGAGAGTTGTGAATCTGTGGAATTCTCTGCCTCAGAAGGCAGTGGAGGCCAATTCTCTGAATGCTTTCAAGAGAGAGCTAGATAGAGCTCTTAAGGATAGCAGAGTCAGGGGGATATGGGGAGAAGGCAGGCACATAGAAACAAAGAAACATTGAAAATAGGTGCAGGAGGAGACTATTCGGCCCTTCGGCACGGGTTACTGATTGTAAATGATCAACCGTGATCACAATGAATGGCAATGCTGGTTCGAAGGGCCGAATGGCCTCCGTCTGCACCTATTGTCTATGTTTCTATGAACATGAAAATGTACGAGCGTACTAGGTTCTGAAGTGGTGCGATTTCAAAAGTTGCTGAGGCAGACCATCTCTGACGAGGGAATAATTTGCTGTAAGGATTGTGATGAGCGACGATTTTGAAGGCCAAAGGGCAAGTCGGGGGTTTGCTTGCATTAAGAGCCCCCTGATGTTCGGATCTGAATGAGGTCCCGTCTCTCACTGGTCCCAGACTGGCGATTCTCATCGCATCGTCTGACAGTGCCCAGCAATTATGAAATTGTACAATTAGATCTGAGCTGGAGATTTTAATCCCATTAGACTGCAGCTCAGAATGATGTCTGCAGTATTATATCTGTATTAGACAACGTACCTGCAAGCCATTGCCATCATTTCATGTAGATAATGAGTAGGTCGTGACTAATTATTTCAGTGGAGGACGATGTATGTTTAGAGAGAGAGGGAGAGAGAGAGGGAGAGAGAGAGAGAGAGAGAGAGAGAGAGAGAGAGAGAGAGAGAGAGAGAGAGGAGGAGATAGAGAGAGAGATAGAGAGAGAGAGAGAGAGAGAGAGAGAGAGAGAGAGAGAGATAGAGAGAGATAGAGATAGAGAGAGAGATAGAGAGAGAGATAGAGAGAGAGAGAGAGAGAGAGAGAGAGAGAGAGAGAGAGAGAGAGAGAGAGAGAGAGAGAGAGAGAGAGAGAGAGAGAGAGAGAGAGAGAGAGAGACAGAGAGAGAGAGACAGAGAGAGAGAGAGAGAGAGAGAGAGAGAGAGAGAGAGAGAGAGAGAGTGCGGAAACAGGCCCTTCGGCCCACCGAGTCCGCGCCGCCCAGCAATCTCCCCCCCCCCCGTACTCGTACACTACCCTACACACCCACAAGGGACAGTTTACATTTACACCAAGCCAATTAACAAACAAAGCTGCACGCCTTTGGAGTGTGGGAGGAAACCGGAGCACCCGGAGAAAACCCACACAGGTCACGGGGAGAACGTACAAACTCCGTACAGACGGCACCCGTAGTCGGGATGGAACCCGGGTCTCCGGCGCACGCATATATATGTAGGAAAGTACTGCAGATGCTGGTTTAAACCGAAGACAGACACAAAAAGCTGGAGTAACTCAGCGGGTCAGGCAGCATCTCTGGAGAGGAAGAATGGGTGACGTCACAGGTCGAGACCCTTCTTCAGGCTGAGTGTGAAGGGGAAAGGGAAATGAGAGATATGGAGACAGAGATACAGAGAGATACAGACGACAGATGTAAATGGCACCAATTCCTTCTCTGCAGAGATGCTGCCTGTCTTATGCATTAATGTGTATTGTTGCGTACACACGTATACACACACACACACAATTGCCATTGGTGGAGCGGGAGCACGTGGCCGCTGGCTGGGTGAGGTCACGTGGGGCGCGGGGCGGTGACGTCACCTTGTCCCTTATCTGGGAGCGAGATAGTTGGCAACCCTAGGCCGTGACCTGATGTCGATTCACAAGATTGACGTGGCTGACACTAACACTGCTTAATCTAGCCGACCAGCTAGCTCCACACTATTGAAATCCCGCCTCTCGACTTGGCTCCTCTTTAGAAGGATGAGAGGGGATCTTATCGAAACGTATAAGATTATTAAGGGGTTGGACACGTTAGAGGCAGGAAACATGTTCCCAATGTTGGGGGAGTCCAGAACCAGGGGCCACAGTTTAAGAATAAGGGGTAGGCCATTTAGAACGGAGATGAGGAAAAACGTTTTCAGTCAGAGAGTTGTGAATCTGTGGAATTCTCTGCCTCAGAAGGCAGTGGAGGCCAATTATCTAAATGCATTCAAGAGAGAGTTAGATAGAGCTCTTAAGGATAGCGGAGTCAGGGGGTATGGGGAGAGGGCAGGAACGGGGTACTGATTGAGAATGATCAGCCAGAATGGTGGTGCTGGCTTGAAGGGCCGAATGGCCTCCTCCTGCACCTATTGTCTATTGTCTATATTGGCAAATTTTCTACTCAACCAACAACAACTTTATTTTTCGATGTGCACACCTTCAAAAGACTTTCCAGGAAGGTTATCAAACAAAAATTTGACACTGTTCGTACAAATTATTTTCTCTGTTCGAATGTGCGGGGGATTATAAAAATTACTGAGCAAGACTTGCTTTCAAACAGTCGCGGCCAATAACAGGGCTCCCATCAATGGGGTGCCCATTAATTCGCGTAGAAGGCCCTCGATCAAAGTGCTGCTTGTCTTTGTAGATGCTGGCATATGCAGAATGATGACACTAGCTTGGAGCAGCAAATGTACCTGACAATGTGCCAACACTAAGGTGGCACAGCGGTAGAGTTGCTGCCTCACAGCGCCGGAGACCCGGGTTCCATCCCGACTATGGGCGCCGTCTGTACGGAGTTTGTACGTTCTCCCCGTGGCATCGAAGCGAGGTGGTGAACACGGATGGGGGAGGGACGGAGAGACATGTCTCTAGCGGTATTAATTTTAGTTTAGAGATACAGCGCGGAAACAGGCCCTTCGGCCCACCAGGTCCGCGCCGACCAGCGATCCCTGCACGCTAACACTATCCTACACACACTAGGGACAATTTCTACATTTACCAAGCCAGTTAACCTACAAACCTGTACGTCTTTGGAGTGTGGGAGGAAACCGGAGCACCCGGAGAAAACCCACGCAGGTCACGGGGGAGAACGTACAAACTCCGTACAGACACCACCCGTAGTCGGGATGGAACCCGGGTCTCCGGCGCTGTGAGGCAGCAACTCTACCGCTGCGCCACCGTGACGCTCTCTTGCTCTCCCTTGGACGGCCTTCTACCCTCTTTAGACCTTCTCATTTGTTACATCGTTCATCTTCCCGATCTGTGTTGTTCTTGCATTTTCTCACCTCCAGTTCCACCCCCACCCCTCAATCCTATCCTTCATTCCGACCCGAAACGTCATCGATCCATGTTCTCCACAGA
The DNA here is from genome assembly GCF_053455715.1 of Rhinoraja longicauda. Classification (NCBI taxonomy): domain Eukaryota; kingdom Metazoa; phylum Chordata; class Chondrichthyes; order Rajiformes; family Arhynchobatidae; genus Rhinoraja; species Rhinoraja longicauda. The sequence goes on along the minus strand of NC_135955.1, from coordinate 92,889,119 downwards.
TGCTGCATGACCCGCTGAGTTACTCCAGCACTCTGTGTCTATCTTTGGGATATACCATCATTTGCAGTTCATTCCAGCACATAAAGGTCATGTGATAGGAGCAGAATTAGGCCATTCGGTCCATCAAGCCATGGCTGATCTATCTCTCCCTCCTAACCCCATGCTCCTGCCTTCTCCCCATAACCCCTGACACCCGCACTAATCAAGAATCTATCTATCTCTGCCTTAAAAGTACCCACTGACTTGGCCTCCACAGCCGTCTGTGGCAATGAATTCCACAGATTCACCACCCTCTGACTAAAGAAATTCCTCCTAAAGGAACGTCCTTTAATTCTGAGGTTGTGCTCTCTGGTCCTAGACTCTCCCACTAGTGGAAACATCCTCTCCACACCCACTCTATCCAGGCCGCTCACTATTCAGTAAGTTTCAATGAGGACCCCCCTCACCCTTCTAAACTCCAGCGAGTACAGGCCCAGTGCCGACAAACGCTGGGAAGAGTGTTGGGAGTGCCAAGTAAACGTTGGTACTGTTCAATGGGACCTTTATACAAGCACGTTATATAAATGATTTCCACAGATCCCTGGGGAAATCCATTCACTCCGTCCTGCATTGAGTCAAAATATTCTTTCGATCATCTGCCATGTTCAGTAGTTGTTGCTTCTTCAGCACATCGACTCTATCAACATCTGCCTCGATTTTTACCGGGGACATATTGTGTAGCATCTTATCAAATGTCAACCAATAATTGATATTGTTCCTCATTGCTTTTATTCAAAAACTTGTTTTCATCTCTTCAAAGCAATGAATCAGGTTTAATCAAGGCTTCCTTGCAATTTCACATCCAGGCTGCCTGGTCTTCATTGATCTGTGCTTTAGACGTGTTTACCTATTTCATTCCATATTGTTGATCTCTGTGCAACAATTAAAGTGAGGCCAATTGATTGATCCCCTTTATCCTTTATCTTTTTCAGGTTAGTTTAGAGATACAGGGCGGAAACAGGCCCTTCGGCCCACCGAGTCCGTGCCGACCAGCGATCCCTGCGCACTAACGCTACCCTACACACACACACCAGGGACAATTTACACTTATACCAAGTGTACAAACCCAAGCCAACTAATCTACAAACCTGCACGTCTTTGGAGTGCGGGGGGAAACCAGAGCACCCGGAGAAAACCCACGCATTTCACGGGGAGAACGTGCAAACTCCGCACAGACAGCGCCCGTAGTCGGGATCGAACCGGGGTCTCCGGCGCTGCAAGCGCTGTAAGGAAGCAACTTATGAACTTAAGGCCATAAGGACATCAGGTCATAAGTGATAGGAGAAAATTAGGCCATTCGGCCCATCAAGTCTACTCCGCCATTTAATCGTGGCTGAACTATCTATCCCTCCTAACCCCATTCTCCTGCCTTCTCCCCATAACCCCCGACACCCGTACTTATGACCTTAGGAATTAATGAAAGCAAAGCTACGCCCTTCAGTCCTTGACAATTCCACCCAGGAAAAAAGGTTGTGACTGTCTACCTCATCTATGCCCCTCAGAGCTGAGATGCTGCTACAAAGAGTTTCATTGTTCTCAAAGCGTGCAGCATAGGTTTACTAGGTTAATTCCCGGAATGGCGGGACAGTCATATGTTGAAAGACTGGAGCGACTAGGCTTGTATACACTGGAATTTAGAAGGATGAGAGGAGATCTTATCGAAACATATAAGATTATTAAGGGGTTGGACACGATAGAGGCAGGAAACATGTTCCCAATGTTGGGGGAGTCCAGAACAAGGGGCCACAGTTTAAGAATAAGGGGTAGGCCATTTACAACGGAGATGAGGAAAAACTTTTTCAGTCAGAGAGTTGTGAATCTGTGGAATTCTCTGCCTCAGAAGGCAATGGAGGCCATTTCTCTGAATACATTCAAGAGAGAGCTGGATAGAGCTCTTAAGGATAGCGGAGTCAGGGGGTATGGGGAGAAGGCAGAAACGGGGTACTGATTGAGAATGATCAGCCATGATCACATTGAATGGCGGTGCTGGCTCGAAGGGCCGAATGGCCTCCTCCTGCACCTATTGTCTATTGTCAAAGGTATCACAAAATGCTGGAGAAACTCAGCGGGTCAGGCAGCATCTCAGGAGAGAAGAAATGAGGACGTTTCGGGTCGAGACCCTTTTTCAGACCATTCTTCATTCTTCTCAGCACCCTTGATAACTAATCACTGCTGACTCTTACACCTTGACTCCGTTTAATATCCCTCTCTATCAGATCTCTCCGGAAAACCTCACTTGCGAAAGAAAACAATATAAAGTACAAACAAAAAAACATTCTGAAAGGTGTAGTCAACCAAAAGGTGCAGTTCAATGTGTTGAAGCAATCTTATAAATCCTTCTGGCATTTGTGCACGCACATCCTCTTTCTGTGGTGCAGTTTATTGCTTCACAGCGTGATCTTGAACAGAGCTAAAATCAAGTCAGGACCAAGGAGAGAGGGCACCTGTACATGGAATCATCCCTCTTTGACTTTACCTTTAGAGTCTAAAGATACAGCATGAAACAGGCCCTTCGGCCCACCGGGTCCGTGCCGCCCAGCGATCCCCGCACACTAACACTATCCTACACACACTAGGGACAATATACAAATTTAACAAAACCATTTAGCCCTCAAACCTCTTTGGAGTGTGGGAGGAAACTGGAGCTTCCGGAAAAAACCCACGCAGGTTTTAGTTTTCGTTTTAGAGTCCCTTCGGCCTACTGAGTCCGCGCCGACCGGCGATCCCAGCACACTAACACTGACTTGCACAAACTAGGGACAATTTACACTTACACCAAGCCAAATAACCTACAAACCTGTAAGACTTTGGAAAGCGAAGATCTTAGAGAAAACCCACGCAGGTCACAGGGAGAATGTACAAACTCCGTACAGACAGCGCCCGTAGTCAGGATGGAACACGGGTCTCTGGCGCTGTGAGGCAGCAACTCTACCGCTGTATGACTCTGTGACTCTGTACACATCATAGGACTTTAGACTAGATGCTGTCTGATCCGCTGAGTTACTCCAGCACTCTGTGAAACGTCACCTATCCATGTTCTCCACAGATGCTGCCTGACCCGCTGAGTTACTCCAGCACTCTGTGAAACGTCACCTATCCATGTTCTCCACAGATGCTGCCTGACCCGCTGAGTTACTCCAGCACTCTGTGAAACGTCACCTATCCATGTTCTCCACAGATGCTGCCTGACCCGCTGAGTTACTCCAGCACTCTGTCATAGAATCATAGACTCATATAGCACAGACACAGGCCCAACTTGCCCACACCGACCAACATGCCCCGTCTACACTAGTCCCACCTGTCTGCGTTTGGCCCATATCTCTCTAAACCTGTCCTATCAATGTCCTAATGTTTTTTAAACGTTGTGAGAGTAACCTTTAACACAGAGGGTGGTGGGTGTATGGAATGAGCTGCCAGAGGAGGTAGTTACCATGTACCTGTCTAAATGTTTCTTACATGTTAGACAATAGATAATCGACAATAGATGCAGGAGGAGGCCATTCGGCCCTTCGAGCCAGCATCGCCATTCATTGTGATCATGGCTGATCATCCACAATCAGTAACCCGTGCCTGCCTTCTCCCCATATCCCTTGATTCCGCTAGCCCATAGAGCTCTATCAGTGGATATTTTTAAGGCAGAGATAGATAGATTCCTGATCAGTGCGGGTGTCAGGGGTTACGGGGAGAAGGCAGGAGAATGGGGTTGGGAGGGAGAGATAGATCAGCCATGATTGAATGGTGTAGACCTGATGGGCCGAATGGCCTAATTCCGCTCCTACTTATGACCTTATGATCTCTACTTCATCACACAAAGCAACCTCCCTTCCATTGACTCCATCTACACCTCACGCTGCCTCGGCAAGGCCAGCAGCATAATCAAGGACCAGTCTCACCCCGGCCACTCCCTCTTCTCCCCTCTCCCATCGGGCAAGAGGTACAGAAGTGTGAAAACGCACACCTCCAGATTCAGGGACAGTTTCTTCCCGGCTGTTATCAGGCAACTGAACCATCCTACCACAACCAGAGAGCAGTGCTGAACTACTATCTACCTCATTGGTGACCCTCGGACTATCCTTGATCGGACTTTGCTGGCTTTACCTTGCACTAAACGTTATTCCCTTATCATGTATCTGTACACTGTGGACGGCTCGATTGTAACCATGTATTGTCTTTCCGCTGACTGGTTAGCACGCAACAAAAGCTTTTCACTGTACCTCGGTACATGTGACAATAAACTAAACTGGAACTGGAACTGAAAAAAGTTTTTAAAAAGACGGGCTAGAAACTGAAAGGTGAAAAACTAACATAGAAACAATTACAAGGAGAGAAATTCAATTTATTTTAGTCTCTGGGATATACCACGGGAGAGGATTAATATTTTCTGAATTAATATGCATGTCTTACGGCGATTGAGTAGGATTATTGGAGACGCACATGGGATCCAGGCTGACACTGGTGCAGCTGATAAACCTCACAAGGACCAAGTGGCAAATATCAGAAATATTAATTAAAACTGCAGAACATTTGCAAACGTTGAAGGCAATACTGGGGAAATAAATCACAGCCAAAATCTTTTTTCGCGAAACCTCAAAAAAAAGTGTAATTATTTGTAGAAAGTTCCTAAAACTGATGCCAATTAATGTGGTTAAAGTGAGAATGTCAAAGAGTGGGGGGCACAGCTTTTGATGTGAGAGGGGCCAGGTTCAATGAAGGAGGGGGTCACGGTGGCGCAGCGGTAGAGTTGCTGCCTCACAGCGAATGCAGCGCCGGAGACTCGGGTTCCATCCTGACTACGGGCACCGTCTGTATGGAGTTTGTACGTTCTCCCCGTGACCTGCGTGGGTTTTCTCCGAGATCTTCGGTTTCAATAGACATTAGGTGCAGGAGGAGGCCATTCGGAGAGAAGAATGAAGAAGGGTCTGAAGAAGGGTCTCGACCCGAAACGTCAGCCATTCCTTCTCTCCTAGATGCTGCCTGACCCGCTGAGCTTCTCCAGCATTTTGTGATACCTTTGACAATAGACAATAGGTGCAGGAGGAGGCCATTCGGCCCTTCGAACTAGCACCGCCATTTTTGTGATCATGGCTGATCATCCACAATCAGTACCCCGTTCCTGCCTTCTCCCCATACCCCCTGACTCCACTATCATTAAGAGCTCTATCTAGCTCTCTCTTAAAAGCATCCAGAGAATTGGCCTCCACTGCCTTCTGAGGCAGAGAATTCCACAGATTTACAACTCTCTGACTGAAAAATGTTTTTCCTCATCTCCGTTCTAAATGGCCTACCCCTTATTCTTAAACTGTGGCCCCTGGTTTTGGACTCCCCCAACATTGGGAACATGTTTCCTGCCTCTAACGCGTCCAATCCCTTTCCACCCTCCAAAGACGTGCTGGTTTGTAGGTTAATTGGCTGGGTGTCTATGTAAAAAAAAACAATGTCCCTCGTGTCTGTAGAATGGTGCTAGTGTGTGGGGATCGCTGGTCGGTGCGGACTCGGTGGGCCTGTTTCCGCACGGTATCTCTAAAGTCTAAAGTGTTTTTATCACAGAGGGGGGTGGGGGCCTGGAACGTGCTGCCAGGGGTGGTGGTGGAGGCAGAGATAATAGTGGTGTTTACAAGGCTTTTATACAGGCACGTGGATATGCAGCGAATGGAGGGATATATATCACGTGCAGGCAGAGGGGATCAGTTTAACTTAGGGTCGTGTTCAGCACGGACATTGTGGGCCGAAGGGCCTCTTCCGGTGCTAAACCAGTCCGAACAAGAGTATCGCCCCGAAACCTCATCTACCCATGTTCTCCAGAGTGTACACATGCTGGTTTACACTGAAGATAGACACAAAATGCTGGAGTAACTGCACTCTCCGACTTGAGATTTAACTTTAAAAGGGAGAAACAGAAATGTCGCAACCCTTGCATCCCCTCTCTCTCCGTCTCTCCCCCCCCCTCAAGTCGTAGTAACTTCAAAGTCATCCTATTGAGTCTCATTGTCTGTAACTGGTTTTCACCTAGCCCACAGCTAACAATGGCCGGCTTCTTTTATCATCGTTACCTTTTTTGAACATCTTTCATTCATTTGTATTTCTCTACAAACTTATACATGTTTAAACTATAAAGTTGTCTTCTTAATGTTTTAATTTTTTACGCTTTATTCTTAATAATATGTTCGTGTTGTTACTTGTGAGTGGAGCACCGAGGCACATTCCTTGTATGTGCACATACTTGGCCAATAAACTTATTAAAATCGATTCAATCTCTGTGTATCGCCGTCTTTATCTCTCGATTCCCTTTCCCCTGACTCTCAGTCTGAAGAAGGGTCTCGACCCGAAACGTCGCCTACCCATGTTCTCCACAGATGCTGCCTGACCCGCTGAGTTACTCCAGCACTCTGTGAAACGTCACCTATCCATGTTCTCCACAGATGCTGCCTGACCCGCTGAGTTACTCCAGCACTCTGTGTCTCTCTTCGGTTTAAACCAGCATCTGCAGTTCCTTCCTACATGAAACAAAACGGTTTTTCAGTGAAGGAAAGACAAGTATTGTTGTAAGTGCCGTTACATCTGCATGTTAATTATAATGCAGACAGCTTTGCTGAGGTGCTGCCTCTTGCTGTATGTTTGTCAGTCTCTCATTCTTCCCTTTGAAGGTAAATCTTCAAAGAGAAATTGAAGTTGTACTAATTGTGCTTTAAAATGGAGACAGCAGCACAGGAGAATACGGGACAGTTGGCAACCCTAGCCGGGACGCCGGTCAGGGAAGAGGATTTGGTTTAGACGGAGAGGAGAAATGCAAATCAACGTCCAAATGCTGCTCCTCCAAAACATACATCTCAGGAGTAAGCTGCAGTTGTCAGAGCTGTCTGACTCTCGGTAATACATGTGCCGTACCCGTGTGCTGGTATCGTACGCTGCCAGATCTGCGGGTATTGAACTCCTGAAATAATCATCTCAAACACTGCCACACTGCAGGGAGACAGTATAGGCTGTCTCGGTCTGGGGAGTGTGGATCCTTGCAAAGAGATGGTTAGTAAAATACTGGAACAAACACTGACACACACACACACATGTGCACACACATGCATGCACACCCTGCGCACACATGCATGCACACACGCAGGCACGTTTGCGCACACACACACAAGAGCCAAACACATGCATGCACACAAACGTGCGCACAAACACAGGTGCATACCCTTACACACAGATGTGCACACACGTGCACACACGTGCACACATGCATGCACGCACACACACGCACACACATGCACACACAGACAGGCACACACACTCACACACATGCACACACATACACACAAACACACACACGCTCAGACGCACACATGCATGCACACACACGCACACACACATACGCCCACACACACGCACTCGCGCTCACATGCATGCTCACACACACACACGCACACACACTCACACTCACACACACGCACACACACACGCACACGCACACGCACACAGACATACACTAATGCACACACACACACACGGTCACATGCACACATGCATGCACACACACGCACACACACTCACACTCACACACACACACACACGCACACGCACACGCACACAGACATACACTAATGCACACACACACACACGGTCACATGCACACATGCATGCACACACACGCACACATACGCGCACACACGCAGGCACACACGCACACGCACACGCACTCGCACACACACACACGCACACATACACACGGTCACACACACGCACGCACGCACGCACGCACGCACGCACACACAAACACACACACACACACACACACACACACACGCACACACACACACACACACGCACACACACACACACACACGCACACACACACACACACACACACACGCACACGCACACTGATAAAATATATGCCAAACTCAGCAGGGAGAAAGAAATCAGTAGGAGCTCACTTCAAAAAGATTGTTGAGTTCTGTCACTGTTATTCTGTAGTTTGGAAACAAAAAAATAACACGACAAGGAATGAGTGCATGAAGGAAGTTGTACCCTGCCGGAGGGAGAGTGGGGAGGGGGTGAGGGGGAGAGTGGGGGGGAGGTGAGGGGGTGAGGAGGAGAGTGGGGGGAGGTGAGGGGGAGAGTGGGGGGGAGGTGAGGGGGTGAGGAGGAGAGTGGGGGAGGTGAGGGGGAGAGTGGGGGGGAGGTGAGGGGGAGAGTGGGCGGGAGGTGAGGGGGAGAGTGGGGAGGGGGTGAGGGGGAGAGTGGGCGGGAGGTGAGGGGGAGAGGAGGAGAGTGGGGGGAGGTGAGGGGGAGAGTGGGGGGGAGGTGAGGGGGAGAGTGGGCGGGAGGTGAGGGGGTGAGGAGGAGAGTGGGGGGAGGTGAGGGGGAGAGTGGGGGGGAGGTGAGGGGGTGAGGAGGAGAGTGGGGGGAGGTGAGGGGGAGAGTGGGGGGGAGGTGAGGGGGTTAGGAGGAGAGTGGGGGGAGGTGAGGGGGAGAGTGGGGGGGAGGTGAGGGGGTGAGGAGGAGAGTGGGGGAGGTGAGGGGGAGAGTGGGGGGGAGGTGAGGGGGTTAGGAGGAGAGTGGGGGGAGGTGAGGGGGAGAGTGGGGGGGAGGTGAGGGGGTGAGGAGGAGAGTGGGGGGAGGTGAGGGGGAGAGTGGGGGGGAGGTGAGGGGGTGAGGAGGAGAGTGGGGGGAGGTGAGTGGGAGAGTGGGGGGGAGGTGAGGGGGTTAGGAGGAGAGTGGGGGGAGGTGAGGGGAGAGTGGGGGGGAGGTGAGGGGGTGAGGAGGAGAGTGGGGGGAGGTGAGGGGGAGAGTGGGGGGGAGGTGAGGGGGTGAGGAGGAGAGTGGGGGGAGGTGAGTGGGAGAGTGGGGGGGAGGTGAGGGGGTGAGGAGGAGAGTGGGGAGGGGGTGAGGGGGTGAGTGGGCGGGAGGTGAGGGTGTGAGGAGGAGAGTGGGGGGAGGTGAGGGGGTGAGGAGGAGAGTGGGGGGAGGTGAGGGGGAGAGTGGGGAGAGTGGGGGAGGTGAGGGATGAGGGGGAGAGTGGGCGGGAGGTGGGGGGGTGAGGGGGGAGAGTGGGCGGGAGGTGGGGGGGTGAGGAGGAGAGTGGGGGGGAGGTGGGGGGGTGAGGGGGAGAGTGGGGGGGAGGTGAGGGATGAGGAAGAGAGTGGGGGGGTGAGGAGGAGAGTGGGAGGGAGGTGGGGGGGTGAGGAGGAGAGTGGGGGGAGGTGGGGGGTGAGGAGGAGAGTGGGGGGGAGGTGAGAGTAGGCGGGAGGTAAGGGGGTGGGGGTGATGTGGGGGAGTGAGGGGGAGAGTGGGGGGGAGGTGGGGGGGTGAGGGGGGAGGGTGGGCGTGAGGTGGGAGGGGTGAGGGGGTGAGGGGGAGGGTGGGCGTGAGGTGGGGGGGTGAGGGCGTTGAGGGGGAGAGTGGGCGTGTGGTGGGGGGGGTGAGGGGGGATGGGGGAGGGTGGGCGTGAGGTGGGGGGAGGTGGGGGGGTGAGGGGGGAGGGTGGGCGTGAGGTGGGGGGGTGAGGGGGGGATGGGGGAGGGTGGGCGTGAGGTGGGGGGGGGTGAGGGGGGGATGGGGGAGGGTGGGCGTGTGGTGGGGGGGGGGGTGAGGGTGGAGGTAGTTGCAGGCTTGTGGTGCGCATAGATGAGAAAGTGGGACAAGATGGAACTAGTGTGAATGAACAGACTCAGTGGATCGAAGGGCCCGTTTCTATGTTGTATCTCGCAACCAAACTGCACACTGGAGGCCAATTAACCTGAAACTAAGATCAACGTTAGGACTAAACTCCGTGACCTGCCTGGGTTTTCTCCGGGTGCTCCGGTTTCCTCCCGCACTCCAAAGACGTGCAGGTTTGTAGGTTAATTGGCGTTGGTACGTGGGTACGTTGTCCCTGGTGTGTGTGTGTGTGTGTAGGACAGTGCTAGTCTACGGGGTGATCGCTGGTCAGCGTGGACTCGGTGGGCCGAAGGGCACCAAGTTTCCGCGCCACAACTGTAAACTAAACGGAGGCCAAAGCAACAGGAGTGTTTGTAAGTCTCGCTGCAGCCGACTAGTTTGATGATAATTGCTGAGACGAAGAAAATATCAAAGTGCCTGGATGAAGAATAAAGACATCTGCAAAAACAGTGGGGGAAGCTTCTGTACAAATCCCCTTCAAGGGATGACTAACAGAACTCAGCCAAGTACAAAGGGAAAATCAGAGTGAAGCTCTCACTGGGGTTCACAGTGCTGGCGTTAGGGGGAAGGAAAGTCCGACTGAATCCAAGACCACATCCACTTCCCCAGGTAAAAAGCTACACCTGGTCGCAACGGCCCACAGCTGTACCTGGCAGGGCAAGAGGGGTCAGTCGGCCCTTTTAAGATTTATTCGGGAAAGGAACAGTAATGTCTTCAATAGCAAGATCATACATTAGCTGGTGACACTGAAGTGCAAGATGATCACAGCAATTTCTTTCGTCGTGCCCTTTTGATTATGTTGGTTTGGTTTACAGCCAGGATCAGGGAGAAGCTTTTTTTTTGCGTGCTCTGTCCAGTCAAAGGAAAGACTAAAAGACAGACACAAGAAGCTGGAGCAACTCAGCGGGGCAGGCAGCATCTCTGGATGGAATGACGATACCCTTCTTCAGACTGTGCGTGATTACAATCAAGTTATCGCAGTGCACCAATGAAGGACAAAGGGTACAAGCAACATTTAGTGCTAGATAAAGTTGGATAACAGCCGGGAGGAAACTGTCATAGAGTCAGAGAGTGATACAGTGTGGAAACAGGCCCTTTGACCCAACTTGCCCACACCGGCCAACAATATCCCAGTTACACTGGTCCCACTTGCCTGCATTTGTCCCATACCCCTCCAAACCTGTCCTATCCATGTACCTGTCCAACTGTTTCTTAAGCGATGGTTTCTTAAGAGGGGATCTTATCGAAACATCTAAGATTATTAAGGGGTTGGACACGTGAGAGGCAGGAAACATGTTCCCAATGTTGGGGGAGTCCAGAACCAGGGACCACAGTTTAAGAATAAGGGGTAGGCCATTTAGAACGGAGATGAGGAAAAACCTTTTTCAGTCAGAGAGTTGTGAATCTGTGGAATTCTCTGCCTCAGAAGGCAGTGGAGGCTAATTCTCTGAATGCATTCAAGAGAGAGCTAGATAGAGCTCTTAAGGATAGCGGAGTCAGGGGGTATGGGGAGAAGGCAGGAACGGGGTACTGATTGTGAATGATCAGCCATGATCACATTGAATGGTGGTGCTGGCTCGAAAGGCCAAATGGCCTCCTCCTGCACCTATTGTCTATTGTCTATTGATAGTCCCAGCCTCAACTACCTCCTCCGGCAGCTTGTTCCATACACCCATCACCCTCTGTGTGAAAAAGTTACCCGTCAAATTCCTATTAAATCTTTTCCCCTTCACCTTGAACCTATGTCCTCTGGTCCTCGATTCCCCAACTCTGGGTAAAAGACTTTGTGCGTCTACCCGATCTATTCCTCTCATGATTTTGTACACCTCTATAAGATCACCCCTCATCCTCCTGCGCTCCATGGAATAGAGACCCAGCCTGTAAACTGAATCATTGACTGAAAGGCTTCTTAAATTCAATAGGGATAATCTCTGCAAAAAGATAACAGAAGGAAATGAAAACAGGCGAGAGGTTTAATGGACAGGTCGCACGCTGGTCTCAGAGAGCAACAGATGCACTTCCACAGTGCGTTACTAGAGTGAAGCATTGTATAGAGTTCCACTGTTTTGAAATGCTGCTATCTTACTGTGAAAGTTGAGTGAGTGAGACAATGGTTTGCTGTTCAAAATGCTGCAATGATTGCCAAATGGTGAAAACCCTCGACAGAGTGAAATTGGAGAGGATGCTTCCGCGAGCAGGAGAGGCCTAGACCAGAGGGCATAGCCACAGAATAAAAAGGACGTTCCTTTAGAATGGAAATGAGAAATTACTTTCTTTAGCCAGAGGTATCGCAAAATGCTGGAGTAACTCAGCGGGTCAGGCAGCATCTAGGAGAGAAGGAATGGGTGACGTTTTCGGGTCGAGACCCTTCTTCAGTATAATACCTTATTCACCTGATCAACAAACCACAGTGAGGTGCCAACTATCTCGCTCCCAAATAAGGGACAAGGTGACGTCATCGCCCCGCGCCCCAAGTGACCTCACCCAGCCAGCGGCCACGTGCTCCCGCTCCATCAATGGCGGCCGCCCCGGCCGGGGGGCGGGTTGCTACGCAACCTCGGCTAGGTGGCTCCTGAGCCTCTGGGCCTACAGTGTCCGGAGCTAAAATAGCAGAAACCTAAAGTGTCGGAACCTACACTATCCGGGCCTACAGCAACCGGGCCTACAGTGTCCAGGCCTACAGCGTCCGGGACTACAGTGTCCGGGCCTACAGTGTCCGGGCCTACAGTCTCTAGGCCTGGTGTCCGGGCCTACCTTGTCCGGATGTACAGTGCCCCCCAGGCCTAATACGGGACAAGGGCGGTCCCATACGGGACAAATCAATTTAGCCCAAATTATGGGATGTCCCGGCTAATACAGGACAGTTGGCAACAGTACACCACAGTGAGATAGGATGCTGTGAAATTAAGTGTGACAACAAAGCATTATTTTATGACAATAGACAATAGACAATAGGTGCAGGAGTAGGCCATTCGGCCCTTCGAGCCAGCACCGCCATTCAATGTGATCATGGCTGATCATTCTCAATCAGTACCCCGTTCCTGCCTTCTCCCCATACCCCCTGACTCCGCTATCCTTAAGAGCTCCATCCAGCTCTCTCTTGAATGCATTCAGAGAATTGGCCTCCACTGCCTTCTCAATTTTTAAGTAAAGGAACAGTAAAGTCTTCAACAGCAAGATCATACATTAGGTCGTAACACTGCAGGACAAAATGATCACAGCAATTTATTTCTTTGCACTGTTTTGATGATATTAGTTTAGTGAAAAGCTTTTTTGTTGCGTGCTATCCAGTCAAAGGAATGATTAAATGTGATTACAATCAAGTTGTCCACATTGCACAGATAAAGGGTAACGAGTACAACGTTTAGTGCAAGATAAAGTCCGATAAAGTTGGTTTAAAGGTAGCTCAAAGGTCTTCAACGAGGTAGATGGTAGGTCAGGATCGATCTCTAGTTGGTGTTAGGATCAATTGCCTGATCAGGTTCAGTTGCCTGATAACAGCTGGGAAGAAACTGTCCCTGAATCATGTGTAAGAAGGAACTGCAGATGCTAGTTTAAATCGCAGACAGGCAGACACAAAGAGCTGGAGTAACTCAGCGGGTCAGGCAGCATCTACAGAGATCTCCAGAGATGCTGTCTGTCCCGCTGAGTTACTCCAGCACTCCGTGAAACGTCACCTATCCATGTTCTCCACAGATGCTGCCTGACCCACTGAGTTACTCCAGCACTCTGTGAAACGTCACCTATCCATGTTCTCCACAGATGCTGCCTGACCCGCTGAGTTACTCCTGCTTTTTGTATCCCTGAATCAGTTTAGTTTAGTTTAGTAAGGGGATTACCTACTCCCATACTCCCACCTCTCTGTTGTTGATTATTTGAGACAAGGACCACCGTTTGTGATTCCTTTATCAAACGGTAGGCTTGGGGCTCCATAAGGGAGACTAAACTTGTCACGACACAGGGTAGGAAATTAGACAATAGACAATAGACAATAGGTGCAGGAGGAGGCCATTCGGCCCTTCGAGCCAGCACCACCATTCAATGTGATCATGGCTGATCATCCACAATCAGTACCCCGTTCCTGCCTTCTCCCCATACCCCCTGACTCCGCTATCCTTAAGAGCTCTATCTAGCTCTCTCTTGAATGCATTCAGAGAATTGGCCTCCACCAAATTGGTTTCTCACCAACGCTCCTTCATGTCCTGTTACTACTAAGACCTTATTATCTTGTGTTCAGCCAGCTGTTTGTTGTCAAACTGAAGCATTAGGTCAGAGCTGAGCAAGTTATACTCATAATCTGACTCCTCTCAGTCCGTTACATAAGCATAGTATTAATCTCTTAGTGTCCAATATTATAGCAGAATACAAAGTAATATAATAATACTAGACCAAGAGGAGCCGTTGGGCCCAAACCACTCCTGCATTAGTGAAGCATCCTCTCCTCCCCCCCTCCCTCACCCTCCCCACTCCATCTCCCTCCCCCCCTCCCTCCACCCCTTCCCTCCCTCCCACCCTCACTCCACCACCCTCCTTCCACCCCCTTCCCTCCCCCTTCCCCTCTCCCCTTCTTCCTCTCTCCCCCTCTCCATCCCCCACTCCATCCCCCACTCCATCCCCCACTCCATCCCGCACTCCATCCCCCACTCCACCCCCCACTCCACCCCCCACTCCATCTCCCACTCCATCCCCCTCTCCATCCCGCACTCCATCCCCCACTCCACCCCCCACTCCACCCCCCACTCCATCTCCCACTCCATCCCCCTCTCCATCCCGCACTCCATCCCCCACTCCATCCCCCACTCCACCCCCCACTCCACCCCCCACTCCATCTCCCACTCCATCCCCCACTCCATCCCCGACTCCATCTCCCACTCCATCCCCCTCTCCATCCCGCACTCCATCCCCACTCCATCCCCCACTCCATCCCCCACTCCCTCCCCCACTCCATCCCCCTCTCCATCCCGCACTCCATCCCCACTCCATCCCCCACTCCACCCCCCACTCCATCCCCCACTCCCTCCCCCACTCCATCCCCCTCTCCATCCCCCACTCCATCCCCCACTCCATCCCCCACTCCATCCCCCTCTCCATCCCCCACTCCATCCCCCACTCCATCCCCCACTCCATCCCCCACTCCATCCCCCTCCCTCCCTCCTCCCTCCCTCCCTAGGAGATAGATTTAAACTTTAAAATGTGAGTAACTTTAAAAATATAAAACCGATTTCAATGAAGCTTCTTCCATTAGCACCAAAGGGACGACGGTGAGTAAGGTGGGGCCTAGAATTGCCGCGCTATCGTGCACTGTTTTGGCTGTAGTTCAGGAACAAACAAACAAACAAACGAGAGTTTTAGTGCTAAATAACTAATAATAGATGCTAAATACCTAATAAACGCAAAATGGCTCCGGCACTGCACGTCTTTGGAGTGTGGGAGGAAACCGGAGCACCCGGAGAAAACCCACGCAGGTCACGGGGAGAACGTACAAACTCCGTACAGACAGTCAGGATGGAACACGGGTCTCTGGCGCTGTGAGGCAGCAACTCTACCGCTGTGCCACCGTGCCGCCCTCTAACATTCAACTCTACCGGTAAAAACATGCTACGGGGATGAGAGAGAGAATGGTTAATGGTTAGGTTGAACATACTGGTTCACCAGTTTCTCTCCAATTAAATTTCTCATTATTCCGTTCTGAAGCGGCTCATTAATTTGGTTGTTCAGCCTTAATAACGGGGATTACGTACCCCATCAGGAATCAAATCTCTTCCTCAATGGAAATGCCTTTCATTCGCTGAATTTTCAACTCGTTTGTAACTCTGGGCAGTCCGTCGAACAGGTGTGTGTTTGATTTCTCAGCCGCACTGCGAAGCTTCATGTTGTCCCATGCAACATGAAACCTTGAACAGTACAGCTAAGGGTTGCCAACTGTCTCACTCCCAAATACGGGACAAGGTGACGTCGCCGCCCCGCGCCCCACGTGACCTCACCCAGCCAGCGGCCACGTGCTCCTGCTCCACTAATGGCGGCTGCCCGGGCCGGGAGGCAGGTTGCTACGCAACCTCTGTTAGGCGGCGCCCGGGCCTCCGGGCCTACACTGTCCGGAACTACACTGACCGGACCTACAACGGCCCTCGGGCCTACAGTGTCCGGGCCTACAGTGTCCGGGCCTACAGCGTCCGGGCCTACATAGACCGGGCCTACAGTGTCCGGGCCTACAGTGTCCGGGCCTACAGTGTCCGGGCCTACAGTGTCCGGGCCTACAGCATCCGGGCCTACAGAGACCAGGCCTACAGTGTCCGGGCCTACAGCGTCCGGGCCTACAGCGCCCCCCCGGGCCTAATACGGGACAAACCAATTTAGCCCAAAATACGGGATGTCCCGGCTAATGCGGGACAGTTGGCGACCCTTAGTACAGCACAGGACCAGGCCTTTCGGTCCACCATGTTGCGGCAATAAAGGGGGCCTTCTCTGGGTGGCTGCCAGTGACTAGTGGAGTTCTGCAGGGCTCGGTGCTGGGGCCGCTGCTCCTCACGTTGTATATTAACGATTTGGACGAGGGGATTGAAGGGTTTGTGCCCGGGCCGGGAGGCGGGTTGCTATGCAACCTCCGTTAGGCGGCGCCCGGGCCTCCGAGCCTACAGTGTCCGGGCCTACAGTGTCCGGGCCTACAGTGTCCGGGCCTACAGTGTCCGGGCCTACAGTGTCCGGGCCTACAGTGTCCAGGCCTACAGACAGCACCCGTAGTCGGGATGGAACCCGGGTCTCTGACGCTGCATTCGCTGTAAGGCAGCAACTCAACCGCTGCGCCACAGCGTAGTAAAGAAAATGAACATGGCATCGAAACTTAAAATTTATACTCAAGGAAACTCTTTTTTTTTTGGGACTAAAATTACCAACAGGAGGAAATATAATCTAATGCAACCAACTCTGTTTAACATATGTTTGCCATTATTGCATGCAGCGCATCAAATATAATGGTATCTCATTGAAGAGATTGTTCATTTTATCGTTCCCCAATGAACACAGGTAACTTTACACCGAAAGAGTGATAATGTTTATTCAGCTACCAAGGAAGTAATTAGACATAATATTCTCCAGCTGAGCTTGAGATATTTTTGGACAGAGATTCTCTGGGTGTTTATAAGTTCCTAAATCATAGGAGTGGAATTAGGCCATTCTGCTCATCGAGTCCACTCCGCCATTCAGTCATGGCTGACACCCGCACTAATCAAAAACCTGACAATCTCCGTCTTAGAAATATCCACTGACTTGGCCTCCACAGCCCTCCACGGCAATGAATTCCACAGATTCACCACCGATGCCTGAAAGCCGACAAAGGTTGAACATCTGTATGAGCTGGCTGGCATCGACGTGCCTCCTCCAACCTCATCTATTGCGTCCGCTGTTCCAGGTGTCAACTACTCTACATCGGCGAGACCAAGCGCAGGCTCGGCGATCGTTTCGCTCAACACCTCCGCTCAGTCCGCTTTAACCAACCTGATCTCCCGGTGGCTCAGCACTTCAACTCCCCCTCCCACTCCCAGTCTGACCTTTCTGTCCTGGGCCTCCTCCATTGTCAGAGTGAGGCCTAGTGCAAATTGGAGGAACAGAATCTTTAATTCTGAGGCTGTGCCCTCTGGTCCTAGACTCTCCCACTAGTGGAAACATCCTCTCCACATCCACTCTATCCAGGCCGCTCACTATTCTGTTGGATTCAATGAGGTCCCCCCTCATCCTTCTAAACTCCAGCGAGTACAGGCCCAGTGCCGACAAACGCTCATCATAGGTTAACCCACTCATTCCTGGGATCGTTCTCGTAAACCTCCTCTGGATCCTCTCCAGAGCCAGCACATCCTTCCTCAGATATGGGGCCCAAAACTGCTCACAATACTCCAAATGTGGCCTGACCAGCGCCTTATAGAGCCTCAGCATTACATCCCTGTCTTTGTACACAAGCCCTCTCAAATTATATGCTAGCATTGAGTTTGCGTTCTTTACTGCCGATTCACTTGCAGATGAACTTTTTGGGAATCGTGCACCAGCCATTCCCAAGTCCCTTTGCACCTCCGATTTCTGGATTCTCTCCCCATTTAGGAAATAGTCTACGCCTTTATTCCCACGACCAAAATGCACGACTCCACACTTTGCTCCACTGTATCCCATCTGCCACTTCCCTGCCCACTCTCCCAACCTGTCCACGTCCTTCTGCAGAGTCCCTGCTTTCTCTCCACTACCTGCCCCTCCACCTATTTCCGTATCATCCGCAAACTTGGCCACAAAGCCTTCAATCCCCTCGTCCAAATCGTTCATATACAACGTGAGGAGCAGCGACCCCAGCACCGAGCCCTGCGGAACTCCGCTAGTCACAGACAGCCACCCAGAGAAGGCCCTCATCATTACCACAACATTGTGGGCCGAAAGGCCTGGTTCTGTGCTTTACTAAGGGTTGCCAACTGTCCCGTATTAGACGGGACATCCCGTATTTTGGGCTAAATTAGTTTGTCCCGTACGGGACCACCCTTGTCCCGTATTAGGCCCGGGGGGCGCTGTAGGCCCGGACACTGTAGGCCTGGACGCTGCAGTCCCGGACACTGTAGGCCCAGACACTGTAGACCCGGACAGTGTAGACCCGGACACTGTAGGCCCGGGGGCCGCTGTAGGTCCGCTGTAGGTCCGCTGTAGGTCCGGTCAGTGTAGGTCCGGACAGTGTAGGCCCCAAGGCCCGGGCGCTGCCTAACGGAGGTTGCATCGCAACCCGCCTCCCGGCCCGGGCGGCCGCCATTGGTGGAGCGGGAGCACGTGGCCGCTGGCTGGGTGAGGTCACGTGGGGCGCGGGGCGGTGACGTCACCTTGTCCCGTATTTGGGAGTGAGACAGTTGGCAACCCCTAGCTGTACTGTTCAAGGTTCCATGTTGCATGGGACAACATGAAGCTTCGCAGTGCGGCTGAGAAATCAAACACACACCTGTTCGACGGACTGCCCAGAGTTACAAACGAATTGAAAATTCAGCGAATGAAAGGCATTTCCATTGAGGAAGAGATTTGATTCCTGATGGGGTACGTAATCCCCGTTATTAAGGCTGAACAACCAAATTAATGAGCCGCTTCAGAACGGAATAATGAGAAATTTAATTGGAGAGAAACTGGTGAACCAGTATGTTCAACCTAACCATTAACCATTCTATCTCTCATCCCCATAGCCTGTTTTTACCGGAAGAGTTGAATGTTAGAGGTCGGCACGGTGGCGCAGCGGTAGAGTTGCTGCCTCACAGCGCCAGAGACCCGCGTTCCATCCCGACTACGGGTGCTGTCTGTACGGAGTTTGTACGTTCTCTCCGTGACCTGCGTGGGTTTTCTCCGGGTGCTCTGGTTTCCTCCCACACTCCAAAGACGTGCGTGTTTGCAGGTTACTTGGTTTTGGTAAAATTGTAAATTGTCCCTAGTGTGTGTAGGATAGGGTTAATGTGCAGGGATCGCTGGTCGGCGCGGACTCGGTGGGCCGAAGGGCTTGTTTCCGCGCTGTATCTCTAAACTAAACTAAACTATTCCTCTGAAGATAGACAAAAGATGGTGGAGTAAATCAGCGGGTCAGGCAGCATCTGTGGAGAACATGGATAGGTGACGTTTCACAGAGTGCTGGAGTAACTCAGCGGGTCAGGCAGCATCTGTGGAGAACATGGATAGGTGACGTTTCACAGAGTGCTGGAGTAACTCAGCGGGTCAGGCAGCATCTGTGGAGAACATGGGTAGGTGACGTTTCTGGTCGAGACCCTTCTTCAGACTGAAATGTCACCTACTCCTTTTATCCAGAGATGCTGCCTGTGTCGCAGAGTTAATCCAGCTTTTTGGGGTTTATCTTCAGTTAAAACCAATGTCTGGAGTTCCTCACAAAAAACATTTGTTGGCTTTGGCAAAAAACAAAGCCTCACTTTGGAGGAGTCCAGAACCAGGGGCCACACAGTCTAAGAATAAAGGGGAGGCCATTTAAAACTGAGGTGAGAAAAAACTTCTTCACCCAGAGAGTTGTGAATTTGTGGAATTCTCTGGCACAGAGGGCAGTGGAGGCCAATTCACTGGATGGATTTAAAAGAGAGTTAGATAGAGCTCTAGGGGCTAGCGGATTCAAGGGATATGGGGAGAAGGCAGGCACGGGTTACTGATTGTGGATGATCAGCCATGATCACAATGAATGGCGTTGCTGGCTCAAAGGGCCAAATGGCCTCCTCCTGCACCTATTTTCTATGTCTCTATGTTTAATCCTGTTACAATGGACAGGTTGTATTTTGACCGGCGAAAACCAACAGTTAGAGCCGTAGAGTGATACAGAGTGGAAACAGGCCCTTCGGCCCAACTTGCCCGCACCGGCCAACATGTCCCAGCTACATTAATCCATACTAGTCCATGCACCAACCCTTGAGTAAATAAGTCACCCAACAGGATCCTATTAAATCTTCAACACCTCAACTTTGTACCTCAGGTTTGTAGATTAATTGGCTTGGTAAATGTTACAAATTGTCCCTCGTGGGTACAGATACTTCCAGTTTAGTCCCTGGCGGACTCTTTGGAAGTGATGACCATCAGACACAAGAAAATCTTAAACCGATGTCCTCTGGTTCTCCATTTCCCTTCCCTGGGCCAAAGACTCTTGTGTATTTATCCGATCTACTCATAGAGACATAGAGTGATACAGTGTGGAAACAGGCCCTTCGGCCCAACCTACCCACACCGAACAACATGCCCCATCTACACTCGTCCCACCTGCCTGCGTTTGACCCATATCCCTCCAAACCTGTCCTATCCATGTACATGTCTAAATATTTCTTAAACGTTGCGATAGTCCCTGCCTCAACTACCTCCTCTGGCAGCTCGTTCCATACACCCACCACACTTTTGTGTGAAAAAGTTACCCCTCGGTTCCCTGTTAAATATTTCCCCATTTACCTTAAACCCATGTCCTCTGGTCCTCGATTCCCCTACTCTGGGCTAGAGACACTGTGCATCAGCCCGATCTATTTTTCTCATGATTTTTCTCATTATGCACCTCTATAAGATCACCCCCTCATCCTCCTGCGCTCCACGGAATAGAGACCCGGCCTACTCAACCTCTCCCTATCGCTCCCACCCTCTAGTCCTGGCAACATCCTCGTAAATCATCTCTGCACCCTTTCCAACTCGACAATATCTTTCCTACAACGTGGTGCCCAGAACTGAACACAAAACTCTAAATGCGGCCTCACCAACGTCTTGTACAACTGCAACATGACCTCCCAGCTTCTATACTCAATACTCTGATTGATGAAGTCCAATGTGCCAAAAGCCTTTTTCTGCTTTTCTCTGCCTCAGAAGTCAGCGTGGGCCAATTCCCTGGATGCTTTCAAGAGAGAGTTAGATAGAGCTCTTTAAGTTTGGAGTCAGGGGGTATGGGGAGAAGGCAGGAACGGGGTATTGATTGAGAATGATCAGCCATGAACACAGTGAATGGCGGTGCTGGCTCGAAGGGCCGAATGGCCTCCTCCTGCACCTATTGTCTATTGTCTGTCCACCTGCGTCTCCACCTTCACAGAAGTTTGATGCTCATTGTTTGATGTAAAATCAGTATTATTCATTAAAACATTTCCTCCTATGAATTAATGGAATCAATGTAATTAAGTAAAGCACGGAACTATTAATTTCTCCTCTCCTTCAATCACACCATGTTTTGGGCCATTCAGATTACATTTTTAATATTCAACCTGTATCAGGAGACACAGAACAATTAGTCCAAAGACAACTTTAAACGACTGAATTAAATAAACCCACAAGCTGGTTTTTACCTTCAATTTCCAAGGCTAAGTTGGCAAAATGGTACCTGGTTATTCTGCTTGAAAACTATCTCACGTATTTTAATTAGATTTTAAAAAAATACTCAGTTCCCTCATTAAGTTATCTGTGTGTTCAACAAACTCCATTCACCTTAGATAGACATAAAGTGCTGGAGTAACTCAGCGGGTCAGGCAGCATCTGTGGAGAACATGGATAGGTGACGTTTCACAGAGTGCTGGAGTAACTCAGCGGGTCAGGCAGCATAGAAACATAGAAACATAGAAAATAGGTGCAGGAGTAGGCCATTCGGCCCTTCGAGCCTGCACCGCCATTCAATATGATCATGGCTGATCATCCAACTCAGTATCCCGTACCTGCCTTCTCTCCATACCACCTGATCCCTTTAGCCACAAGGGCCACATCTAACTCCCTCTTAAGTATAGCCAATGAACTGGCCTCAACTACCTTCTGTGGCAGAGAATTCCACAGATTCACCACTCTCTGTGTGAAAAAAAACTTTCTCATCTCGGTCCTAAAAGACTTCCCCCTTATCCTTAAACTGTGACCCCTTGTTCTGGACTTCCCCAACATCGGGAACAATCTTCCTGCATCTAGCCTGTCCAACCCCTTAAGAATTTTGTAAGTATCTATAAGATCCCCCCTCAATCTTCTAAATTCCAGCGAGTACAAGCCGAGTCTATCCAGTCTTTCTTCATATGAAAGTCCTGCCATCCCAGGAATCAATCTGGTGAACCTTCTCTGTACTCCCTCCATGGCAAGAATGTCTTTGGAGCATCTGTGGAGAACATGGATCGGTGACGTTTCACAGAGTGCTGGAGTAACTCAGCGGGTCAGGCAGCATCTCTGGAGAACATGGATAGGTGATGTTTCGGATGGGAATGGTTCTTCAGACTGAAAGTAGAGTGGAAGGGAACTGGAGGTAGGAGAAGGCCAGAACAAAGCAGGGCCGGCAACGGATGACCAAGGAAGTGTGGAGCCCACAATGGTGCATTGTTGGCGGGGAAGAGGTGATAATGAAGGGTTACAGGGATGCGAACAGTGGAATTAGTGCCACTCTCTCCTTCTCTCGTGAGATGCTGCCTGACCTGTTGAGTTACTCCAGCATTTTGTGAAATAAATACCTTCGATTTGTACCAGTTATTTTCTTACACTAGTGGAACTAGTGGGATGACCTGGGTGGGGGGAGAGAGGGAAACGAAGGGTTATTTGAAATTAGAGAAATCAATCTTCGTACCGCTGGGGTGTAAGCTGCCCAAGTGAAATATGAGGTGCTGTTCCTCCAATTTGTGCTGGGCCTCACTCTGACAATGGAGGAGGCCCACGACAATATTCATAACGAGAGGATTTGAGTATATGAGTAAAGAGGCCCTTCTGCAGTTGCACAGGAAACTGGTGAGACCGCACCTGCAGTACAGTGTGCAGTTTAGGTCTCCTAATTTGAGGAAGGACGTCCTTGATAATGAGGCAGTGTAGCGTAGCTTCACCAGGTTAATCTTCGGGATGGCGGGACTGTCATACGATGAAAGAATGGAAAGATTGGGCTTGTATTCACTGGAGTTTAGAAGGATGAGAGGGGATCTTATAGAGACGTATAAAATTATAAAAGGACTGGTCAAGTTAGATGCAGGAAAAATGTTCCCAATTTTGGGGGAGTCCAGAACCAGGGGCCACACAGTCTAAGAATAAAGGGGAGGCCATTTAAAACTGAGGTGAGAAGAAACATTTTCACCCAGAGAGTTGTGAATTTGTGGAATTCTCTGCCACAGAGGGCAGTGGAGGCCAATTCACTGGATGAATTTAAAAGACAGTTAGATAAAGCTCTAGGGGCTAGCGGAATCAAGGGATATGGGGAGAAGGCAGGCACGGGTTACTGATTGTGGATTCCACAGATTCACCACCCTCTGTGACTTAAGAAATTCCTTCTCATCTCCTTCCTAAAGGATCGTCCTTTAATTTGGAGGCTGTGCCCTCTGGTTCCTAGACTCTCCCACTAGTGGAAACATCCTCTCCACACCAACTCAGAGGAGTTGCCTTCTTCTGAATACTGCCTCCCGATGGAATTGAAATAAATATGCTCACAAGCACTTAGAATTCAGATGTCTCTTTGTTCTCTTTGCATAAAATATTGAGCTGATAAACCTGCAGTGCGAGTTCATTAAAACATCTTAATGAAGTACATTAGAATCAATCGAGATTGAGCACAATGATAATCACCCTCCATTCTGGGTTTCTGCTATTTAAGTCAGACCTGATGGCTGTATATAAAATTATCTGAGGCATAGGTGGACTCATAAAGTCACCCAGTGTGGAAAGAGGCCTTTTGGCTAGGGTTTCCAACTGTCCCGTATTAGCCGGGATTATCCCGTATTTTGGGCTAAATTGGTTTGTCCCGCATTAGGCCCGGGGGCTGCTGTAGGCCCGGATGCTGTAAGCCTGGACAGTGTAGGCCCGGACAGTGTAGGTCCGGACACTGTAGGTCCGGACACTGTAGGCCCGGACAGTGTAGGCCCAGACAGTGTAGGCCCGGACTGTGTAGGTCCGGACAGTGTAGGCCCAGACAGTTTAGGTCCGGACAGTGTAGGTCCGGACAGTGTAGGTCCGGACAGTGTAGGCCCAGACAGTGTAAGCCCGGACAGTGTCGACCCGGACAGTGTAGGCCCGGACAGTGTAGGCCCGGACAGTGTAGGCCCAGACAATGTAGGTCCGGACAGTGTTGGCCTGGACAGTGTAGGCCCAGACAGTGTAGGTCCGGACAGTGAAGGCCTGGACAGTGTAGGTCCGGACAGTGTAGGCCCGGAGGCCCAGGCGCTGCGTAACGGAGGCTGCGTGTCAACCCGCCTCCCGGCCCTGGGGGCCGCCATTGGTGGAGCGGGAGCACATGGCCGCTGGCTGGGTGAGGTCACGTGGGGCGCGGGGCGGTGACGTCACCCTGTCCCGTATTTGGGAGTGACATAGATTGCACCCCTACCTTCGGCCCAACTCAACCGTGCTGTACAATCTGCCACATCTAAGCTAGCCCCATTTGCCTGAATTTGGCCCTTTAAGCGGCACGGTGGCGCAGCGGTAGAGTTGCTGCCTCACAGCGCCGGAGACCCGGGTTCCATACCGACTACGGGTGCTGTCTGTACGGAGTTTGTACGTTCTCCCCGTGTCCTGCTTGAGTTTTCTCCGAGATCTCCAGTTTCCTCCCACACTCGAAAGACAGACATATTTGGAGCTTAATTGGCTTGCTAAATGTAAATTGTCCCTAGTGTGTGTAGGATAGTGTTAGTGTGCGGGGATCGCTGGTCGTCGCGGACTCATAGAAACATAGAAAAACCATAGAAACATAGAAAAATAGGTGGGGGATTAGGCCATTTGGCTCTTCGATGTGATCATGGCTGATCATCCACAATCAGTACCCCGTTCCTGCCTTTTCCCCATATCCCTTGATTCCGTTAGCCCTAAGAACTAAATCTAACTCTCTCTTGAAAGTTCGGTGGGCAGTCGGGCCTGTTCCCACGGTGTAACGCTAAACTAAGCTAAGACCAATGTAGTAAAACACTTCATGCCTGCCTCAAACCAGAATCCAACGGTTGCAATAAAACGAGAAAGGCAGTCATGTTTATGGATTCAGTGCGTGACGGTTTACATAGAAACATAGAAAATATGTGCAGGAGTAGGCCATTCGGCCCTTCGAGCCTGCACCACCATTCAATATGATCATGGCTGATCATCCAGCTCAGTATCCCGTACCTGCCTTCTCTCCATACCCCCTGATCCCTTTAGCCACAAGGGCCACATCTAACTCCCTCTTAAATATAGCCAATGAACTGGCCTCAACTACCTTTTGTGGCAGAGAATCCCACAGATTCACCACTCTCTGTGTGAAAAAAAACGTTCTCATCTCGGTCCTAAAAGACTTCCCCCTTATCCTTAAACTGTGACCCCTTGTTCTGGACTTCCCCAACATGGGAACAATCTTCCTGCATCTAGCCTGTCCAACCCCTTAAGAATTTTGTAAGTTTCTATAAGATCCCCCCTCAATCTTCTAAATTCCAGCGAGTACAAGCCGAGTCTATCCAGTCTTTCTTCATATGAAAGTCCTGCCATCCCAGGAATCAATCTGGTGAACCTTCTCTGTACTCCCTCCATGGCAAGAATGTCTTTCTCTATGTAATGGATTCTGGGCTCAGCTATGTGGAGTGTAGTTTTTAATATCGGTGACTGTATCAAGTCACCTGGACATGGAGAATGGTTACAATCTCACTTTCCAAACTGCCTGCTCTACTTCAAGTTTAATGGACGCATTTCTTTGTTGTGCAGTCATTGGAAATGCAGGAGACAGAACGTCCATCTAGTTCCTCTTCCCCTGTTCTGATACACCACTATAAAACAATAGAGAGTTTCTGTCTAATCAACGCACTCAAACTCAATCGATTGGAGTCACAAGGAACTGCAGAGATGGAGACAGGGTGCTGGAGTAACTCAGCGGGTCAGGCAGCATCTGTGGAGAACATGGATAGGTGACGTTTCACAGAGTGCTGGAGTAACTCAGCGGGTCAGGCAGCATCTGTGGAGAACATGGATAGGTGACGTTTCACAGAGTGCTGGAGTAACTCAGCGGGTCAGGCAGCATCTGTGGAGAACATGGATAGGTGACGTTTCACAGAGTGCTGGAGGAACTCAGCGGGTCAGGCAGCATCTCTGGAGAGAAGGAATGGGTGACGTTTCGGGTCGAGACTGATAGTTACGGGAAAGGGGGTCTAGAGATATGGAAGGGTAAGGTGTGAAAAAAAAGATCAAAAAGGACGATGGGCAAGGAAATGTGGAATGGTACATTGTTAGCTGAGAGGTAGGTGACAACGAGGCAGGCAATCAGTAATATGGGATCAGGAGGACACTTGTACTGATCTCTGCACATAAATTAATTTCACTGTACATCAGTACATGTGAAAAATAAAGGAAGAATAAAGTACCATATAACTAGGGTTGCCAACTTCCTCACTCCCAAATACGGGACAGGGTGACGCCACCGCCCCGCGCCCCACGTGACCTCACCCAGCCAGCGGCCACGTGCTCCCGCTCCAACAATGATGGCCGCCCGGGCCGGGAGGCGGGTTGCTACGCAACCTCCGTTGGGCGGCGCCTGGGCCTCCAGTCCTCCACTGTCCAGGATGACAGTGGCACATGGGCCTAAAGTATCCGGATCTACAGCATCCGGGGCTACAGTGTCCGGGCCTACCGTGTCCGGGCCTACAGTGTCCGGGCCTACAGTGTCCGGGCCTACAGTGTCCAGGCATAGAGTGTCCGGGCATACAGTGAACAGGCCTACAGTGTCCGGGCCTACAGTGTCCGGGCCTACAGTGTCCAGGCATAGAGTGTCCGGGCATACAGTGAACAGGCCTACAGTGTCCGGGCCTACAGTGTCCGGGCCTACAGTGTCCGGGCCTACAGTGTCCAGGCCTACAGTGTCCAGGCATAGAGTGTCCGGGCATACAGTGAACAGACCTACAGTGTCCGGGCCTACAGCGACATCCGGGCCTTACATTATTATCTCTTTTTTAACCCCCCTTTCAACTTCAACTCGCTATATGTACCATGTATGGGGATCGCTGGTCGGCGCGGCCTCGGTGGGCCGAAGGGCCTGTTTTAAGAATAAGGGGTAGGCCATTTAGAACGGAGATGAGGAAAAACGTTTTCAGTCAGAGAGTTGTGAATCTGTGGAACTCTCTGCCTCAGAAGGCAGTGGAGGCCAATTCTCTGAATGCATTCAAGAGAGAGCTAGATAGAGCTCTTAAGGATAGCGGAGTCAGGGGGTATGGGGAGAAGGCAGGAACGGGGTATTGATTGAGAATGATCAGTCATGATCACATTGAATGGCGGTGCTGGCTCGAAGGGCCGAATGGCCTCCTCCTGCACCTATTGTCTATTGCCCAATATGGGACAAGGGTTGTCCTGTACGGGACAAAGAAATTTAGCCAAAATAAGGAATGTCCCAGCTAATACGGGACAGTTGGCAACCCTACATATAACTGCTATAAAAACAGCATCGTGGCTTCTCAAATGTTAAACCGGACTGTGCATCCAATCGATCGTTCACAGAACCCTAAAGCCAGGATATGAAACCATCAACATCCATAATCTATTGTGTCTGTTCAAGCCATTCATTCCATCACAGGCTTTCCAAGGTTGGTTTTAAATTGTAAGGTTAAAATGAAACGATTTCCTTCTTTCTCATCTAATT
The DNA here is from genome assembly GCF_053455715.1 of Rhinoraja longicauda. Lineage (NCBI taxonomy): Eukaryota > Metazoa > Chordata > Chondrichthyes > Rajiformes > Arhynchobatidae > Rhinoraja > Rhinoraja longicauda. The sequence continues at coordinate 92,861,380 of NC_135955.1, read as the reverse complement.
CCTTCCCTCTACATAGAACAGTTCCAGAGGCACCAGTCTTATGTGAAGCCCTCCCTGCTATCTAGCCATGAGATCACATATTTGGTCAACGTGGGTTGTTTTTAAATGTGCTATACAAATAAAATTGACTTGACTTGACTTGACATATCCCAAGGGATATGGGGACAAGCTAGATACCAAATGTTTGAGGAAGGACGTCCTTGCTAATGAGGCAGTGCTGCATAGGTTCACCAAGTTAATCCCCGAGATGGCGGGACTGTCATATGAGGAAAGATTGGAAAGACTGGGCTTGTATTCACTGGAGTTTAGAAGGATGAGAGGGGATCTTATAGAAACATAATATAAAATTATAAAAGGACTGGACAAGCTAGATGCAGGAAAAATGTTCCTAATGTTGGGGGAGTCCAGAACCAGGGGCCACACAGTCTAAGAATAAAGGGGAGGCCATTTAAAACTGAGGTGTAGGTCTGGACAGAGTAGGTCCGGAGGCCCGTGCGCCGCCTAACGGAGGTTGCGTAGCAACCACCCTCCCGGCCCGGGTGGCCGCCATTGGTGGAGCGTGAGCACGTGGCCGCTGGCTGGGTGAGGTCACGTTGGGCGTGGGGCGGTGACGTCACCTTGTCCCGTATTTGGGAGTGAGATAGTTGGCAACCCTAGTGGTGCATCAACAGCATTGACTCGAAGGGCAGTTTTTTTCCAACTACGCTGTCCGGGCCTACAGTGTCCGGGCCTACAGCGTCCGGGCATACAGTGTCCGGGCCTACAGCGTACGGGCCTACAGTGTCCGGGCCTACAGTGTCCGGGCCTACAGTGACCGGGCCTACAGCGTCCAGGCCTACAGTGTCCAGGCCTACAGTGTCCGGGCCTACACTGTTCGGGCCTACACTGTCCAGGCCTACAGCATCCGGGCCTACAGCATCCGGGCCTACAGTGTACCGGCCTACAGTGTCCGGGCCTACAGTGTGCGGGCCTACAGTGCCCCCTCGGGCCTAATACGGGACAATGGCGGTCCCGTACTGGGATAAGCCAATTTAGCCCAAAATCCGGGATGTTGCGGCTAATACGGGACAGTTGGCAACCATATTAACCGCCCACTAACATTAATCTTACATTAAGTTTATAGAAGATAGTAAAGTGCAGCACAGGAACAGGCCCTTCGGCCCCTTAAGTCCAGACCAACCATAAATCGCCCATTTACATTAATCCTGCATTAATCTCATAGAACATAAAACCATGCAGCACAGGAACAGGCCTTTCAGCCCATCGACTCTCCACCCAACCATCAACCACCTTACATTATTATCTCTTTTTTAACCCCCCTTTCAACTTCAACTCGCTATATGTACCATGTACGGGGATCGCTGGTTGGCGCGGCATCGGTGGGCCGAAGGGCCTGTTTTAAGAATAAGGGGTAGGCCATTTAGAACGGAGATGAGGAAAAATGTTTTCAGTCAGAGAGTTGTGAATCTGTGGAATTCTCTGCCTCAGAAGGCAGTGGAGGCCAATTCTCTGAATGCATTCAAGAGAGAGTTAGATAGAGCTCTTAAGGATAGCGGAGTCAGGGGGTATGGGGAGAAGGCAGGAACGGGGTACTGATTGAGAATGATCAGCCATGATCACATTGAATGGCGGTGCTGGCTCGAAGGGCCGAATGGCCTCCTCCTGCACCTATTGTCTATTGTCTATTGTCTATTCTTTCACTGCTGTATCTCTAAACTAAACTAAACTAAACATTTAAAAGACATTTGGACAGTGGAATGGATAGGTACATTTCAGAGGGATCTAGCTAAATATAGAAACATAGAGACATAGAAACATAGAAAATAGGTGCAGGAGGAGGCCATTTGGCCCTTCGACCCAGCATCGCCATTGAATATGATCATGGCTGACCATCCACGATCAGTGACCCATGCCTGCCTTCTCCCCATATCCCTTGATTCCGCTAGCCCCTAGAGCTGTATCTAAATCTCTCTTGAAAACATCCAGTGAATTGGCCTCCACTGCCCTCTGTGGCAGAGAATTACACAGATTCACAACTCGCTGGGTGAAAAAGTTTCTCCTCATCTCAGTCCTAAATGGCCTTCCCCTTTATTCTTAAACTGTGTGACCCGTGGTTCTGGACTCCACCAACATCGGGAACATTTTGCCTGTCCAATCCTCTAAGAATCTTGCATGTTTCTATAAGATCCCCCCTCATCCTTCTAAATTCCAGTGAATACAAGCCCAGTCTTTCATCATATGTCAGTCCAGCCATCCCAGGAACTAACGTGGTGAACCTACGCTGTACGCCCTCAAAAGCAATAATGTAATTCCTCACATTTGGAGACCAAAACTGCACACAGTACTCCAGGTGCGGTCTCACTAGAGCCCTGTACAACTGCAGAAGGACCTCTTTGCTCCTAAACTCTAATCCTCTCGCAATGAAGGCCAACATGCTATTGGCTTTCTTCACTGCCTGCTGAACCTGCGTGCTTACTTTAAATGCTGGTAAATGGGACAATCTTAGAAGGGGCATCTAGGTTGGCATTGATGAGTTGGGTCAAAGGGCTCTTCTCCATGTGTAGGAAGGATCTGCAGATGCTGGCTTAAGCTGGAGATAGGCACAAAATGCTGGAGTAACTCAGCAGGTCAGCAAGCATCTCTAGAGAGAAGCAATAAGTTCTTCAGACCGTGAAGAAGGGTCTCGACCCGAAACGTCACCTATCCATGTTCTCCAGAGAAGCTGCCTGACCCGCTGAGTTACTCCACCACTCTGTGAAATGTCACCTATGTCGCCAATGTTGGGGGAGTCCAGAACAAGGGGCCACAGTTTAAGAATAAGGGGTAGGCCATTTAGAACTGAGATGAGGAAAAACTTTTTCAATCAGAGAGTTGTGAATCTGTGGAATTCTCTGCCTCAGAAGGCAGTGGAGGCCAATTCTCTGAATGCATTCAAGAGAGAGTTAGATAGAGCTCTTAAGGATAGCGGAGTCAGGGGGTATGGGGAGAAGGCAGGAATGGGGTACTGATTGAGAATGATCAGCCATGATCACATTGAATGGCGGTGCTGGCTCGAAGGGCTGAATGGCCTCCTCCTGCACCTATTGTCTATTGTCTATTGACCAGCTGAGTTACTCCAGCACTCTGTGTCTGTCTTGGGCTTCTTTCCATGTGCTGTGTCTCTACGAATCTCGGTCATTATTGTTCTGTATCGAACAAATAGGGGGATATTTGTCCATCGGAGGAAGGAACAAGAGGAAGCGATTTACTATTTTGGCCTCAGGCGAATGAGTAGATTTGGCTTGTCTCCAGCAACTCTTCGCAACCTCCGCAGATGTACAGTAGAAAGCATCCCGCCTGCCCGCTTTACAGTCCAGATTGGGAACAGCTCAACACCAGACTGCAAGAGTTATGGGTGTAGCCCAGCCCATCACACGCACCACACTCCCCACCATTGTAGATGTAGCCCAGCCCATGAGGGGAGATCTCATGGAGGTGTACGTGATCATGAGAGGAATAGATCAGGTAAATGCAGAGTCCTTTACCTATAGGAGATTCAAGAACCAGAGGACATAGGTTTGAGATGAGTGGGAGAGGAGGGGGAAGATTTAATTGGAACCCGAGGGGCAACTATTTTACAAAGGGTGGTGGGTGTATGGAACGAGCTGCCAGAGGAGGTTGTTTAGGCTGGGACTATCACAACGCTTAAGAAACATTTAGACAGGTGCATGGACAGGACAGGTTTGGAGGGATATGGGCCAAACGCTGGCAGGTGGGACTAGTGTAGATGGGACATGTTGGCCGGTGTGGGCAAGTTGGGCTGAAGGGCCTGTATTAATGACTCTACAATATTCAAGTGCTGGTCTCAAATATTGTGATAAATCATTAATAATGGTAATTTAAAGGGCTTTGGCCATTAACAAAATCATAATCATAATCGTAATCATAATAATACTTTATTAGCCAAGTGTGTTTTGCAACATACGAGGAATTTGAAAATGGGCCTTTTCCTGTTTTTGAAAGTTACATCATTATGAGTTTTTGATGTCTGACCAACTCACTGCACAATTACTGTTGGAATAGAAACATAGAAACATAGAAAATAGGTGCAGGAGGAGGCCATTTGGCCCTTCGAGCTAGCACCGCCATTCATTGTGATCGTGGCTGATCATCCACAATCAGTAACCCGTGCCTGCCTTCTCCCCATATCCCTTGATTCCAGTAGCCCCTAGAGCTCTATCTAACTCTCTTTCAACTTCATCCAGTAAATTGGCCTCCACTGCCCTCGGTGGCAGAGAATTCCACAGATTCACAACACTCTGGATGAAAACGTTCCTTCTCTCCTCAGTTTTACTTGGCCTCCCCTTTATTCTTAGACTGTTTGGGCCCTGGTTCTGGACTCCCCCAACATTGGGAACATCTTTCCTGCATCTAGCTTGTCCAGTCCTTTTACAATTTTATATGTCTTTATAAGATCCCCTCTCATCCTTCTAAACTCCAGTGAATACAAGAATCTGCTGAATGTTCCCAACGTAAATTTATAGCGACACAAACTCTGCTTTCCAACCAAAGTAAAGGTTCACCTTTTAACTGGCGGCACGGTGGCGCAGCGGTAGAGTTGCTGCCTTACAGCGAATGCAGCGCCGGAGACTCAGGTTCGATCCTGACTACGGGCGCTGTCTGTACGGAGTTTGTACGTTCTCCCCGTGACCTGCGTGGGTTTTCTCCGAGATCTCCGGTTTCCTCCCGCACTCCAAAGACGTGCAGGTTTGTAGGTTAATTGACTGTGTAAATGTAAAAATTGTTCCTAGTGTGTGTAGGATAATGTTAGTGTGCGGGGATCGCTGGGTGGCGCAGACCCGGTGGGCCGAAGGGCCTGTTTCCGCGCCGTAACTCTAAAAAACGATGAAGTAACCAGTCCGCCTGCAACCAACCTTATCTCCTGGTTGCCAAACACTTTAATTCCCCTGCCCACTCCCAGTCTGACCTTTCTGTCCTGGGCCTCCTCCATTGTCAGAGTGAGGCCCAGCGTAAACTGGAGGAACAGCACCTCATATTTCACGGGCAGCTTACACCCCAGCGGTATGAACATTGACTTCTCTAACTTCCAGTAAACCTTGCATCCCCTCTCTCTCCGTCCCTCCCCCACCAAAGTCGTACCAGCTTCAAAGCCGTCTTGTTGAGTCTCATTGTCTGTAACTGGTTTTCACCGAGGCCACAGCTAACAATGGCCTGTTTCCTTTATCATCGTTACTATTTTGAATTTCTTTCATTCATTTGTTCTCTAATCTCTCTACATCACCGTCTCTATCTCTCGTTTCCTTTTCCCCTGACTCTCGGTCTGAAGAAGGGTCTCGACCCGAAATGTCACCTATACCTGCACTCCAGCGATGCTGCCTGACCCGCTGAGTTACTCCAGCACTCTGTGAAACGTCACCTGTCCATGTTCTCCACAGATGCTGCCTGACCCGCTGAGTTACTCCAGCACTCTGTGACTATCTTCTGTGCCAGCATCTGCAGTTCCTTCCTTCACATGCAACTAACAAAACACAATGGGAGCTGGGTTCAAATTGTAAAATACATCTGGGATGGATTTTCTGGATGCGGTTTATGATTGTGGTCATTAATAATGTCCACTTAGACTGTTTCTTTACTTTTCAGACCATTTTCAAACTCTGGAGTTCAAAGGAATTAGGCTCTCTGCGATTTTACTTCATTGTTGTATGTGGATTACATTTAGGGGTTGCCAACTATCTCACTCCAAAATAAGGGACTAGGTGACGTCACCGCCCCGCGCCCCACGTGACCTCACCCAGCCAGCGGCCACATGCTCCCGCTCCACCAATGGCGGCCGCCCGGGGCCGGGAGGCTGGTTGCTAAACAACCTCCGATAGGCGCCCGGGTCTCTGGGCCTACACTGTCCGGACCTATACTGTCCGGACCTACGCTGTCCGGACCTACAATGTCCGGGCCTACACTGTCCGGGCCTACAGTGTCCGGGCCTACACTGTCCGGGCCTATAGTGTCTGGGCCTACAGTGTCCGGGCCTACAGTGTCCGGGCCTACAGTGTCCGGGCCTACAGTGTCCGGGCCTACAGTGTCCGGGCCTACAGTGTCCGGGCCTACAGTGTCCGGGCCTACAGTGTGTCCGGGCCTAATACGGGACAAGGGTGGTCCCGTATGGGACAAACCAATTTAGCCCAATATACGGGATGTCCCGGCTAATACGGGACAGTTGACGACCCTAATTACATTCTGCTTTGCAACTTCTGCCTCAGGATTATTCCACAATATCAGAAACATGATCAGCAAAATCATATAGTGTCGTAGAGCAGGGAAACAGGACCTAATTCTGCTCTGGTCACATATGAACGTGGCTATTTATGCAGAAGTCCTTTCAGTAAACAAACAAGGCTGTAGTTTACAGCCTTGTAAACTCCCGCATTTGGCCCATATCCTTCCAAACCTGCCGTATCCATGTACCTGTCCAATAGACAATAGACAATAGGTGCAGGAGGAGGCCATTCGGCCCTTCGAGCCCGCACCGCCATTCAATGTGATCATGGCTGATCATTCTCAATCAGAACCCCGATCCTGCCTTCTCCCCATACCCCCTGACTCCGCTATCCGTAAGAGCTCTATCTAGCTCTCTCTTGAATGCATTCAGAGAATTGGCCTCCACTGCCTTCTGAGGCAGAGAATTCCACACATTCACAACTCTCTGACTGAAAAAGTTTTTCCTCATCTCAGTTCTAAATGGCCAGCCCCTTATTCTTAAACTGTGGCCCCTGGTTCTGGACTCCCCCAACATTGGGAACATGTTTCCTGCCTCTAACGTGTCCAACCCCTTAATAATCTTATACGTTTCAATGATCTCCTCTCATCCTTCTAAATTCCAGTGTATACAAGCCTAGTCGCTCCAGTCTTTCAACATATGACAGTCCTGCCATTCCGGGAATTAATCTAGTGAACCTACGCTGCACGCCCTCTATAGCAAGAATATCCTTCCTCAAATTTGTCTCTTAAATGTTGCGAAAGTCCCTGCCACAACGACCTCCTCTGGCAGCTCGTTCCATACACCCACCATTCTCTGTGTGAAAAAGTTACCCCTCAGGTTCCAATTAGATCTTTCCCCCTTCACCTTAAACCTTCGGTCCTCGATTCCTCTACTCTGGGCAAGACACTCAGTGTCCCCCACTTTTTGCTCACGTTAGTCCTGTGTTACATGGGCACTCCTGCACAGCACAAATACATATGGAGCTCATTTTCAAGTTGCTTTAACGAGGAAAAAGAAAATTATATTCAATTTTCCAGGAGAAAATATGAAGATTGCTTCGCAGATGAATGAACACTAATGAGTCATTAATTTCTACAGTAATTATTTTCCGTGGTTCCAATCAACCGAATGATGCTTTAGGTACAAGTAACTAACTGATAGACCGATAAGCTAAAGGGTCGATGCAAGGAATTGCAGTTCCTCGAAATCCTGAGTGAAACAAAAAAGTGCTGGAGTAACTCAGCGAGTCTGGCTGGATTGTAGACTCAAGGAACTGCAGAAAATGAAAGCTTGTGTAGAACAAAGGGTTAGGAGGTAACACGGTGGTGCAGCGGTAGAGTTGCTGCCTCACAGCGCCAGAGACCCGGGTTCCATCCTGACCACGGGCACTGTCTGTACGGAGTTTGTACGTTCTCCCCGGGACCTGCGTGGGTTTTCTCCAGGTTCTCCCGTTTCCTCCGACATTCCAAAGATGTGTGGGTTTGTCGGTTTAATTGGCTTGGTGTAAATGTAAACTGTTCCTGGTGTGTGTAAGATTGTGTTAGTATGCGGGGATCGCTGGTCGATGTGGACTCGGTGGGCCGAAGGGCCTGTTTCCACACTGAATCTCTAAACTAAACTAAACTAAACTAAACTAAACTCAGTGAGTCTGTAGACACAAAGAACAGTTGATGTTCTCAGTGGGGCAGGCAGCCGAGAGGTTCTCCAGAGATGCTGCCTGACCCGCTGAGTTACTCCAGCACTCTGTGAAACGTCACCTATCCGTGTTCTCCACAGATGCTGCCTGACCCGCTGAGTTTCTCCAGCACTCTGTGAAACGTCACCTATCCACGGGAATGTTGGCCTTCATAACAAGAGGAGTTGAGTATCGGAGCAAAAAGGTCCTTCTACAGTTGTACAGGGCCCTAGCGAGACCGCACCTGGAGTACTGTGTGCAGTTTTGGTCTCCAAATTTGAGGAAGGATATTCTTGCTATTGAGGGCGTGCAGCGTAGGTTTACTAGGTTAATTCCAGGAATGGCGGGACTGTCATATGTTGAAAGACTGGAGTGACTAGGCTTGTATACACTGGAATTTAGAAGGATGAGAGGAGATCTTATCGAAACGTATAAGATTATTAAGGGGTTGGACACGTTAGAGGCAGGACCAGGGGCCACAGTTTAAGAATAAGGGGTAGGCCATTTAGAACTGAGATGAGGAAAAAATGTTTTCAGTCAGAGAGCTGTGAATCTGTGGAATTCTCTGCCTCAGAAGGCAGTGGAGGCCAATTCTCTGAATGCATTCAAGAGAGAGCTAGATAGAGCTCTTAAGGAGAGCGGAGTCAGGGGGTATGGGAAGAAGGCAGGAACGGGGTACTGATTGTGAATGATCAGCCATGATCACATTGAATGGCGGTGCTGGCTCGAAGGGCCGAATGGCCTCCTCCTGCACCTATTGTCTATTGTCTGTTATCTATCCATGTTCTCCAGAGATGCTGCCTGACCCGCTGAGTTACTCCAGCACTCTGTGTCCTCTTCTCTCATTCAGTTTATCGTTTTCCAAGTACTGCTCTTGTCATTTCAGTGAAAAAGCACCGGCTGATTTTCACAGTGGTTTGTAAGTACAGAAGTCTGAAGAAGGGTCCTGACCCGAAAAGTCACCTATCCATGTTCTCAGAGAAGCTGCCTGACCCGATGGGCTACTCCAGCACTCTGTGTGTGTGTGTGTGTGTGTGTTTTTATGTTGTTAACGATAGTGTTATAACAAATTCATAGGCAGTACTGAAGCTAGTCTCAACAATTGCTCTCAGTCAGAGCTGTGGAACATTAAAGTGGGGCTGAAATTGTGAGCTGAGTCCATTAGGTGCTGGGTTCATTCTGAATGAGCAGATGAAGAACATTTTTACCTCTCTCTTTTATCCTGTAGCTTGCTTCCTCAACATTAAGTACCGTGGGGACAGAAGGGAAAAAACGGCTGAGATAACAGCACTTTCATTCACACTTCTGGAGTAATAGGTAAATAAACCACTTTTATCACTCGATAAAATAAGGGCTTGCAAACGCAATTTATTTGTCTAATGGAGATGCTGTCAAAATGCAATCTTCAAAATCCCCTCGAAAATCTCCACCGGATTCTGCAGAAGAATCTGTTGTCAAGACTCGAGGGATATTGGGAGAGTCTGAAGAAGAGTCTCGACCCGAAAACGTCACCCATTCCTTCTCTCCAGAGATGCCTTGGAAAAAAAACTGCAGATGCTGGTTTCAATTGAAGGTAGACACAAAATGCTGGAGTAACTCAGCGGGTCAGGCAGCACCTGTGGAGAACATGGATAGGTGACGTTTCACAGAGTGCTGGAGTAACTCAGCGGGTCAGGCAGCATCTGTGGAGAGAAGGAATCGGTGACGTTTCGGATCGAGACCATTTCCTTCTCTCCCAAGATGCAACCTGTCCTGCTGAGTTACTCCAGCTTTTTGTGCCTAACTTCCTTAGTTGAGTTTAATTTAGAGATACAGAAGTCTTCCAGGGATTTGGCTGAAGACCAGAAGGGTTTGCGGGACTTCAGGCGCATGTTGGGCAGATTGGTCAAGTCGGCGTGGAAGGGAAGGTCAGGGTCAGGGTCGATGGTGCACCAATCTGTCAACATCCTCTACCTTCTGCGTATGCTGGGAGGGGTGACGTGAGAGAGGGCAGGGGGCCACTGCAAAGGTGTTGACTTAAGCGTCCCTGTGATGGCCCACACAGCAGAGTTAAGGACAGTGTCAACTCGTTTGGTGTGGCAGCTATTAGCCCAAGCTGTTGACAATAGACAATAGGTGCAGGAGGAGGCCATTCAGCCCCTCGAGCCCCTCCCCATTCATTGTGTTCATGGCTGATCATTCTCAATCAGTACCCCGTTCCTGCCTTCTCCCCATACCCCCTGACTCCACTATCTTTAAGAGCTCTATCTAGCTCTCTTTTGAATGCATTCAGAGAATTGGCCTCCACTGCCTTCTGAGGCATAGAATCCCACAGATTCACAACTCTCTGACCGAAAAAGTTTTTTCCTCATCTCCGTTCTAAATGGCCGACCCCTTATTCTTAAACTGTGGCCCCTGGTTCTGAGCAAGCAGACTAAGTTTAATACACTGGCCTTCACATTAATAGATGCTAAGAATCCATTCACTGCATCCCACAGGTCAAAACACTCCATGTGTGGTCGGGGATTTCATCCGTGGACGCCAGTATAATGAGTAAACGTTGTGCCACGGTTTATTAAAGTCATTTTCCGAGTGTGTCGATCAGGAGACTCAGATGTACATAGAGATCCTCATTAAAGAAAAGCCTTAGTTTTAGTCCATTTTCCGGCTGTATGAATCTCACTGCTCCCGTGTCCCACTTTTAAACACATCAAGGGAGACTTTTTTTTTAAATGGAAAGAAATGAAAGGAAATAATTACATTCCATTCCATTACCCCGGCACCACAAGATCCAAGAAGCTCCGACGTGTGATTATGTAAATGACTTTTAGTGGAAATGAGGCCTAAACGAACCGACTCCATTTCTCAATAGCACGGTGGTGCAGTGGTAGAGTTGCTGCCTCACAGCGCCAGAGACCCGGGTTCCATCCTGACCACGGGCGCCGTCTGTGCGGAGTTTGTACGTTCTCCCCGTGACCTGCGTGGGTTTTCTCCGGGTGCTCCGGTTTCCTCCCGCACTCCAAAGACGTGCAGGTTTGTAGGTTAACTGGCGTCGGTCAAATTGTAAATTGTCCCTGGTGTGTGTAGGATAGTGTTAGTGTGCGGGGATCGCTGGTCGGCACGGACTCGATGGGCCGAAGGGCCTGTTTCCACTCTGTATCTATCTATCTATCTATATACTACTAAAACTCTGCGGTCCAACATTCCGTATGTATGTATGTATATGTGTATGTACGGAAGATTCCGAAGAATTTCTGTCCATAACTTACAAACCCTACTCCTCCCTGAAGGTACACCAAAGCGCTACGATTTTTGTACCGCCATATTCACCATTAACGTGGGCAACTATTGTAAGTACTTTCGTTCAAATTGAAGTTACCTTTTTAAAGCTAGAGAGATATTAAAGTTTAAATTTTCATTTCTAACCCTTTTCTTGAAGGGGCTTCAGCGCGTGATGTCACAATGGCACCCGTGCACCAATCAGAGATCAGCTCGGTTTTAAATTTACATCTTCAGCTTGTGACGTCACAATGCTTGTGTGAGATTGTTGCAACATTGTTGCGAAAGGCAACTGCCAGTTTTTTAAAGTTGTGCAAGTCACTTAACATACACAGATCAGCATGGGGCCCCTATTCCCTCCCTCCCCCCCCCTTCTCCCCTCAACCCCTTCCTCCCCACTCCTTCCCACCTCCATCCCCACTCCCTCCCCCCCTCCCTCCCCCCTCAATCCCAACCTCCATCACCACTCAGCCCCTAACTCCCCCCCTCCCTCCTTCCCTCCATCCCACCCTCCCCCACTCCCTCCCCCCTCCCTCCACCATTCCATCCCTCTCCCCCTCCCCCCTCCTTCCACCCTCCCTCCCCCCCTCCCGGTTACAATGGAAACTATACGGGGACGGGCCCAACGGGGAAAGAGGGGTACTGGGAAAAGGGGAGGTCCCACTTCCCCCCTCAACCCCTTCCTCCCCCCTCCTTCCCACCTCAATCCCCACTCCCTCCCCCCTCCCTCCCCCCTCAATCCCAACCTCCATCACCACTCAGCCCCTAACTCCCCCGCTCCCTCCTTCCCTCCATCCCACCCTCCCCCACTCCCTCCCCCCTCCCTCCACCATTCCATCCCTCTCCCCCTCCCCCCTCCTTCCACCCTCCCTCCCCCCTCCCGGTTACAATGGAAACCCTACGGGGACGGGCCCAACGGGGAAAGAGGGGTACTGGGAAAAGGGGAGGTCCCCCTTCCCCCCTCAACCCCTTCATCCCCCCTCCTTCCCACCTCCATCCCCACTCCCTCCCCCCCTCCTCCCCAACTCCCTCCCCCCTAACTCCCCCCTCCCTCCTTCCCTCCATCCCTCCCTCCCCCAATCCCTCCCCCTCCCTCCACCCTTCCATCCCTCTCCCCCTCCCCCCTCCTTCCACCCTCTCTCCCCCCTCCCGGTTACAATTGAAACCCTACGAGGACGGGCCCAACGGGGAAAGAGGGGTACTGGGAAAAGGGGAGGTCCCCCTCACTACCCCCTTCCCCCTCCCCTCCCCCCTTCCCCTCCCTCCCCCTCCCCCCTCCCTCCCCTCCCCCTCCCTCCCCTCCCCTCCTCCCTCCACCCCTCCCTCCTCCCTCCCTCCCCCTTCCCTCCCTCCCCTCCTCACGGTTACAATGGAAACCCTACGAGGACGGGCCCAACGGGGAAAGAGGGGTACTGGGAAAAGGGGAGATCCCCCTCCCTCCCCCTTCCCCCCCTCTCCCCCTTACCTCCCCCCCTCCCTCCCCTCTCCCTCCCTCCTCCCCCCTTCCCCCCTCCCCCCCTCCCCTCCCCCTCCCCTCCTCCCTCCACACCTCCCTCCTCCCTCCCTCCCTCCCCCTTCCCTCCCTCCCCTCCTCCCGGTTACAATGGAAACCCTACGAGGACGGGCCCAATGGTGAAAGAGGGGTACTGGGAAAATGGGAGGTTCCCCTCCCTCCCCCCTCCCTCCCTTCTCCCTCCCCCCCTCCCTCCCCCTCCCCTTCCCCCCTCCCTCCCCTTCCCCCCTCCCCCCTCCCTACCCCTCCCCCCTACCCCCTTCCCTCCCCTCTCCCTCCTCCCTTCCCCCCTCCCCTCCCCCTCCCCTCCCCCTCCCCTCCCCCCTCCACACCTCCCTACTCCCTCCCTCGAAAAGCAACTGACAGAAGCACTAAGTAGCCGCGAATGTTTCAAAACCAGCACTTAACCGCGAATGTTTTTTTAAAAAGCACTTAACCGCGAATGTTTCAAAACAAGCAATTAAAAAGCACTTTTTTAAAAAAAGTATTTTTTTTTATTCCAAGAGAATGGGGGGGGGGTCTGAGAATGGGGACTGGGTAGGGGGACAACAGGGGTCGTTGCGGTGGGGGCTTGGTGGTGGGGGAAAGAGGGGTACTGGGAAAAGGGGAGGTCCCACTTCCCCCTCAACCTCTTCCTCCCCCCTCCTTCCCACCTCCATCCCGACTCTCTCCCCCCTCAATCCCAACCTCCATCACCCACTCAGCCCCTAACTCACCCCTCCCTCCTTCCCTCCATCCGACCCTCCCCCACTCCCTCCCCCCCCTCCCTCCACCCTTCCACCCCTCTCCCCCTCCTTCCACCCTCCCTCCCCCCCTCCCGGTTACAATGGAAACCCTACGGGGACGGGCCCAACGGTGAAAGAGGGGTACTGGGAAAAGGGGAGTTCCCCCTCCCTCCCCTCCTCCCTCCCCTCCCCCCTACCCCTCTTCCCCCCCTCCCCCTCCCCTCCCTCACCCTCCCCTCCTCCCTCCACACCTCCCTCCTCCCTCCCTCCCCCCTCCCGGTTACAATGGAAACCCTACGAGGACGGGCCCAACGGGGAAAGAGGAGTACTGGGAAAAGGGGAGGTCCCCCTCCCTCCCCCCTTCCCGCTCCCCTCCCCCCTCCCCTCTCCCTCCCCCTCCCCCCTACCCCCCTCCCTCCCCTCCCCCTCCCTCCCCTCCCCTCCTCCCTCCACACCTCCCTCCTCCTCCCTCCCCCTTCCCCGCCCTCCCCTCCTCCCGGTTACAATGGAAACCCTACGAGGACGGGCCCAACGGGGAAAGAGGGGTACTGGAAAAGGGGAGGTCCCCCCTCCCTCCCTCCCCCCTACCCACCTCCCTCCCCTCTCCCTCCCCCCTTCCCTCCTCCCTTCCCCCCTCCCCCCTCCCATCCCCCCCTCTCCCCCCTCCCCTCCCCCCTACCCCCCTCCCTCCCCTCTCCCTCCCCCCTTCCCCCCTCCCCCCCTCCCCTCCCTCCCCTCCTCCCTCCCCCCTTCCCTCCCCTAACCCTCCCCCTTTCCTCCCCTCCCGGTTACAATGGAAACCCTACGAGGACGGGCCCAACGGGCCCACTCGGTCTAGTATACTACTAAAACTCTGCGGTCCAACATTCCGTATGTATGTGTGTATATACGGAAGATTCCGAAGATTTCTGTCCATAACTTACAAACCCTGCTCCTCCCAGACGGTACACCAAAGCGCTACGATTTTTGTACCGCCATATTCACCATTAACCTGGGCAACTATTGTAAGTACTTTCGTTCAAATTGAAGCTACCTTTTTAAAGCTAGAGAGATATTAAAGTTTAAATTTTTCATTTCTAACCCTTTTCTTGAAGGGGCTTCAGCGCGTGATGTCACAATGGCACCCGTGCACCAATGAGAGATCAGCTCGCGATGGACAAGCGGCTGCTATTGGGTGTTTACTACTTTAAATTTACATAATTTTTTTTCTGACCTTTTTTTTCAAGGTCTTCAGCTTGTGACGTCACAATGCTTGTGTGAGATGGTTGCAACATTGTTGCGAAAAGCAACTGCCAGTTTTTTAAAGTTGTGCGAGTCACTTAACATACACAGATCAGCATGGGGCCCCTATTCCCTCCCTCCCCCCCCCTTCCCCCCTCAACCCCTTCCTCCCCACTCCTTCCCACCTCCACACCCCCTCCCTCCCCCCCTTCCCCCCTCCCCTCCCCCCTCCCTCCCCCTCCACACCTCCCTCCCTCCCCTTCCCTCCCTCCCCTCCTCCTGGTTACAATGGAAACCCTACGAGGACGGGCCCAACGGGGAAAGAGGGGTACTGGGAAAAGGGGAGGTCCCCCCTCCCTCCCCTTCCCCCTCCCCTCCCCCCCCTACCCCTCTCCCTCCCCCCTCCCCCCCTCCCTCCCCCTCTCCCTCCCCCCTCCCCCCCCTTCCCCCCTCCCCTCCCCCCCTCCCCTCCCTCCACACCTCCCTCCTCCCTCCCTCCCCCTTCCCTCCCTCCCCTCCTCCCGGTTACAATGGAAACCCTACGAGGACGGGCCCAACGGGGAAAGAGGGGTACTGGGAAAAGGGGAGGTCCCCCTCACTCCCCCCTTCCCCATCCCATCCCCCCTCCCTCCCCTCTCCCGCCCCCTTCCCCCCCTCCCCCTTCCCCCCTCCCTCCCCTCCTCCCTCCACACCTCCCTCCTCCCTCCCTCCCCTTCCCTCCCTCCCATCCTCCCAATGCTTGTGTGAGATGGTTGCAACATTGTTTCGAAAAGCAGCTGACAGAAGCACTAAGTAGCCGCGAATGTTTCAAAACCAGCACTTAACCGCGAATGTTTTTAAAAAAGCACTTAACCGCGAATGTTTCAAAACAAGCAATTAAAAAGCACTTATTTTTTTTAAAGTATTTTTTTTTATTCCAGAGAATGGGGGGGGTCTGAGAATGGGGACTGGGGAGGGGGACAACAGGGGTCGTTGCGGTGGGGGCTTGGTGGTGGGGGAAAGAGGGGTACTGGGAAAAGGGGAGGTCCCACTTCCCCCCTCAACCTCTTCCTCCCCCCTCCTTCCCACCTCCATCCCCACTCTCTCCCCCCTCAATCCCAACCTCCCATCACCACTCAGCCCCTAACTCACCCGTCCCTCCTTCCCTCCATCCGACCCTCCCCCACTCCCTCCCCCCCCTCCCTCCACCCTTCCACCCCTCTCCCCCTCCCCCCTCCTTCCACCCTCCCTCCCCCCCCCCTCCCGGTTACAATGGAAACCCTACGGGGACGGGCCCAACGGGGAAAGAGGGGTACTGGGAAAAGGGGAGGTCCCCTCCCTCCCCCCTTCCCCCTCCCCTCCCCCTCCCCTCTCCCTCTCCCTCCCCTCCCTCCCCTCCCCCCTACCCCCCTCCCTCCCCTCCCCCCTCCATCCCCTCCCCTCCTCCCCTCCACACCTCCCTCCTCCCTCCCTCCCCCTTCCCGCCCTCCCCTCCTCCGGTTACAATGGAAACCCTACGAGGACGGGCCCAACGGGGAAAGAGGGGTACTGGGAAAAGGGGAGGTCCCCCTCCCTCCCTCCCCCCTACCCACCTCCCTCCCCTCTCCCTCCCCCCTACCCTCCTCCCTTCCCCCCTCCCCCCTCCCATCCCCCCCTCTCCCCCCTCCCTCCCCCCTACCCCCCTCCTCCCCTCTCCCTCCCCCCCTCCCCCCCTCCCCTCCCCCCCTCCCTCCCCTCCTCCCTCCCCTTTCCCTCCCCCAACCCTCCCCCTTTCCTCCCATCCCGGTTACAATGGAAACCCTACGAGGACGGGCCCAACGGGCCCACTCGGTCTAGTATACTATTAAAACTCAGATGTTGTATCTATATATATATATTCCACTGATGTCGGCTGAATACGGCAATTCCGGCAAAACGGTGAACCGTAGCGCCACGATTTTTGTACCGCCTTAATCAGCATGCGGTTCGCTGCTGGAAATGATATTTTTATTTAATTCGGACGCATATTTTTTAAGTTACAGAGGTTTAAAAGTGCTGCCCCCCCTGATTTATCGAAGTTTTGACAGAAGGGGGGCGCTGCGGTGCGGATTGTGATGTCACAATGCCCCTGTGAGATGAACTCGAGCTGACCCCCCTTCCCCTTCCCGTCCTCCTCCCTCCCTCCCCCTTCCCTCCCTCCCCTCCTCCCGGTTACAATGGAATCCCTACGAGGACGGGCCCAACGGGGAAAGTGGGGTACTGGGTAAAGGGGAGGTCCCCCTCCTCCCCCCCTTCCCCCCTCCCCTCCCCCTCCCTCCCCCTACCCCCTCCCTCCCCCTCCCCCCTACCCCCCCCTCCCCTCTCCCCCTCCCTCCCCCCTCCCTCCCCCTAACCCCTCACTCCCCCCTTCCCCCCTCCCCTCCCCCCTCCCTCCCCCTCCCCACCTCCCCTCCTCCCTCCCTCCCCCTTCCCTCCCTCCCCTCCTCCCGGTTACAATGGAAACCCTACGAGGACGGGCCCAATGGGGAAAGAGGGGTACTGGGTAAAGGGGAGGTCCCCTCCTCCCCCCTTCCCCCCTCCCTCCCCCTCCCTCCCCCTACCCCCCTCCCTCCCTCCCCTCTCCTCCCCCTACCCCATCCCCTCCCCCCTCCTTCCCCATCTCCCTCCACACCTCCCTCCTCCCTCCACACCTCCCTCCTCCCTCCCTCCCCCTTCCCTCCCTCCCGTCCTCCCGGTTACAATGAAACCCTACGAGGACAGGCCCAACGGGGAAAGAGGGGAACTGGGAAAAGGGGAGGTCCCCCTCCTTCCCCCCTTCCCCCCTCCCCTCCCCTCCCAAACAGTTCACAGTACCTCCTCAATTAGCCTCAAAAGCTAGGGAGTAGAAATAGGTTTTGAGCCTGGACTTAAAGGAGTCGATGGAGGAGGCAGTTCTGATGGGGAGAGGGATGCTCTTTCAAACCTTCCCCTCTCTCCCTCCCCCCTCCCCCCCCTCCCCCCTTTCCGCCCTCCCCTTCCCCCCCTCCCTCCCCTCCTCCCTCCTCCCTCCCTCCCCTCCCTCCCCTCCTCCCGGTTACAATGGAAACCCTACAAGGACGGGCACAACGGGGAAAGAGGGGTACTGGGAAAAGGGGAGGTCCTCCTCCCTCCCCCCCTTCCCCTCCCCCCCTTCCCTCTCCCCTTCCCCCCCTCCCCCTTCCCCCCTCCCCTCCCTCCCTCCCCCCTCCCTCCCCCCTACCCCCTCCCTCCCCTCTCCCTCCCCCCTCCCCCTCCCCCCTCCCATCCCACAACGGGTAAAGAGGAGTACTGGGAAAACAGGTGGTCCCCCTCCCCCCTCCCTCCCCGCCTCCCGGTTACAATGGAAACCCTACGAGGACGGGCCCAACGGGCCCACTTGGTCTAGTATACTATTAAAACTCAGATCTTGTATCTATATATATATATCCCACTGATGTCGGCTGAAGACGGCAATTCCGGCAAAACGGTGAACCGTAGCGCCACGATTTTTGTACCGCCTTAATCAGCATGCGGTTCGCTGCTGGAAAATTATATTTTTATTTAATTCGGACGCATATTTTTTAAGTTACAGAGGTTTAAAAGTGCTGCCCCCCCTGATTTATCGAAGTTTTGACAGAAGGGGGGCGCTGCGGTGCGGATTGTGATGTCACAATGCCCCTGTGCTACATTGTTGCGAAGAGCTGTCAAGTCAAGTCCATTTTATTTGTACAGCACATTTAAAAACAACCCACGTTGACCAAAGTGCTGTACATCTGATTAGCGCCTCCTCAATGAGCCTCAAACGCTAGGGAGTAGAAATAGGTTTTGAGCCTGGACTTAAAGGAGTCGATGGAGGGGGCAGTTCTGATGGGGAGAGGAATGCTCTTTCCACCCTCCCCCTCTCTCCCTCCCCCCTCCCCCCCTCCCCCCTCCCCCTTTCCCCCCTCCCCCCCTTTCCGCCCTCCCCTTCCACCCTCCCCTCCCCTCCCCCTTCCCTCCCCCCACTCCCCTTCCCCCTTCCCCCTCCCCTCCTCCCTCCACACCTCCCTCCTCCCCCCCTCCCCCTTCCCTCCCTCCCCTTCTCCCGGTTACAATGTAAACCCTACGAGGACGGGCACAATGGGGAAAGAGGGGTACTGGGAAAAGGGGAGGTCCCCCTCCCTCCGCCCTTCCCCTCCCCCTCCCTCCCCCTCCCCCTCTCTCCCTCCCCCTCCCCCTCTCTCCCTCCCCCCTTCCCCCCCTCCCCTTCCCCCCCTCCCCTCCCCTACCCCCTCCCTCCCCCTCCCCTCCTCCCTCCACACCTCTCTCCCTCCCCCTTCCCTCCCTCCCCTCCTCCCGGTTACAATGGAAACCCTACGAGGACGGGCCCAACGGGCACACTTGAGATGGGTGCTACAGTGAGAAGCACTATGTGACCGCGAATGTTTCAAAACAAGCACTTAAAAAGCACTTATCTCTTTTTAAAGTATATTTTTTCATTGCAAGTCACTTAACATACACAGATCAGCATTGGGCCCATATGCTCGTGGGCCACCGGGGCAAGTGTTTCGAAAAAAGCACTGAGAGTGTGTATGGGGAGAGAGAGAATGGGGGGGGGGTCTGTGAATGGGGACTGGGGACAACAGGGGTCGTTGCGGAGGGGGCTTGGTGGTGGGGGAAAGAGGGGTACTGGGAAAAGGGGAGGTCCCACTTCCCCCATCAACCCCTTCCTCCCCCCTCCTTCCCACCTCCATCCCCACTCCCTCCCCCCCTCCCTCCCCCCTCAATCCCAACCTCCATCACCACTCAGCCCCTAACTCCCCCCCTCCCTCCTTCCCTCCATCCCACCCTCCCCCACTCCCTCCCCCCTCCCTCCACCATTCCATCCCTCTCCCCCTCCCCCCTCCTTCCACCATCCCTCCACCCCTCCCGGTTACAATGGAAACCCTACAGGGACGGGCCCAACGGGGAAAGAGGGGTACTGGGAAAAGGGGAGATCCCCCTCCCTCCCTCCCCCCTCACTCCCCCTTACCTCCCCCCTACCCCCCTCCCTCCCCTCTCCCTCCCTCCTCCCCCTTCCCCCCTCCCCCCCTCCCCTCCCCCTCCCCTCCCCTCCTCCCTCCACACCTCCCTCCTCCCTCCCTCCCCCTCCCCTCCCTCCCCTCCTCCCGGTTACAATGGAAACCCTACGAGCACGGGCCCAATGGGGAAAGAGGGGTACTGGGAAAAGGGGAGGTCCCCCTCCCTCCCCCCTCACTCCCTTCTCCCTCCCCCCCTCCCTCCCCCTCCCCTTCCCCCCTCCCTCCCCTTCCCCCCTCCCCCTCCCCCCTACCCCCTTCCCTCACCTCTCCCTCCCTCCCTTCCTCCCTCCCCTCCCCCCCTCCCTCCCCCTCCCCTCCCCCCTCCACACCTCCCTACTCCCTCCCTCCCCCTTCCCTACCCCCACTCCCCTCCCGGTTACAATGGAAACCCTACGAGGACGGGCCCAACGGGCACACTTCTTCTAGTCTCTAAATAAAATTAAACTGAGCTAAAAGAAATAGGTAGGAAAATAAATGCAGATGCTGGTACGAATCGAAGGTTTCAGTCTGAAGAAGGGTCTCCATTCCTTCTCTCCAAGATGCTGCCTGACCCGCTGAGTTACTCCAGCACTCTGTGAAACGTCACCTTTCCATGTTCTCCAGAGATGCTGCCTGACCCGCTGAGTTACTCCAGCACTGTGATACCTAAAACAAATAGGTGACGTTTCTGGTCGAGACCCTTCTTCAGACCCGAAACGTCACCTATTCTTTTTCTCCAGAGGTGCGGTCCGACATGCTGAGTTACTCTGGCTTTTTGTGTCTACCGTTTGAACCAGCATCTGCAGTTCTTACCTACACGTTTAGGATATCCTGGCCTCTCCTCTCATCCATCTTTCTGTTTTTATTTCGGCGGCACGGTGGCGCAGCGGTAGAGTTGCTGCCTCACAGCGCCGGAGACCCGGGTTCCATCCCGACTACGGGCGCTGTCTGTACGGAGTTTGTACGTTCTCCCCGTGACCTGCGTGGGTTTTCTCCGGGTGCTCTGGTTTCCTCCCACACTCCAAAGACGTGCAGGTTTGTAGGTTAATTGGCTTCAGTAAAAAACATGTGTCCTTTCTCATCCTACATAAATGATCAGTGAACTCAGAAAAGGTTAATGAGTCTTGTAGCCATGATAATCAGGAGTGTTTAATTGTCATATGTACCGACCAAGTTTAGACATACAGCGTGGAAACAGACCCACCGGGTCCGCGCCGACCAGCGATCCCCGCACACTAACACTATCCTACACACACCAGGGACAATTTACACTTACACCAAGTCAATTAACCTACAAACCTGCACGTCTTTGGAGTGTGGGAGGAAACCGAAGATCTCGGGGAAAACCCACGCAGGTCACGGGGGAGAACGTACAAACTCCGCAATTGCAATCACAGTTTATTTGTCTAATGGAGATGCTGTCAAAATGCAATCTTCAAAATCCCCTCGAAAATCTCCACCGGATTCTGCAGAAGAATCTGTTGTCAAGACTCGAGGGCTATTGGGAGAGTCTGAAGTAGAGTCTCGACCCGAAAACGTCACCCATTCCTTCTCTCCAGAGATGCCTTGGAAAAAAAACTGCAGATGCTTGTTTCAATCGAAGGTAGAC
Organism: Rhinoraja longicauda; assembly: GCF_053455715.1. NCBI lineage: Eukaryota > Metazoa > Chordata > Chondrichthyes > Rajiformes > Arhynchobatidae > Rhinoraja > Rhinoraja longicauda. Next base: position 92,840,129 of record NC_135955.1, on the reverse strand, counting down.
ACAAAATGCTGGAGTAACTCAGCGGGTCAGTTAGCATCTGTGGAGAACATGGATAGGTGACGTTTCACAGAGTGTTGGAGTAACTCAGCGGGTCAGGCAGCATCTGTGGAGAACATGGATAGGTGACGTTTCACAGAGTGCTGGAGTAACTCAGCGGGTCAGGCAGCATCTCTGGAGAACATGGATAGGTGACGTTTCACAGAGTGCTGGAGTAACTCAGCGGGTCAGGCAGCATCTCAATTCAATTCGATTCAAGTACAGACATTTGGACATTTGTAGTTTTCAAAACTGGAGTTTAATTAAGTTAATTTTCTGAACATGAATTGAGATGATGGTGTGATGTAATAACCCGTAAAAAATTAACGACATTTCAAAAAATGTGTTGAAATATAAAAACGCTGCTTATATGAGAATCTTGTTCTACATTTAAAGACAAGGGTAACTGCTGATTTGGGACTTACAATTGCTCCGTATTTAAGCAAAGAATTAAATACAGCTGCAAGATCCAAGAAAATCACAATGCTATTATCCCGTTAATTACATTGTGGGATTGTGGAGATTACAAACACCAGAGAACAACACAGAAGCAACTGTTCAGTTTCAGTTTATTGTCACATGTAGATGCATAGAGTTAGATAGAGCTCTAGGGGCTAGTGGAATCAAAGGATATGGGGAGAAGGCAGGCACGGGTTACTGATTGTGGATGATCAGCCATGATCACAATGAATGGCGGTGCTGGCTCGAAGGGCCGAATGGCCTCCTCCTGCACCTGTTTTCTATGTTTCCATGTGTACTGAGGTACAGTGAAAAGCTTTTGTTGCGTCCTGTCCAGTCATCTGAAGGGCAATGCATGATTACAATCGAGCCGTCCACAGTGTACAGATACATGATAAGGGAATAACGTTTAATGCAAGGTAAAGCCGGCAAAGTCTGATCAAGGGCGGCACGGTAGCGCAGCGGTAGAGTTGCTGCTTTACAGCGAATGCAGCGCTGGAGACTCAGGTTCGATCCTGACTACGGGTGCTGCACTGTAAGGAGTTTGTACGTTCTCCCCGTGACCTGTGTGGATTTTCTCCGAGATCTTCGGTTTCCTCCCACACTCCAAAGACGTACAGGTATGTAGGTTAATTGGCTGGGTAAATGTAAAAATTGTCCCTAGTGGGTGTAGGATAGTGTTAATGTACGGGGATCGCTGGGCGGCACGGACTTGGAGGGCCGAAAAGGCCTGTTTCCAGCTGTATATATATGATATGATATGATAAGGATAGTCCGAAGGTCTCCAATGAGGTAGATAGTAGTTCAGCACTGCTCTCTGGTTGTGGTAGGACGGTTCAGTTGCCTGATAACAGCCGGGAAGAAACTGTCCCTGAATCTGGAGGTGTGCGTTTTCACACTTCTGTACCTCTTGCCCGATGGGAGAGGGGAGAAGAGGGAGTGGCCGGGGTGAGACTGGTCCTTGATTATGCTGCTGGCCTTGCCGAGGCAGCGTGAGGTGTAGATGGAGTCAGTGGAAGGGAGGTTGGTTTGTGTGATGGTCTGGGCTGCGTCCACAACTCTCTGCGATTTCTTGCGGTCTTGGATGGAGCTGCTCCCAAACCGTGCTGTGATGCATCCCGATAAAATTTCGTGAGCCCTCTTTGGAAGTAGAGGCGTTGGTGAGCTTGTACTATAATTCCAACAGAATTATTGAACATATAATTTCAGACTCGTACGAGAAGAAAAGTATTGTGTTCAGTAAATCCAATCTTGATAAAAACTAACTGTTATCGTGAGTGCCATCACAATTTAAATCAACAACCAATGGATTTCATGGAGACTAAACGATGTAGTCACATTTATCAACAATCTTCCCCCCCATCATTACAGAGCCCTAGATAAAAGCATAAGTTCAACACATTAAAAATTAAACATATGCTGGAGGAGGTAGAGGCTGGGACCATCGCAACATATGGGGGTATGGGGAGAAGGCAGGAACGGGGTACTGATTGAGAATGATCAGCCATGATCACATTGAATGGCGTTGCTGGCTCGAAGGGCCGAATGGCCTCCTCCTGCATCTATTGTCGATTATCTATTGTCTAACATGTAAGAAACATTTAGACAGGTACATGGATAGGACGGGTTTGGTGGGATACTAGACCAAGTGGACCCGTTGGGCCCAAACCTCTCCTGCATTGGTGTAGCACCCTCTCCTCCCACCCTCCCCCCTACCCTCCACCCCCCCTCCCTCCTCGCCACCCCCTCCCTCCTCATAACTCCCTCCCCTTCCTCCCCTCCCCTCCCCCTCCCTCCCTCCTCCCTCCTCCCTCCTCCCTTCTACCCTTCCCCCTTCCCCCCCCACCCCCTCCCCCTCCACCTCCCCCCTCCCTCCCCCCCACCCCCTCCCCCTCCACCTCCCCCCCTCCCTCCGTCCGCCTCTCTCCCTCCCCCCGTCCACCCCTTTCCCTCCCCCCTCCCTCCCTAGGAGATAGATTTAAACTTTAAAATGTGAATAACTTTAAAAATATAACACTGATTTCAATGAAACCTCTTCCATTAGTATAGACATTTTAGTATACAGATTATACTAAAAAATTTTAAAAGTTGAAATTGTTTTTTTAACAGTTACTTTTTACCAAAATTGGATTTTTTGAAAACATAGTTATTATTCTGCGCTAATGGTGAAAATGGAGAGGTATAAAATTTTAAAAGGACTGGTCAAGCGAGATGCAGGAAAAATGTTCCCAATGTTGGGGGAGTCCAGAACCAGGGGCCACACAGTCTAAGAATAAAGGGGAGGCCATTTAAAACTGAGGTGAGGAGGTGAGGAGGAATCATTTCACCCAGAGAGTTGTGAATTTGTGGAATTCTCTGCCACAGAGGGCAGTGGAGGCCAATTCACTGGATGGATTTAAAAGAGAGTTAGATAGGGCTCTGGGGGCCAGTGGAATCAAGGGATATGGGGAGAAGGCAGGCATGGGTTACTGATTATGGATGATCAGCCATGATCACAATGAATGGCGGTGCAGGCTCGAAGGGCTGAATGGCCTCCTCCTGCACCTATTTTCTATGTTAAAATGTCTATGCGCTGTTCTGCAGGTTAATTGACCCCTCTGTAAATTGCCCCTCGTGTGCAGGGAGTGGATGGGAAAATGGGATAAGGTAGATCTATTGTGTGAACGGGTGACCGATGGTCAGCGTGGGCTCGGTGGGCCGAAGGGGCCTGTTTCCCTGCTGTGTCTCGGAACTAAAACTAGAAACAGACTTTGGAAATGTGGGAGGAACGTTACCAAATTACAGGAAGGTGAAGCTGCTGAGGGCGGCAGCAGATTAAACATGAAGCGTTTAATGGCGGGACAGTCGTATGTTGAAAGACTGGAGCGACTAGGCTTGTATACACTGGAATTTAGAAGGATGAGAGGAGATCTTATCGAAACGTATAAGATTATTAAGGGGTTGGACACGTTAGAGGCAGGAAACATGTTCCCAATGTTGGGGGAGTCCAGAACAAGGGGCCACTGTTTAAGAATAAGGGGTAGGCCATTTAGAACTGAGATGAGGAAAAGCTTTTTCAGTCAGAGAGTTGTGAATCTGTGGAATTCTCTGCCTCAGAAGGCAGTGGAGGCCAATTCTCTGAATGCATTGAAGAAAGAGCTAGATAGAGCTCTTAAGTATAGCGGAATCAGGGGGTATGGGGGGAAACATAGAAACATAGACAATAGGTGCAGGAGTAGGCCATTCGGCCCTTCGAGCCTGCACCACCATTCAATATGATCATGGCTGATCATCCAACTCAGTATCCCGTACCTGCCTTCTCTCCATACCCCCTGATCCCTTTAGCCACAAGGGCCACATCTAACTCCCTCTTAAATATAGCCAATGAACTGGCCTCAACTACCTTCTGTGGCAGAGAATTCCACAGATTCTCCACTCTCTGTGTGAAAAAAAACGTTCTCATCTCGGTCCTAAAAGACTTCCCCCCTATCCTTAAACTGTGACCCCTTGTTCTGGACTTCACCAACATTGGGAACAATCTTCCTGCATCTAGCCTGTCCAACCCCTTAAGAAGTTTGTAAGTAGGCAGGAACGGGGTACTGATTGACAATGATCAGCCATGATCACATTGAATGGCGGTGCGTACAGGCTTGGAGGGCCGAATGGCCTCCTCCTGCGTCTATTGTCTATTGTCTATTGTCTATTGTCTATTGTCTATAAACGGTGCGAGCTCCTAAGTAAAATCCCACACGCTGCACAATTAGGAAGGTTCAATTGGACATGCACTTTACAAGGGCTGAAAATGCCAAGACTTATTAATATTTTTATCCTGGTGCAATCTACGTTTAAAATGTGGGCTTATGGCTTCATCGGGAATTAAGCTGTCAAACTTTTAGTGGTGATGTATGTTGCCTTTTTTGTTTAAGTATAAATGAGAACTTCACAGTGTCATTATGTTATAATTGCCTCAGGAAAAACAGAGCTGGTATTCTAACCTTTCTTTACCTCGAGACCAAAGTGTCAATTATCGTGACATTTTATTAATGCTTTGTAAATCAGCACCTTGTCCAACTTGTTGTCACGCAAGGCATAATTATGCCATAATATTTTCACACGGACCGGAGACGTTAATAAAATGCTGACAAAATAATGGATAGAAATTCAGTGGCAAGAGGTGGGAAGTTTGAGAAATGCCGGAAAATTGCAGCAATTAAGCTGCTGAACAAGAAGACCCATATTAGTGTTTAGACTCACAGAGTCATAGAGTCATAGATTGATACTCTAAACTACACTGCTCGCTAGAGTTTAGAAGGATGAGAGGAGATCTTATCGAAACGTATAAGATTATTAAGGGGTTGGACACGTTAGAGGCAGGGAACATGTTCCCAATGTTGGGGGAGTCCAGAACCGGGGGCCACAGTTTAAGAATAAGGGGTAGGCCATTTAGAACGGAGATGAGGAAAAACGTTTTCAGTCAGAGAGTTGTGAATCTGTGGAATTCTCTGCCTCAGAAGGCAGTGGGGGCCAATTCTCTGAATGCATTCAAGAGAGAGCTAGATAGAGCTCTTAAGGATAGCGGAGTCAGGGGGTATGGGGAGAAGGCAGGAACGGGGTACTGATTGAGAATGATCAGCCATGATCAAATTGAATGGCGGTGCTGGCTCGAAGGGCTGAATGGCCTCCTCCTGCACCTATTGTATATTGTCTATTATCTATTGACCTAATTGAAACTTACCGAATAGTGAGTGGCCTGTATAGAGTGGATGTGGAGAGGATGTTTCCACTAGTGGGAGAGTCTAGGACCAGAGGGCACAGCCTCAGAATGAAAGGATGCACCTTTTGAAAGATGAGGAGGAATTTCTTTAGTAAGTGGGTGGTGAATCTGTGGAATTCATTGCCACAGACAGCTGTGGAGGCCAAGTCAGTGGGTATATTTAAGGCAGAGATAGATAGATTCTTGATTAGTGCGGGTGTCAGGGGTTATGGGGAGAAAGCAGGAGAATGGGGTTAGGAGGGAGAGATAGATCAGCCGTGATTGAATGGTGGCGTAGACCTGATGGGCTGAACGGCCTAATTCTGCTCCTATCACTTATGAACTTATGAAGATCTGTATAATTTCATCCATTATAAGATCATGAGTGATAGGAACAGAATTAGGCCATTCAGGGGAGAGGGAAACTAGAGATATGGAAGGGCAAGGTGTGAAAACAACACATCGAAGCAGATGGTAGGCACAGAGTGCTGGAGTAACTCAGCGGGTCAGGCAGCATCTCTGGAGAACATGGATAGGTGACGTTTCACAGAGTGCTGGAGTAACTCAGCGGGTCAGGCAGCATCTCGGGAGAGAAGGAATGGTCTGACGTTTCGGGTCGAGACCCTTCTTCAGATTAATGTCAGGGGAGGGGGCGGGACAGAGATAGGATGTAGTCGGTGACAGGAAGACTAGTGGGAGAACTGGGAAGGGGGAGGGGATGGAGAGAGAGGGAAAGCAGGGACTATCTGAAGTTAGAGAAGTCAATGTTCATACTGCTGGGGTGTAAACTACCCAAGCGAAATATGTGCTGTTCCTCCAATTTGCGCTGGGCCTCACTCTGACAATGATGGAAGCCCAGGACAGAAAGGTGAGACTGGGAGTGGGAGGGGGAGTTGAAGTGCTGAGCCACCGGGAGATCAGGTTGATTAAGGAGGACTGAGCGGAGGTATTGAGCGAAACGATTGCCGAGCCTGCGCCTGGTCTCGCCGATGTAGAGAAGTTGACACCTGGAACAGCAGATACAGTAGATGGGGTTGGAGGAGTTGCAGGTGTGTACATCTAAGCAGATGATAATTTGAATTGAAGGTCGACACAAAAAGCTGGAGTAACTCAGCGGGTCAGGCAGCATCTCAGGCGAGAAGGAATGGGTGACGTTTCAGGTATTAGTGGAGCTGGTGCTCACTTGACAACTCCTACCTTGACACCTCCTCCCACTTACAATGGACGTTCAGTCACTCTACACCTGCACCCCCACCCACCCCCACCCCCCTCACCAGGAAGGCCAGAAAGCCCTCCAGAACCAGCCAATTTCCCTCTACTGAACAGGGTTGCCAACGTCCGCACTCACAAATAAGGGACAAAAGGTGATGTCACCGCCCCGCGCCTCACGTGACCTCACCCAGCCAGCGGCCACGTGCTCCCGCCCCACCAATGGCGGCCGCCCGGGCCGGGAGGCAGGTTGCTAGGCAACCTCTGTTAGGAGGTGCCCGGTCCTCCGGGCCTTGACTGTCTGGGCCAACAGCGGCCCCAGGGCCTACAGTGTCCGGGCCTACGGTGTCCGGGTGTAGAGTGTCCTGCCCTACAGTGTCCGTGCCTACAGTGTCCGGGCTTACAGTGTCCGGGTGTACAATGTCCGGGCCGACAGTGTCTGGGCCTACAATGTCCGGGTGTACAGTGTCTGGGCCCACAGTGTCTGGGCCTACAGCGTCCGGGCCCACAGTGTCCGGGCCTACAGCGTCCGGGTGTACAGTGTCTGGGCCGACAGTGTCCGGGCCTACAGTGTCCGGGTGTACAGTGTCCGGGCCGACAGTGTCCGGGCCTACAGTGTCCGGGTGTACAGTGTCCGGGCCGACAGTGTCCGGGCCTACAGTGTTCGGGTGTACAGTGTCCGGGCCGACAGTGTCCGGGCCGACAGTGTCTGGGCCTACAGTGTCCGGGCCTACACTGTCTGGGCCGACAGTGTCCGGGCCTACAGCGTCTGGGCCCACAGTGTCCGGGCCTACAGCGTTCGGGCCTACAGCGTCCGGACCCACAGCGCCCATCGGGCCTAATACGGGACAAGGGGAGTCCTGTACGGGACAAATCAATTTAGCCCAAAACACGGGATGTTCCGGCTAATACGGGACAGTTGGCAACCCTGCTACTAACGCGGGTTTTCTCTGAGATCTTCGATTTCCTCCCGCATTCCAAAGACGTAGAGGTTTGTGGGTCAATTGGCTTGGTGTAAGTGTAAATTGTCCCCAGTGTGTGTGTGTGTGTAGGATAGTGTTAGTGTGTGGGGATCGCTGGTCGGCGCGAACTCGGTGGGCCGAAGGGCCTGTTTCCACGCTGTATCTCTAAACTAAACTGAACTGAACGTACACACTCGTCTGGCCTAGTGGAGTTGGCATTAACTCTTAACAACTTCTCCTTCCACAGCTCCAAGCTATAATCTTCGGTTTAAACCAGCATCTGCAGTTCGTTCCAACACGATAGTTTGAACTGGTAATTTCTCTGAAAAACATATGCCTCCACTCGCATAAAGTGCCAGGAAACCTTTCAAGACTGGAGCAGCCAGGCAGTGGAACTTCAGCTCATTTACCATGGAACACTGCAAAGTGCCATTAATCCACTGAACAAGCTAACCAGATAAGACCAGAGGAACCTGCCTCTCCCTCATCGGCTTTCACACGGATTAGATGCTTAATGCAGTCAGTAGTTCAAGCTACTCAGTGGGATGATCTGCACATGAATTAAACACAACACTGCGAGCTTTGAAAAGTAATCACTTTCCGCATCTGCTTCTTGCCCTTCCACCGACTCCATCTACGCCTCACGCTGCCTCGGCAAGGCCAGCAGCCCAGACCATCACACAAACCAACCTCCCTTCCACCGACTCCATCTACGCCTCACGCTGCCTCGGCAAGGCCAGCAGCCCAGACCATCACACAAACCAACCTCCCTTCCACCGACTCCATCTACGCCTCACGCTGCCTCGGCAAGGCCAGCAGCATCATCAAGGACCAGTCTCACCCCGGCCACTCCCTCTTCTCCCCTCTCCCATCGGGCAAGAGGTACAGAAGTGTGAAAACGCACACCTTCAGATTCAGGGACAGTTTCTTCTCGGCTGTTATCAGGCAACTGAACCACCCTACCACAACCAGAGAGCAGTGCTGAACTACTATCTACCTCATTGGTGACCCTCGGACTATCCTTGATCAGACTTTGCTGGCTTTACCTTGCACTAAACGTTATTCCCTTATCATGTATCTGTACACTGTGGACGGCTCGATTGTAATCATGCATTGCCCTTCAGCTGACTGGACAGGACACAACAAAAGCTTTTCACTGTACCTCAGTACACATAGAAACAGAAAATAGGTGCAGGAGGAGGCCATTCAACCTTCGAGCCAGCACCGCCATTCAATGTGATCATGGCTGATCATCCACAATCAGTAACCCGTGCCTGCCTTCTCCCCATATCCTTTGATTCCACTAGCCCCTAGAGCTCTATCTAACTCTATGCATCTACATGTGACAATAAACCGAAACTGAACAGTTGCTTCTGTGTTGTTCTCTGGTGTTTGTAATCTCCACAATCCCACAATGTAATTAACGGGATAATAGCATTGTGATTTTCTTGGATCATGCAGCTGTATTTAATTCTTTGCTTAAATACGGAGCAATTGTAAGTCCCAAATCAGCTGTTACTCTTGTCTTTAAATGTAGAACAAGATTTTCATATAAGCAGCGTTTTTATATCTCAACACATTTTTTGAAAATGTCGTTAATTTTTTACGGGTTATTACATCACACCATCATCTCAATTCATGTTCAGAAAATTAACTTAATTAAACTCCAGTTTTGAAAACTACAAATGTCCAAATGTCTGTACTTGAATCGAATTGAATTGAGATGCTGCCTGACCCGCTGAGTTACTCCAGCACTCTGTGAAACGTCACCTATCCATGTTCTCCACAGATGCTGCCTGACCCGTTGAGTTACTCCAGCACTCTGTGAAACGTCACCTATCCATGTTCTCCACAGATGCTGCCTGACCCGCTGAGTTACTCCAGCACTCTGTGAAACGTCACCTATCCATGTTCTCCACAGATGCTGCCTGACCCGCTGAGTTACTCCAGCACTCTGTGAAACGTCACCTATCCATGTTCTCCACAGATGCTGCCTGACCCGCTGAGTTACTCCAGCATTTTGTGTCTACCTTCGATTGAAACCAGCATCTGCAGTTTTTTCCAAGGCATCTCTGGAGAGAAGGAATGGGTGACGTTTTCGGGTCAAGACTCTTCTTCAGACTCTCCCAATAGCCCTCGAGTCTTGACAACAGATTCTTCTGCCGAATCCGGTGGAGATTTTACAGAAGTTTTTGTGTACCTTGTCGTGAGTTGTGACTGTCGGCAGACCAATCTCCCTCCGGGGATGAATAATGTTTTATGAATGAATGAATAAGTTTATTGGCCAAGTATGTGCACATACAAGGAATGTGCCTTGGTGCTCCGCTCACAAGTAACAACACGAACGTACAGTAAACAATTAAGAATAAAGCATAAACACATCAAAACAATAAGGATACAACATTACGGTCTAAACATGTGGGTGAAATAAACCAGAGCACAACGAGACGACAGACTTTGAGTAGAACTACCACTCGTGGAAAAAAGCAGTTGTTATGTCCGGCTGTGGCTGCTTTGACAGTCCGGAGTCGCCTTCCAGAGGGAAGTGCTTCAAAGAGTTTGTGGCCAGGGTGAGAGGGGTCAGAGATGATCTTGCCCGCTCGCTTCCTGGCCCTTGCAGTGTACGGTTCGTCAATGGGGGGAAGGTTGCAGCCAACAACCTTCTCAGCTGTGCGAACGATCCGTTGCAGCCTCCGGATGTGGTGCTTGGTGGCTGAGCCAAACCAGACCATGATGGAGAAGGTGAGGACGGACTCAACGATGGCAGTATAGAATTATCTTATCATAGAGTCATAGAGTCATAGAGTGATACAGTGTGGAAACAGGCCTTTCGGCACAACTCGCCCAGACCGGCCAACAATGTCCCAGCTACCCTAGTCCCTCCAGCCTGCACTTGGTCCATATCTCTCCAAACCCGTCCTATCCATGTACCTGTCCAACTGTTTCTTAAACGATGGGTTAGTCCCAGCCTCAACTACCTCCTCTGGCAGCTTGTTCCATACACCCACCACCCTCTGTGTGAAAAAGTTACCCCTCGGATTTCTATTAAATCTTTTCCCCTTCACCTTGAACCTATGTCCTCTGGTCCTCGATTCCCCTACTCTGGGCAAGAGACTCTGTGCGTCTACCCGATCTATTCCTCTCATGATTTTGTACACCTCTATAAGATCTCCCCTCATCCTCCTGCGCTCCATGGAATAGAGACCCAGCCTGCTCAACCTCTCCCTGTAGCTCACACCCTCTAGTCCTGGCAACATCCTCGTAAATCTTTTCTGAACCCTTTCAAGCTTGACAATATCTTTCATAGAAACATAGAAACATAGAAAATAGGTGCAGGAGGAGGCCATTCGGCCCTTCGAGCCAGCACCGCCATTCAGTATGATCATGGCTGATCATCCAACTCAGTATCCTGTACCTGCCTTCTCTCCATACCCCCTGATCCATTTCCTATAACATGGCACCCAGAACTGAACACAGCATTCTAAATGTGGTCTCACCAACGTCTTGTACCCGGGTGTCTGGCGCTGTGAGGCAGCAGCTCTACCCGCTGCACCACCTTAGTCATCTGCAGAACCAGAAATCACTGCAAACTGTGTCGGCATTTGCACAACTCAAGCACTGTTCTTTTTTTCGTTCTGTCGCATATTAAAAAAAAGATGTCGGTTTTAATAATACACGATAATTAGAAAATTTAGCTTTTCCACTTATGCATAAATCAGATTGTTGCCTGTATCTTTTTAACGGTGGGACCACAGAATATTCAGAGTCCGTGAGGTACAGCATTAAAACGGTGTCAGGATTACTTCCGGACTTCCTTTCAGATTTATCCTCCCCGCTGCTCCACGTCACAGGTTCATGAGTGATAGGAGCAGAATTAGGCCATTCGGCCCGTCAGGTCCACTCCGCCATTCAGTCACGGCTGATCTATCTCTCCCTCTCAACCACACTCTCCTGCCTTCTCCCCGTAACCCCTGACACGCTGGCCAACCTGAGGAGCATTCAAGAGAGAGCTAGATAGAGCTCTTAAGGATAGCGGAGTCAGGGGGTATGGGGAGAAGGCAGGAACGGGGTACTGATTGAGAATGATCAGCCATGATCACGTTGAATGGCAGTGCTGGCTCGAAGGGCCGAATGGCCTCCTCCTGCACCTATTGTCTATTGTCTATTCAGCAACAGACTGGTCCCACCAAGATGCAGCACAGAACGAACGCCACACAGGAGAACCTTCTTCCCTGTGGCTATCAAACTGTACAACACCTCCCCCTTCTGTCGTGGGTTAGACTGAGAACGACTCCCCTCCCCCCTCCCCCAACCCCCCTCCCCGCCCAATCTTTGCACATCTCTCAATCCATTCCACTCGTCACTTTAACTTCATGTTTCATGGATCTTGTTGTGTTTTATGGCCGTTGGCAGATCAATTTCCCTCCTGGGATAAATAAAATTCTATCGTATCGAATCGTTTCTCCCCTTAATCCCTGACACCCGTACTAACCAAGAATCTAACTACCTCTGCCTTAGAAATTATCCACTGACTTGGCCTCCACAGCCTTCTGTGGCAATGAATTCCACAGATTCACCGCCCTCTGACTGAAGAAATTCCTCCTCATCTCCTTCTGTAAGAAATGTCCTTTAATTCTGATCCTCTGTGACCTCTGGTCCTAGACTCTCCCACTAGAAATATAGAAACGTAGCAAATAGGTGCAAGAAGAGGCCATTTGGCCCTTTGAGCCAGCACCGCCATTCATTGTTATCATGGCTGATCATTCACAATCAGTACCCCGTGCCTGCCTTCTCCCCATATCCCTTGATTCCGCTAGCCCCTAGAGCTCTATCTAACTCTCTTTTAAATTCATCCAGTAATTGGCTTCCACTGCCCTCTGTGGCAAAGAATTCCACAAATTCACAACACTCTGGGTGAAAATTTTCCTTCTCACCTCAGTTTTAAATGGCCTCCCCTTTATTCTTAGAGTGTGTGGCCCCTGGTTCTGGACTCCCCCACCATTGGGAACATATTTCCTGCATCTAGCTTGTCCAGACCTTTTATAATTTTATACATCTCTATAAGATCCTCTCTCATCCTTTCCAAATTCCAGTGAATACAAGCCCAGTCTTTTCAATCTTTCCTCATATGACAGTCCCGCCATCCCGGGGATTAACCTGGTGAACCTACGCTGCACTGCCTCAATTACAAGGACGTCCTTCCTCAAATTAGGGGACCAAAACTGCACACAAAATTCTTAAAATATATAAAATTCTTAAGGGGTTGGAGAGGCTAGATGCGGGAAGATTGTTCCAGATGTTGGGGAAGTCCAGAACCAGGGGTCACAGCTTAACAATAAGGGGGAAGTCTTTTAGGACCGAGATGAGAAAACATTTCTTCACACAGAAAGTGGTGAGTCTGTGGAATTCTCTGCCACAGAAGGCAGTTGAGGCCAGTTCATTGGCTATATTTAAGAGGGAGTTAGATGTGGCCCTTGTGGCTAAAGGGATCAGGGGGTATGGAGAGAAGGCAGGTACGGGTTACTGAGCTGGATGATCAGCCATGATCATATTGAATGGCGGTGCAGGCTCGAAGGGACGAATGGCCTACTCCTGCACCTATTTTCTAAGTTTCTATGTTTCTACAGTACTCCAGGTGTGGTCTTACCAGGGCCCTGTACAACTGCAGAAGAACCTCTTTACTCCTATACTGAAATCCCCTCGTTTTGAAGGCATGTCAGAGAAAGGTGAGGATGGAGGCAGTGTGGGAACACTCCTCTCTCAAGCCTCTATACATGTACGGCTCTGATGTAAACAACTATTAATATTCAAAGATATAATATTTCACTCCCACAGAGACAGGAGGCTGGGAGATGCTTGTTGAAATGCGTTTGTGCGCCACGTTATTTAATTAGCATTTCCACGATACATCTTGTCACATTTACACCGAAGGAATCTACAGAAAAGACAGCAAAAACATGGGGTCTGTCATGAGCAAGATTCATTACGTGTAAGCTCGCAAGACAAACGAGGCTTCTCAGACTTCCATTCTCCCTGAAAATAAGTCTTAAAAAGTCGCATTAAAGAAAGCAAAGAACGTGTATTTGGTTGTGAATGATATTTAACCAAGGCTCGCAGTACAAACGTAGAGAAGGACAGTGTGGGACGTATACTTCACACGCTGTTCGGATCACAAGGGAGAGATTCCTTATTCAACAGCTTGCGTTTCTATGTATTAAACATTCAGGAACTTGAATTGAATTGAAACTTCTTCAGAAATGTGCTCAACATGTATATGATAAAACGGACACCAAGGCACTAAAGTTCAGAGCACTTGCTGGAGACCGTTGCTTTTGCATCCCATTGTAATAACGTCAGTTAACATTAAGATTTAATAGAATAGGTAGGGGTAAAAGAAAACTGCAGATGCTGGTTTACATCGAAGGTAGACACAAAACGCTGGAGTAACTCAGCGGGTCAGGCAGCATCTGTGGAGAACATGGATAGGTGACGTTTCACAGAGTGCTGGAGTAACTCAGCGGGTCAGGCAGCATCTGTGAAGAACACGGATAGGTGACGTTTCACAGAGTGCTGGAGTAACTCAGCGGGTCAGGCAGCATCTGTGGAGAACATGGATAGGTGACGTTTCACAGAGTGCTGGAGTAACTCAGCGGGTCAGGCAGCATCTGTGGAGAACATGGATAGGTGACGTTTCACAGAGTGCTGGGGTAACTCAGCGGGTCAGGCAGCATCTGTGGAGAGAAGGTTGAGACCCGTCTTCAGACTGATATCAGGGGAGGGGGCGGGACAGAGATAGAATGTAGTCGGAGATAGGAAGACTGGCGGGAGAACTGGGAAGGGGGAGGGGATAGAGTGGGAAAGCAGGGACTATCTGAAGTTAGAGAAGTCAATGTTCATACCGCTGGGGTGTAAACTACCCAAGCGAAATATGAGGTGCTGTTCCTCCAATTTGTGCGCTGGGCCTCACTCTGACAATGGAGGAGGCCCAGGACTGAAAGGTCTGATGGGGGAGTGGGAGGGGCAGTTGAAGTGCTGAGCCACCGGGAGATCAGGTTGGTTGAGACGGACTGAGCGGAGATGTTGAGCGAAACGATCGGCGAGCCTGCGCTTGGTCTCGCCGATAATAATAATATAATAATATTCATGTAGTGTGTGTGGCCTCAATCGGAATTGTACTCATCCGAGTTATGTATTCAAAATCTCACCTCCTGACCTTTAGAGCATTGGTGAATAATAGAAAAGACTGCACTCGAAGACATCAATATTCAAATGCATTTGCCATGAAATTGGCATGGGTTAATGTCAGGGACCTTATCACTCCACGTTAAGTGCCATCAATTTAATACTTCATTATTTTTAATGTGGGATTGCAAAAACATTAACAGTCATTAGTATCTTTGATCTATTTTTGCTTTTTGCCATAAGAAGTCTAATAATTAGACATTGATTCTTTGCAGTAGATGTCTGTGTTTTTTTTCTAATGAATAGAATGGAACAATTATGCTGGAATAACTTTATGCTCATGGCCCAGAATTGAACATATTACAGAAACATAGAAAATAGGTGCAGGAGGAGGCCACTCGGCCCTTCGAGCCAGCACCGCCATTCATTGTGATCATGGCTGATCATCCACAATCTGTAACCCGTGCCTGCCTTCTCCCCATATCCCTTGATTCCACTAGCCCCCAGAGCTCTTTCTAACTCTTTTTTAAATCCATCCAGTGAATCGGTCTCCACTGCCCTCTGTGGCAGAGAATTCCACAAATTCAAAACTCTCTGGGTGAAGAGGTTTTTTCTCACCTCAGTTTTAAATGGCCTCCCCTTTATTCTTAGACAGTGTGTGTGTGGCCCCTGGTTCTGGGTTTCTTGTTGCAAGAAAGAGAAAAAAATCTGTATTTTACCAACAATCAAAAAAAAGTAGATTCAAAGTGCTGTTTATAATAATAATAATAATAATAATGCATTTTATTTATATAGCGCTTTTCATATACTCAAAGACGCTTTACAGAGATTTTGAGAACATAGGGAAATTAATAAATAGATAAATAAGTAAATAAATAAATGAACAGAGAAAGGAGACAGTAGGTGAGGTGACCTTCAGTGGTTGAAGGCAGTACTGAACAGGTGAGACTTCAGCGATGTTTTGAATGTGGTGAGTGAGGAGGAGTCTCTAACGGTTTGGGGTAGTGAGTTCCATAGGGTGGGAGCAGCGATGGAGAAAGCCCTGTCCCCCCAGGATCTGAGTTTGGTCCGGATGTGGGGGGATAGGAGATTGGCAGCGGCAGAGCGGAGGGTGCAAGTGGGAATGTGCCTATGGAGGAGGTCGGTCAGGTAGGATGGGGCCAGGTTATGGTGGGCTTTGTAGGTTATGAGGAGGATTTTGTACTGGATTCTCTGGGGGATGGGGAGCCAGTGGAGTTTATAAAGGACGGGGGTGATATGGTCACGGATCGAGGTGTGTGTGAGTAGACGGGCAGCGGAGTTTTGAATGTATTGAAGTTTATTGATGATTTTTGAGGGTGCGCCATAGAGGAGGCTGTTGCAGTAGTCCAGACGGGAGGTGATGAAGGCGTGGATGAGGGTTTCTGCAGCTGTGGAGGAGAGGGATGGACGGAGACGGGCAATGTTTTTGAGGTGGAAGAAGGCTGTCTTTGTGATGTGTTTGATGTGTTTGTCGAAGGAGAGGGTTTGATCAAGGATGATTCCAAGATTCCGGATGTGAGGGGAGGTGGATACTGGGAGACCATCAATGTTGAGGATGAAGTTTTGGGTGGATTTGGTGAGCGTTTTTGGACCAATGATGATGATTTCAGATTTGTTGCAATTGAGTTATCATGCCTTGTATGATAACCTGCTTCACCAAAAATTGATATGTTGATAATACGTTTCAGCCAGCCAGCGAAATCATTTCAAAATCAATTATATTTATTCTCCCTATTATTCAAAATTGAGTGAAAGTTTTAACCTTGTTGTTTGACCTTAAGGAATGTGGCATAAGAATAAAATATACAGCTTCTGTATTCCATAATAAATAAATATTGATTGAATCAGGTAGATCACAACATAGGATGATTATAGATTTATTTGCAGACTCACGTGGGATTACAGCACAGAACAGAGGTTATAAAACAGTGCAGAACAGGAACGGCCCCTTCAACCCACAATCTCATAGAAACATAGAAACACAGAAAACAGGTGCAGGAGGAGGCCATTCGGCCCTTCGAGCCAGCACCGCCATTCACTGTGATCATGGCTGATCATTCACAATCAGTAACCCGTGCCTGCCTTCTCCCCATATCCCTTCATTCCACTAGCCCCTAGAGCTCTATCTAACACTCTTTTAAATCCATCCAGAGAATTGGCCTCCACTGCCCTCTGTGGCAGAGAATTCCACAAATTCACAACTCTCTGGCTGAAAAGGTTTTCTTCTCACCTCAGTTTTAAATGGCCTCCCCTTTATTCTAAGACTGTGTGTGGCCCCTGGTTCTGGACTCCCCCAACATTGTGAACATTTTTCCTGCATCTAGCTTGTCCAGTCCTTTTATAATTTTATACGTCTCTCTAAGATCCCCTCTCATCCTTCTAAACTCCAGTGAATACAAGATCATTCTTTCCAATCTATCCTCATATGACAGTCCCGCCATCCCGGGGATCAACCTGGTGAACCTACGCTGCACTGCCTCAATAGCTAAGATGTCCTTCCCCAAATTTGGAGACCAAAACTGCACACAATACTCCAGGTGCGGTCTCACCAGGGCCCTGCACAACTGCAGAAGGACCTCTTTACTCCTATACTCAACTCCTCTCGTTACGCAATATGTCCATGCTGAACATGATGCTAAGTTAAACTGATCTCCTCTGCCTGATCCATATCCCTCTTAAACACCACTATGGTATCGGCCTCCACCACCACCCCTGGCAGCGCGTTCCAGGCCCCCACCCCCCTCTGTGTGAATAAAACCAACCCCACACATCTCCTTAAAACTTTTAAAAAATTATTATTTGGTGCTACATTGAAGCCAGTTGCAACGGAATTTCGTTCAAATATGCACTCGTCTGTATAGTTTTGAATGACAATAAAGTTATATTCATCATCATCATCAATTAACATCGTGGAGCTCGCGGTCTCTGGTCAGAGACCGACTTCGGGAACTCCAATCCGCAGGAGTTTCGACCGCCCCGACTCGAGAGCTTTGATCGCCCCGACGTAAAGCACTCAGCTTTACCTCCCCCTGAAACCCAACAACCAGTCAAATTTAAACAGCCTCTTACACTGCCTTGAGGACATAAAATGTTGGATGGCACAGAACTTCCTCCAATTAAATAAGAGCAAGTTTGAGGTCATCCTATTCGGCCCCCCCCCGACTCCATCAAATCGATAACAGGCAGTCTTGGAAGCCTATCCTGCCTAGTCAAACCGCATGTCAAAAACCTCGGCATGATATTTGACTCTGCATTAAAATTTGATAAGCAAGTCAACGCTGTGGTAAAAGTTAGCTTCTTCCAACTTCGTACCATAGCTAAAATCAAACCTTTCCTCCAATTCGACGACACAGAAAAAATCATTCACGCTTTCATTTCCTCCCGCCTAGACTACTGCAACTCCCTATACACTGGGATCAGCCAATCTTCCCTGTCCCGCCTGCAACTGGTTCAAAACGCCGCAGCAAGACTCCTGACGGGTACCCGTAAAAGGGACCACATCACCCCGATTCTGGCCTCTCTCCACTGGCTCCCTGTACGGTACAGAATCAACTTCAAGCTCCTCCTATTCACGTATAAAGCCCTAAATGGACATTCCCCCCCCCCCCCCCCTCTACATCAAAAATCTTCTAACCCACCTCTCTAACTCCAGGTCCCTCAGGTCGGCCGACTTGGAGCTACTCACTATCCCGCGGTCTAGGCTTAAGCTCAGGGGTGACCGCGCTTTTGCGGTTGCAGCTCCTAGACTGTGGAACAGCATCCCTCTCCCCATCAGAACTGTCCCCTCCATCGACTCCTTTAAGTCCAGGCTCAAAACCTATTTCTACTCCCTAGCGTTTGAGGCTCATTGAGGAAGCGCTGTGAACTGTTTTGTATGTGCTGTTATCCAACATTTGACCTATTGTCTATTGTTTTTTATGTAGTTGTGTGTCTTGTTGCTTTTTTTTGGTATGGCTGTATGGTAATTCGCTTATCACTTATACTGAATTGTTAACTGTATGTTTGTGTTGTGTTCCTAGTATGTGCACATACTTGGCCAATAAACTTATTCATCCATTCATTCATTCATTCATTCATTCATTCATTAGACAATAGACAATAGGTGCAGGAGGAGGCCATTCGGCCCTTCGAGCCAGCACCGCCATTCAATGTGATCATGGCTGATCATTCTCAATCAGTACCCCGTTCCTGCCTTCTCCCCATACCCCCTGACTCCGCTATCCTTATGAGCTCTATCTAACTCTCTCTTGAATGCATTCAGAGAATTGGCCTCCACTGGTTACACAAAGCACGTCATTTAGTTTAATTTAGTTTAGGCTATTATTGTCATCTGTACCGAGGTACAGTTAAAAGCTTTTTTGGTTGCGTGCTAACCAGTCAGCGCAAAGACTGTTCATGATTACAGTCGAGCCGTCCACAGTGAACAGACACAGGATAAAGGGAATAACGTTTAGTGCAAGGTAAAGTCCAGTGAAGTCCGATCAAGGATAGTCCGAGGGTCACCAATGAGGTAGATAGTAGTTCAGCACTGCTCTCTGGTTGTGGTAGGATGGTTCAGTTGCCTGATAACAGCCGGGAAGAAACTGTCCCTGAATCTGGAGGTGTGCGTTTTCACACTTCTGTACCTCTTGCCCGATGGGAGAGGGGAGAAGAGGGAGTGGCCGGGGTGAGACTGGTCCTTGATTATGCTGCTGGCCTTGCCGAGGCAGCGTGAGGTGTAGATGGAGTCAATGGAAGGGAGGTTGGTTTGTGTGATGGTCTGGGATGCGTCCACAATTCATGATACAAATATCAAATATACAAATATCATTTGTAAGTGATTTTCCATCATCTACATGCCCGCAATGGGGTAGAGGTGAATCGGACAGTGCCCTAGCTTATGGAAGAGCCGTTCAGAAGCCTGATAACAGAGGGGAAGAAGCTGTCCCTGAGTCTGGTGGTGCGCGCTTTCAAGCTTCTGTACCTTCTGCCGGGCGGGAGCGGGGAGAAGAAGGAATGGCCGGGGTGGGACATGTCTCTGATTATGTTGGCTGTTTATCTGTGCCATAATTCCCCAAGGATTTATATTTTCTTATAAATATGCAACCTCAGAACCCTTGTGAACGATGTGTTTCAGTTAATAATAAGCTGATGGTGCAAAGGAAAACATAGAAACAAAGAAAATAGGTGCAGGAGGAGGCCATTCGGCCCTTCGAGCCAGCACCGCCATTCAATGTGATCATGGCTGATCATCCACAATCAGTACCCCGTTCCTGCCTTCTCCCCATACCCCCTGACTCCGCTCTCCTTAAGAGCTCTATCTAGCTCTCTCTTGAATGCATTCGGAGAATTGGCCTCCATTGCCTTCTGCGGCAGAGAATTCCACAGATTCACAACTCTCTGGGTGAGTCCTTGCCTCTGTGCTTTTAGACTTTAGACTTCAGAGATTCAGCGTGGAAACAGACCCTTCAGTCTACTGAGTCCCTGCCAACCAGCGATCACCCCGTACACTAACACTATCCTACACACACCAGGGACTCTTTACAATTTCACCAAAACAATTAACCTGAAACCCTGCAGGTCTTTGGAGTGTGGGAGGAAACCGACGATCTCGGAGAAAACCCACGCAGGTCACGGGGAGAACGTACAAACTCCGTACAAACTGCACTCCATAAAGATGCCAATTCATTGCCACAGACGGCTGTGGAGGCCAAGCCAATTCATATTTTTCAGGTGGGATTGACAGATTCTTGATTAGTGCGGGTGTCAGGGGTTGTGGGGAGAAGGCAGGAGAATGGGGTTGGGAGGGAAAAAACAGATCAGCCACGATTGAATGGAGGAGTGGACTTGATTGGCCCAATGGCCTAATTCTGCTTCGAGAACGTATGAATTTCTGAGCAGCCGTAGTCAGGATTGAACCCGGGTCTCTGGCACTGTGAGACAGCAACTCTTAGGGTTGCCAACTGTCCCGTATTAGCCGGGACATCCCGTATTTTGGGCTAAATTGGTTTCTCCAATACGGGACTGCCCTTAACCTGTATTAGGCCCAGGGGAGGATGCTGTAGACCCAGACACTGTAGGCCCGGACAGTGTAGGCCCTGACAGTGTAGGCCCGGACACTGTAGACCCGGACAGTGTAGGCCCGGACAGTGTTGGTCCGGACACTGTAGGCCCAGACACTGTAGACCCAGACACTGTAGGCCCAGACACTGTAGTCCCAGACACTGTAGGCCCGGACAGTGTAGGCCCTGACAGTGTAGACCCGGACAGTGTAGGCCCGGACAGTGTTGGTCCTGACACTGTAGGCCCGGACACTGTAGACCCAGACACTGTAGGCCCAGACACTGTAGGCCCAGACACTGTAGGCCCGGACAGTGTAGGCCCTGACAGTGTAGGCCCTGACAGTGTAGGCCCAGACACTGTAGGCCCGGACAGTGTAGGCCCTGACAGTGTAGGCCCTGACGCTGTAGACCCGGACACTGTAGACCCGGACAGTGTAGGCCCAGACACTGTAGACCCGGACAGTGTAGACCCGGA
Source organism: Rhinoraja longicauda (assembly GCF_053455715.1). Lineage (NCBI taxonomy): Eukaryota > Metazoa > Chordata > Chondrichthyes > Rajiformes > Arhynchobatidae > Rhinoraja > Rhinoraja longicauda. Next base: position 92,819,012 of record NC_135955.1, on the reverse strand, counting down.
CACTGTAGGCCCGGACAGTGTAGGCCCAGACACTGTAGGCCCGGACAGTGTAGGCCCTGACGCTGTAGACCCAGACACTGTAGGCCCGGACACTGTAGGCCCTGACGCTGTAGACCCGGACACTGTAGGCCCGGACAGTGTTGGTCCGGACACTGTAGGCCCAGACACTGTAGGCCCGGACAGTGTAGGGCCAGGGGAGGATGCTGTAGACCCAGACACTGTAGGCCCGGACAGTGTAGGCCCGGACAGTGTAGGCCCTGACAGTGTAGGCCCTGACGCTGTAGACCCAGACACTGTAGGCCCGGACAGTGTTGGTCCGGGCACTGTAGGCCCAGACACTGTAGGCCCGGACAGTGTAGGCCCTGACGCTGTAGACCCGGACACTGTAGGCCCGGACAGTGTTGGTCCGGACACTGTAGGCCCAGACACTGTAGGCCCGGACAGTGTAGGCCCGGACAGTGTAGGCCCTGACGCTGTAGACCCGGACACTATAGGCCCGGACACTGTAGTCCCGGACAGTGTAGGCCCAGACACTGTAGGCCCGGACAGTGTTGGTCCAGACACTGTAGGCCCAGACACTGCAGGCCCGGACAGTGTAGGCCCGGACAGTGTAGGCCCGGACAGTGTTGGTCCGGACAGTGTAGGTCCGGACACTGTAGGCCCGGACACTGTAGGCCCGGACAGTGTAGGCCCTGACGCTGTAGGTCCGGACACTGTAGGCCCGGACAGTGTAGGCCCGGACACTATAGGCAACGACGGTGCCCGGGCCTCTGGCAAGGAGTCCGGCCCTGTTGCTCAGAAGGGTAGGGAAAGGAAGAGGAGAGCAGTAGTAATAGGGGACTCTTTAGTGAGGGGGTCAGATAGGCGTTTCTGTGGACGCAGTTGGGAGACCCGGATGGTGGTTTGCCTCCCTGGTGCCGGTGTCCGGGATGTGTCTGAGCGTGTCCAGGATATCCTGAAAGGGGAGGGAGAGGAGCCAGAGGTCGTGGTACATATAGGTACCAACAATATAGGTAGGATAAGGGAAGAGGTCCTGAAAGGAGAATTCAGGGGGCTAGGAAGAGAGTTAAAAAAAAGGACTTCCAAAGTAATAATCTCAGGCTTACTGCCTGTGCCACGCGATAGTGAGAACAGGAATGGAGTGAGGTGGAGGATAAATACGATTAGTAAATATGCAGATGATACTAAGATAGGTGGAGTAGTTGATAGTGAGGTAGATTTTCAAAGTCTACAGAGAGACTTGGGCCTTTTGGAAGGGTGGGCTGAAAGATGGCAGATGGAGTTTAATGCTGATAAGTGTGAGGTGCTGCATTTTGGTAGGACAAATCAAAATAGGACGTACAGGGTAAATGGTAGGGAATTGAGGAATGCAGTGGAACAGAGGGATCTGGGAATAACTGTGCATTGTTCCCTGAAGGTGGAATCTCATGTGGATAGGGTGGTGAAGAAGGCGTTTGGTATGCTTGCCTTTATAAATCAGAGCATCGAGTATAGAAGTTGGGATGTAATGTTGAAATTGTACAGGGCATTGGTGAGGCCGAATCTGGAGTATGGTGTGCAGTTCTGGTCGCCAAATTATAGGAAGGATGTCGACAAAATGGAGAGGGTACAGAGGAGATTTACTAGAATGTTGCCTGGGTTTCAGCACTTAGGCTACAGAGAGAGGTTGAACAGGTTGGGTCTTTATTCTTTGGAGCGTAGAAGGTTGAGGGGGGACTTGATAGAGGTTTTTTAAATTTTGAGAGGGACGGACAGAGTTGACGTGGGTAGGCTTTTCCCTTTGAGAGTGGGGAAGATTCCAACAAGGGGACATAGCTTCAGAATTGAGGGACAAAGGTTTAGGGGTAACATGAGGGGGAACTTCTTTACTCAGAGGGTTGTGGCTGTATGGAATGGGCTTCCGGTGGAAGTGGTGGAGGCTGGCTCGATTTTATTATTTAAGAGTAAATTGGATCGGTATATGGATAGGAGGGGATTGGAGGGTTATGGTCTGAGTGCAGGTAGATGAGACTAGGTCAGGGAGAATGGTCGGCGTGGACTGGTAGGGACGGACAGGCCTGTTTCCATGCTGTAGTTGTTATATGTTGTTATATGTTATATGTTATAGGCCCGGACAGTGTAGGCCCTGACGCTGTAGGCCCGGACAGTGTAGGCCCGGACAGTGTAGGTCCGGACAGTGTAGGCCCAGAGGCCCGGGCGCCGCCTAACGGAGGTTGCGTAGCAACCCGCCTCCCGGCCCGGGCGGCCGCCATTGGTGGAGCGGGAGCACGTGGCCGCTGGCTGGGTGAGGTCACGTGGGGCGCGGGGCGGTGACGTCACCTTGTCCCATATTTAGGAGTGAGGAAGTTGGCAACCTCTAGCAAGTCCACCGCTGCGCTCACATTACCCTTCTCATTATTTGCGTTTGAGGTTGTGCTTTTCGATAGCACTGAGCTGGTGAACATTCAACTTTAAACATTATATTTATGAACCATTACGAATTAGAGCATATTTCAATTACTGCTGCAGTAAAACTGATTGGATTTGCTCGTTTTGTGCACTGCACTCATCTGATTTTAATCCCCTTGATGGTATTTTGTAGCCAGGGTCTTCAAATAGCCCAGTCTCTGACGTTCTTTTCAAAGCTTTTTTTAAAAAACTTCTCTCCTGCGAACAGACTCAGTCAAGATCTGCCACTTGAACCGTGAACTTCACAATGTTGCAATCATTCTCTGTGGCTTACCACGTTCGTGTTCCGACAGGGAGCCACTCATTATCACAAAGCTAGACTTTATAAAGGCCTTCGAGTTCTATCTTAATCCCTTGGTAATTAAGGTTCCATTATCCTCAGCCTTTGCACATTCAAGTTGCTTTTATACCTCGAACAGCATAGAAACATAGAAACATAGAAATTTAGCTCACACCCCTCAGTCCTGGCAACATCCTCGTAAGACAAATGAATTGAACATGCCATCGTGTACAAGGACAACATAGAGACATAGGTTTAAGGTGAGGGGGGGGGGGGGGGGGAAGATTTAGCCGGAACATGATAGAAACATAGAAAATAGGTGCAGGAGGAGGCCATTCGGCCCTTCGAGCCGGCACCGCCAATCATTGTGATCATGGCTGATCATCCACAATCAGTAACCCGTGCCTGCCTTCTCCCCATATCCCTTGATTCCGCTAGCCCTTAGAGCTCTATCTAACTCGTTCTTAAATCCATCCAGTGAATCGGCCTCCACTGCCCTCTGTGGCAGAGAATTCCACAAATTCACAACTCTCAGTTTTAAATGGCCTCCCCTTTATTCTTAGACTGTGTGGCCCCTGGTTCTGGACTCCCCCAACATTGGGAACATTTTTCCTGCATCTAGCTTATCCTGTCCTATTATAAATTTTGTACGTCTCTATCAGATCCCCTCTCATCCTTCTAAACTCCAGTGAATACAAGCCCAGTCTTTCCAATCTTTCATCATCTGACAGTCCCGCCATCCCGGGGATTAACCTGGTGAACCTACGCTGCATTGCCTCAGTAGCAAGGATGTCCTTCCTCAAATCCTTCCTTCCATTCCCTGCATGTCCATGTGCCTATTTATAAGCCTCTTCAACACCACTATCTGCCTCCACCACCACCCCTAGCAGTGCGTTCCAGGCCCCCACCCCCCTCTGTGTGAAACATAGTCATAGAGGTACAGTGTAGAAACAGGCCCTTCAGCCCAACTTGCCCACACCGACCAACATGTCCTAGCTACACTCGTCCCACCTGCTTGCGTTTGGTCCATATCCCTCCAAACCTGTCCTATCCATGTACCTGTCTAACTGTTTCTTAAAAATTAGGGATATGTTGTATTTTATTAAATTGGAGAAGATTAGGTATACTGTTAGGGAATCAGCTGACAATAGACAATAGGTCCAGGAGAAGGCCATTCGGCCCTTCAAGCCAGCACCGCCATTCAATGTGATCATGGCTGATCATTCTCAATCAGTACCCCGTTCCTGCCTTCTCCCCGTACCCCCTGACTCCGCTATCCTTAAGAGCTCCATCTAGCTCTCTCTTGAAAGCATTCAGAGAATTGGCCTCCACTGCCTTCTGAGGCAGAGAATTCCACAGATTCACAACTCTCTGACTGAAAAAGTTAGACTGACAAGTTTACATTGATATGGCAACCTTTTCTTAGTTGTAGTGATGCTTTAGGCTCTGATAATGTTATGGTTGAGTAGAGTCTTTGATATGTGTATATGTAATTAAGAGTGGAATTGAAGTATTGGAACAGTCCCTGATATGTCTTAACATTCCCATTTTTCACTTGCCTCTTCTCTGTTTTTATGCGTGTTAGTGCCCTTGATAATATGGTGTGCTGCTTTAAACCTCGAACAATTTATCTTTTTTTAAAAAGCATTTATTTATTTATTTGTTTGTTTATTTTTTAAATTTATTTTTTTACTTTGTCTTTTTTTTATGCTTATGTTTATGTTTACTGATTTACTTATTTTCCTTGCATATCTTAAGTTCTATATCCTCTGAATGGTATTGTGGGTGGGGGGGGATATCTATCAGCACTAATGTGTTCATGCATTGAATTGTCAAAGCTGTATTAATAAAAAATCAGAAATAAACTTTGTTCGAAATTTAAAAAAAAAAATCCGATAGTCATATGTTGAAAGACTGGAGCGACTAGGCTTGTATACACTGGAATTTAGAAAGATGAGAGGGGATCTTATCAAAACGTATAAGATTATTAAGGGCAGGAAACATGTTCCCAATTTTGGGGGAGTCCAGAACAAGGGGCCACAGTTTAAGAATAAGGGGTAGGCCATTTAGAACTGAGCTGAGGAAAAACTTTCTCAGTCAGAGAGTTGTGAATCTATGGAATTCTCTGCCTCAGAAGGCAGTGGAGGCCAATTGTCTGAATGCATTCAATAGAGAGCTAGATAGAGCTCTTAAGGATAGCGGAGTCAGGGGGTATGGGGAGAAGGCAGGAACGGGGTACTGATTGAGAATGATCAGCCATGATCACATTGAATGGCGATGCTGGTTTGAAGGGCCGAATGGCCTCCTCCTGCACCTATTGTGTATTGTCTATTGTCTAAACCTGTCCTATCCAGGTACCTGTCTAAATGTTTCTTAAATGCTGAGATAGTTCCTGCCTCAACTACCTCCTCTGGCAGCTCGTTCCATACGCCCACCAACCTCTGTGTGAAAAATTTACCCCTCGAATTCCTATTAATTCTTTTCCCCTTCACCTTGAACCTATGTCCTCTGGTCCTCGATTCCCCTACTCTGGGCAAGAGACTCTGTGCCGATCTATTCCCCTCAGGTATTGTCAAAATTTCCCGACCTGAAGTCGGCACGGTGGCGCAGCGGTAGAGTTGCCGCCTTACAGCGAATGCAGCGCCGGAGACCCGGGATCCATCCCGACTACGGGCGCCGTCTGTACGGGGTTTGTAAGTTCTCCCCGTGACCTGCGTGGGTTTTCTCCGAGATCTTCGGTTTCCTCCCACACTCCAAAGACGTGCAGGTTTGTAGGTTAATTGGCTGGGTATATGTGTAAAAACTGTCCCTAGTGGGTGTAGGATAGTGTTAGTGTGCGGGGATCGCTGGTCGGCGCGGACTCGGTGGGCCGAAAGGGCCTGTTTCCGCGCTGTATCTCTAAACTAAACTAAACTAAACTAAACTAAAGCCCAGTGCTGAGAGACACAAAGCTTATTAGCAGTAGCTAACGTCAGAAGGCATGCGTCTGTGTACATCTTTCTATCCTACCTACGTAATCTTTTGCTGAACGTCATCGGGAAATAAAGACATTCCTTAGTCTCAGTTGGGAACTGGATGGTGATTTGCCAAATTCAGACAGAAACCTTAATTTCGGATTGTCAAGAGGATTCTTTGTCACCAGATTTCTTCACTATTTTAAGACTCTGATCCTGTTGCCAGTTTGAGAACCTTGTATTTTATGAATCTAGTTTGAAGTTTGGCAACCCGACAGACCCATCAAACTGTTTTCGGTCTTAGGCCACATTGACAATAGACAATAGACAATAGGTGCAGGAGGAGGCCATTCGGCCCTTCGAGCCAGCACCGCCATTCACTGGGATCATGGCTGATCATTCTCAATCAGTACCCCGTTCCTGCCTTCTCCCCATACCCCCTGACTCCGCTATCCTTAAGAGCTCTATCTAGCTCTCTCTTGAATGCATTCAGAGAATTGGCCTCCACTGCCTTCTGAGGCAGAGAATCCCACAGATTCACAACTCTCTGACTGAAAAAGTTTTTCCTCATCTCAGTTCTAAGAAAATGTTTTTCCTCATCTCATTTCTAAAATGCCGGCACTGGAAACATTTCTAGAATTTAGTGTATCCAGAACTTTTCAATGTACACCATATTTTCACTGAAATTCATTGGCTTGGTCAGGCATTTTCTTGAAATGAAGTTGGGTGACACGATAGTGTCTCCCACTAGTGGAAACATCCTCTCCACATCCACTCTATCCAGGCCACTCACTATTCTGTACGTTTCAATGAGGTCCCCCCTCATCCTTCTAAACTCCAGTGAGTACAGGCCCAGTGCCCACAAACGCTCATCATAGGTTAACCCACTCATTCCTGGGATCGTTCTTGTAAACCTCCTCTGGACCTTCTCCAGAGCCAGCACATCCTTCCTCAGATATGGGGCCCGAAATTTGCTCACAATACTCCAAATGTTGCCCGACCAGCGTCTAATACAGTGTAGAAAAATAACTGCAGATGCTGGTACAAATCGAAGGTATCACAAAATGCTGGAGCAACTCAGCGGGTCAGGCAATGAACATTGACTTCTCCAACTTTAGATAGTTCCTCCGTCCCTCTCTTCCCCTCCCCTTCACAGTTCTCCTGTCTCCACCAATATCCTTTCTTTGTCCCACCCCCCCTGACATCGGTCTGAAGAAGGACCTCGACCTGAAATGTCACCCATTCCTTCTCTCCAGAGATGCTGCCTGACCCGCTGAGTTACTCCAGCACTTTGTGAAACGTCACCTATCCATGTTCTCCACAGATGCTGCCTGACCCACTGAGTTACTCCAGCACTCTGTGAAACGTCACCAATCCATGTTCTCCAGAGATGCTGCCTGACCCGCTGAGTTACTCCAGCACTCTGTGATACCAGGCCTAATAGAGCCTCAGCTTTACATTCCTATTTTTTGTATTTGAGTCCTCTCAAAATAAATGCAAGCATTGAGTTGGCCTTCTTCACTACTGATTCGACCTGCAGAATAACTGTTTGGGAATCCTGCACCAGTGCTCCCAAGTCCCTCTGCACTCCTGATTTCTAAATTTTCTTCCCATTGAGAAAATAGTCTACGCCTTTATTCCTCTGAAAGTATTTCTGGTCCAACGTTTGACTGCAACAATTTAAGCCGGCAAGATAATTTTCAATGTCAGTTTTATGGACTGACATAAATTTTGCAACATAATGTTTGACAGTGAAAGGTTATGTCTCATTCCCCATGTGCGCTTTTCAAGTTAATATTTTATAATTTATTTTTATGTGATAGCTTTGCCCTACCATTTTGAGAATCAAAGTGGGAATATAGCATCCTATCATATCCTCCTTGACACTGCCTTGAACTATTGCCCTGTGCTCTAACGTAATTTACCCACGTACCTGGGTGACCAGCATGTTTAGCTGGAGTAACTCAGCGGGTCAGGCAGCATCTGTGGAGAACATGGATAGGTGACGTTTCACAGAGTGCTGGAGTAACTGAGCGGGCCAGGCAGCATCTGTGGAGAACATGGATAGGTGACGTTTCACAGAGTGCTGGAGTAACTCAGCGGGTCAGGCAGCATCTCAGGAAAGAAGGAATGGGTGACGTTTGGGGTCGAGACCCTTCTTCAGACCAGCATGTCTAGCTGACTTATACAGCCTGAAGCTTAAACAGATGCCTTGGAGAGACACGTATTTTCCTCCCTCCTGTTATCTGTTTTCCAAGACAACGGATAAAAAATATCTCCATCGCTCTCTCCTGCACATTCATAGAGGCTTTCAGCATGAAAACAGGCCCTTCATCCCAACCCATTCATGCCCAATAGATAGTGTGGTCAAGAAGGCTTTCGGCACTAGGGCCCTAGTGAGACTGCGCCTGGAGTACTGTGTGCAGTTTTGGTCTCCAAATTTGAGGAAGGACATTCTTGCTATTGAGGGCGTGCAGCGTAGGTTTACTAGGTTAATTCCCGGAATGGCGGGACTGTCGTGTGTTGAAAGACTGGAGCGATTAGGCTTGTATACATTGGAATTTAGAAGGATGAGAGGGGAAACATATAAGATTATTAAGGGGTTGGACACGTTAGAGGCAGGAAACATGTTCCCAATGCTGGGGGAGTCCAGAACAAGGGGCCACAGTTTAAGAATAAGGGGCAGGCCATTTAGAACTGAGATGAGGAAAAACTTTTTCAGTCAGAGTGTTGTAAATCTGTGGAATTCTCTGCCTCAGAAGGCAATGGAGGCCAATTCTCTGAATGCATTCAAGAGAGAGCTAGATAGTGCTCTTAAGGATAGCGGAGTCAGGGGGTATGGGGAGAAGGCAGGAACGGGGTACTGATTGAGAATGATCAGCCATGATCACATTGAATGGCGGTGCTGGCTCGAAGGGCCGAATGGCCTCCTCCTGCACCTATTGTGTATTGTCTATTGTCTATTGGCACATTGGCCTTCATCAGTCAGAGTACTGAGCGTAGAAGGTGGGAGGTCACGTTACAGTTGTACAAGACGTCGGTGAGACCACGTTTAGAGTAATTTGTTGAATTTTGGTCAGCTGTTATAGGAAAGATGATGTCAAGCTGGAAAGCGTGCAGAGAAAATTTTACGAGGTTGTTGCCAGGACTCGAGGGCCTGAGCTATCGGGAGTTGAGCTGGCTAGGACTTTATTCCTTCGAGCGCAGGAGGATGAGGGGTGATCTTGCAGAGGACCTAGGTTTTAGTTGAGCTAGTATTTATAAGGAATCTGAGAAGCAATTGATTCACACACAGGCTGGTGCATATATAGATTTAATAGCAACCTAAAGTGCAACTTTAACACACAGAGGGTGGGGAGTGTATGGAACGAGATGCCACATGAGGTAGTTGAGGCAACTACTATTTAAAAGACACTTGAACAGGTCCATGGGTAGGAAGGGTTTAGAGGGATCTGGGCCAAATGCAGGCAGGTGGGACCAGCTTAGATGGTACATTGGGCCGAAAGGTCTGTTTCCATGCAATAGGACTAGGGGTTGCCAACTTCCTCACTCCCAAATACGGGACAAGGTGACGTCACCGCCCCGCGCCCCACGTGACCTCACCCAGCCAGCGGCCACGTGCTCCCGCTCCACCAATGGCGGCCGCCCGAGCCGGGAGGTGGGTTGCTACGCAACCTCTGTTAGGCGGCGCCGAGGGCCTCCACGCCTACACTGTCCGGGCCTACACTGTCCGGGCCTACACTGTCCGGGCCTACAGTGTCCGGGCCTACACTGTTCGGGCCAAAAGTGTGCTGACCTACAGTGTCCGGGCCTACCGTGTCCGGGCCTGCAGTGTCTGGGCCTACAGTGTTCGGGCCTACAGTGTCCGGGCCTACAGTGTCCCCCCGGGCCTAATACGGTACAAGGGCGGTCCCGTATGGGACAAACCAATCTGGCCCAAAATACGGGATGTCCCGGCTAATACGGGACAGTTGGTAACTCTAGTTTCCATGCAGTTTGACTTTATGACTATTTAAAATCATCCATTAAAAAGAGCAATTGGGCAGTGTAATAAAACATAATTGTTACGTTCTTTAATATAAAAAAAGTATTCCTTGATGTATTTCAGCAGTGAACCTGTGACCATATTAGTAACACGGCTGAAAATGGGTTTATTAGCAAAATAAGTAGTTTTATAAATGTATCTCATTTCTATTCCATAAATGACCTGATTTAAAATCAATAAAAACTGTTTTTGAATTACCATTTAAATGACTTTAGACTTTACTTCGGCCCACCAGGTCCGCACCAACCAGCGATCCCTGCACACTAACACTACCCTACACACACACACAAGGGACAATTTTTACATTTCCAAAGCCAATTAACCTACAAGCCTGCACGTCTTTGGATTGTGGGAGGAAACCGAAGATCTCGGAGAAAACCCGCGCAGGTCACGGGGAGAACTAGGGTCGCCGGAACATCCCGTAATTTGGGCTAAATTGGTTTGTCCCGTATGGGACCGCCCTTGTGCCGTATTATGCCCGGGGGGCGCTGTAGGCCCGGACACTGTAGGCCCGGACACTGTAGACCCGGACACTATAGGCCCGGACACTGTAGGCCCGGACACTGTAGGCCCGGACACTGTAGGCCGGGACACTGTAGGCCCGGACACTGTAGGCCCGGACACTGTAGGCTCGGCCACTGTAGGCCCGGACACTGTAGGCCCGGACACTGTAGGCCCGGACACTGTAGGTCCGGATAGTGTAGGCCCGGACACTGTAGGCCCGGACACTGTAGGCCCGGACACTGTAGGTCCGGACACTGTAGGTCCAGACACTGTAGGCCCGGACACTGTAGGCTCTGATGTTGTAGGCCTGGACATTATAGGTCAGCACAGTGTAGTGGAAAAAAAACTGCAGCTGCTGGTTAAAATCTGTGCCTACCTTCCGGACAGTGTAGGTGCGGACACTGTAGGCCTGGAGGTCTGGAAACTCCATAGTCAGGATGGAACCCAGGTCTCTGGCGCTGTGAGCCAGCAACTCTACCGCTGCGCCACTGTGGCCACCCTAATACCGTGGCCACCCTCTCCAGAGATGCTGCCTGACCCGCTGAGTTACTCCAGCACTCTGTGAAACGTCACCTATCCATGTTCTCCTGCTTCCACACATGCATCTCCGAAAACAAAACAAGACTCGTTCTACCTTATCTCACTTTTCCTCCCGCTCCCAACACCACAGCGGTGGGCAATTTTACATGGGCTAATTAAACCTGCAAACCCGCACGTCTTCGGAGTGTTGGAGGAAACCGGAGAAGACCCATGTGGTCACGGGGGGAATGTGCAGGCCACAAATCACGGTTTGCGATAGCAAGGTTTGATTGAATATGTTCAACAGAAAGTTGATTCAGTGTTGTAACTGAAATGGCCCCTTGCACTGAAACGGTTTCACAGCGGAGAGCAGGGGATGTTGGAACATTTGGCATCTATTATTTGCTAAATCACTGCTACACTGTGGTAAAAAGATCGACAAAGGAAAGGAGATATCAAGGCCAGGAGAAAATGACTGGAAAGTAAATCTGTCGCCGAACAATAGAAATCTTTGCCGACTTTATAGGTGCAGTATTTAAATGGGAGAGAGAAAAATAACAATATGGCATTTCCCTGGTCAAGAAACTTAAGATTCATGCATTAATAAGAATCCTTTTTGGAGAGAGTATTAGTAAAAGCATTTGATGAATTCTTGCACTGCAGGCAAGACATCATTTAGAGTCATAGTCCTAGATAGAGTCATAGAGTGTTACGCCATAGAAACAGGCCCTTTGGCCCATCTTGCCCACACCGACCAACATGCCCCACCTGCTTGCCTTATCAAGTCATAAGTGACAGGACCAGAATGAGGCCATTTGGCCCATTAGGTCTACTCCGCCTTACAGAACCTCAGCATTATTTCACAAAATGCTGGAGTAGCAGCAGCAATCAGCAGCAGTAGCAGCAGCAATCAGCAGCAGTAGCAGCAGCAATCAGCAGCAGTAGCAGCAGCAATCAGCAGCAGTAGCAGCAGCAATCAGCAGCAGTAGCAGCAGCAATCAGCAGCAGTAGCAGCAGCAATCAGCAGCAGTAGCAGCAGCAATCAGCAGCAGTAGCAGCAGCAATCAGCAGCAGTAGCAGCAGCAATCAGCAGCAGTAGCAGCAGCAATCAGCAGCAGTAGCAGCAGCAATCAGCAGCAGTAGCAGCAGCAATCAGCAGCAGTAGCAGCAGCAATCAGCAGCAGTAGCAGCAGCAATCAGCAGCAGTAGCAGCAGCAAGCAGCACCAAGCTGTGTTACTTGGGAAGTAGTGTGTGGGGATTGTGTGGGGATTGTGTGTGGATAGTAAGGAGTAAGACCTGTGTGATCTCCCGGACAAGTTTCGATCGCCTAGCTTGGGGTCGGAGAGGAATTTCCCGGATTTTTTTCTCAAATTGGCCTGGGTTTTTTATCCGGTTTTTCGCCTCTCCCAGGAGATCACTCAGTTCTTTTGGGTGGGCGGTTGGAGCGGTTGGAGCAGCGGCCGGGCGGTAGGTTTAGTAACCGAGCGCGGGGCTTTGTTTGGAGAGTATGACTGCCAGGGCAGTTTATTGTTCTGGGTGTCGGATGTGGGGAATCTGGGAGTCTGATAGTCTTCCAGACATCCACATCTGCGCCAGGTGCGACGAGATGGGGCTCCTAAGGGACCGTATTAGGAACCTGGAGCGGCAGATTGATGACCTCCGTCTGGTCAGGGAGAGTGAGGAGGTTATAGATAGGAGTTACAGAGAGGTGGTCACTCCTAGACCACAGGAGGTAGACAAGTGGGTCACTGTTAGGGGGGGCAAGGAACAGAGGCAGGGACTAGGGAGTACCCCGGTGGCTGTACCCCTTGGAAATAAGTACTCCTGTTTAAGTACTGTTGGGGGGGACAGCCTACCTGGGGGCAGCGACGGTGCCCGGGCCTCTGGCAAGGAGTCCGGCCCTGTTGCTCAGAAAGGTAGGGAAAGGAAGAGGAGAGCGATAGTAATAGGGGACTCTATAGTGAGGGGGTCAGATAGGCGTTTCTGTGGACGCAGTCGGGAGACCCGGATGGTGGTTTGCCTCCCTGGTGCCGGTGTCCGGGATGTGTCTGAGCGTGTCCAGGATATCCTGAAAGGGGAGGGAGAGGAGCCAGAGGTCGTGGTACATATAGGTACCAACAATATAGGTAGGATAAGGGAAGAGGTCCTGAAAGGAGAATTTAGGAGGCTAGGAAGAGAGTTAAAAAAAAGGACTTCCAAAGTAATAATCTCAGGCTTACTGCCTGTGCCACGCGATAGTGAGAACAGGAATGGAGTGAGGTGGAGGATAAATACGTGGCTGAGGAACTGGTGCAGGGAGCACGGATTCAAGTTTCTGGATCATTGGGACCTCTTCTGGGGGAAGTATGACCTGTACAAAAAGGACGGGTTGCATCTGAACCTGAGGGGAACCAATATCCTGGCGGGGAGATTTGCTAAAATAATTGCGGAGACTTTAAACTAGTACGGTTGGGGGGAGGGACTCAAACACAGATAGCTAATAGGCAGTGTGTGAGGCAGGAGGCAGAAAAGGGAAACACTCAGACCCAATATGTAGGAGAGAAAGAAGGGAAAAGAAATAAACTGAGAATAAGAAATGATGGGTCCCTTAAATGTGTATATTTTAATGCTAGGAGCATTGTAAGAAAGGTGGATGAGCTTAGAGCCTGGATTGACATCTGGAAGTATGATGTTGTGGCGATCAGTGAAACATGGTTGCAGGAGGGTTGCGATTGGCAATTAAATATTCCAGGATTTCATTGTTTCAGATGTGATAGAATCGGAGGGGCAAGAGGTGGGGGTGTTGCATTGCTTGTCAGGGAGGATATCACAGCAGTGCTTTGGCAGGACAGACTAGAAGGCTCGATTAGGGAGGCTGTTTGGGTGGAACTCAGAAATGAGAAAGGTTTAGCAACACTTATAGGGGTGTATTATAGACCGCCAAATAGGGAACGAGAATTGGAAGAGCAAATATGTAAGGAGATAGCAGATATTAGTAGTAAGCACAGAGTGGTGATTGTGGGTGATTTCAATTTTCCGTATATAGACTGGGAATCACATTCTGTTAAAGGGCTGGATGGTTTGGAGTTTGTAAAATGTGTGCAGGATAGTTTTTTGCAGCAATACATAGAGGTGCCTACCAGAGAAGGGGCAGTGTTGGACCTCCTGTTAGGAAATGAGATGGGTCAGGTGACGGAGGTATGTGTTGAGGAGCACTTTGGGTCTAGTGATCATAATGCCATTAGTTTCAATATCATTATGGAGAAGGTCAAATCTGGACCAAGGGTTGAGATTTTGGATTGGAGAAAGGCTAATTTTGAGGAGATGAGAAAGGATTTAAAAGGAGTGAAATGGAAATTGTTGTTTTATGAAAAGGATATAATAGAGAAATGGAGGATATTTAAAGGTGAAATTTTGAGAGTACAGAGTCTTTATGTCCCTGTTCGGTGGAAAGGAAAGAATAATAATTTGAAAGAGCCGTGGTTTTCCAGGGAAATTGGACACTTGGTTCGGAAAAAGAGGGAGATATACAATAAATATAAGCGGCAGGGAGTAAATGAGGTTCTTGAGGAATATAAAGAATGTAAAAGGAATCTTAAAAAGGAAATTAGAAAAGCGAAAAAAAGATATGAGGCTGCTTTGGCAAGTAATGTAAAAGTAAACCCCAAGGGGTTCTACAGATATGTCAATAGCAAAAGGATAGTGAGGGATAAAATTGGTCCATTAGAAAGTCAGAGTGGTCAGCTATGTGCTGAGCCGGAAGAAATGGGGGAGATATTAAACAATTTCTTTTCTTCGGTATTTACCGAGGAGAAGGATATTGAATTATGTGAGGTAAGCGAAACAAGTAGAGTAGTGATGGAAATTAGGAAGATTAAAGAAGAGGAGGTACGGACACTTTTGAAAAATATAAAAGTGGATAAGTCTCCAGGTCCTGATAGGATATTCCCTAGGACATTGAGGGAAGTTAGTGCAGAAATAGCAGGGTCTATGACGGAAATATTTCAAACGTCATTAGAAACGGGGATGGTGCCGGAAGATTGGCGCATTGCGCATGTTGTGCCCTTGTTTAAAAAAGGTTCTAAAAGTAAACCTAGCAATTATAGACCTATTAGTTTGACGTCTGTGGTGGGAAAATTAATGGAAAAGATACTTAGGGACAATATATATAATTATTTGGATAATCAAGGCCTGATTAGAAGCAGTCAACATGGATTTGTGCCTGGAAGGTCATGTTTGACTAATCTTCTTGAATTTTTTGAAGAGGTTACCAGGGAAATTGATAAGGGCAAGGCTGTGGATGTTGTCTATATGGACTTCAGTAAGGCATTTGACAAGGTTCCACATGGAAGGTTGATTAAGAAGGTTAAATCGTTGGGTATTAATAATGAGGTTGCAAGATGGATTCAACAATGGCTGAATGGGAGATACCAGAGGGTAACGGTTGACAATTGTATGTCAGGTTGGAGGCCAGTGTCTAGTGGAGTGCCCCAAGGATCTGTGTTGGGTCCACTGTTGTTTGTCATTTACATTAATGATCTGGATGATGGTGTGGCAAATTGGATTAGTAAATATGCAGATGATACTAAGATAGGTGGAGTAGTTGATAGTGAGGTAGATTTTCAAAGTCTACAGAGAGACTTGGGCCTTTTGGAAGGGTGGGCTGAAAGATGGCAGATGGAGTTTAATGCTGATAAGTGTGAGGTGCTGCATTTTGGTAGGACAAATCAAAATAGGACGTACAGGGTAAATGGTAGGGAATTGAGGAATGCAGTGGAACAGAGGGATCTGGGAATAACTGTGCATTGTTCCCTGAAGGTGGAATCTCATGTGGATAGGGTGGTGAAGAAGGCGTTTGGTATGTTTGCCTTTATAAATCAGAGCATCGAGTATAGAAGTTGGGATGTAATGTTAAAATTGTACAAGGCATTGGTGAGGCCGAATCTGGAGTATGGTGTGCAGTTCTGGTCGCCAAATTATAGGAAGGATGTCGACAAAATGGAGAGGGTACAGAGGAGATTTACTAGAATGTTGCCTGGGTTTCAGCACTTAGGCTACAGAGAGAGGTTGAACAGGTTGGGTCTTTATTCTTTGGAGCGTAGAAGGTTGAGGGGGGACTTGATAGAGGTTTTTAAAATGTTGAGAGGGACGGACAGAGTTGACGTGGGTAGGCTTTTCCCTTTGAGAGTGGGGAAGATTCCAACAAGGGGACATAGCTTCAGAATTGAGGGACAAAGGTTTAGGGGTAACATGAGGGGGAACTTCTTTACTCAGAGGGTGGTGGCTGTATGGAATGGGCTTCCGATGGAAGTGGTGGAGGCTGGCTCGATTTTATTATTTAAGAGTAAATTGGATAGGTATATGGATAGGAGGGGATTAGAGGGTTATGGTCTGAGTGCAGGTAGATGAGACTAGGTCAAGGAGAATGGTCGGCGTGGACTGGTAGGGCCGGACAGGCCTGTTTCCATGCTGTAGTTGTTATATGTTATATGTTATATGTTATAACTCAGCAGGTCAGGCAGCATCTCAGGAGAGAAGGAATGGGTGACGTTTGGGGTCGAGACCCTTCTTCAGACCAGCATGTCTAGCTGACTTATACAGCCTGAAGCTTAAACAGATGCCTTGGAGGGACATGTATTTTCCTCCCTCCTGTTATCTGTTTTCCAAGACAACGGATCAAGAAAAAAATCTCCATCGGTCTCTCCTGCACATTCATAGAGGCTTTCAGCATGAAAACAGGCCCTTCATCCCAACCTATCCATGCCCAATAGATAGTGTGGTCAAGAAGGCTCCCTTTGGGTATTTGGCCCAGATCCCTCTAAATGTGTTCCTATCCATGTTCCTGTCTGAATATTTTTTTAATGTTGTGATAGTCCCAGCCTCAATTAGTTCCTCTGGCAGCTTGTTCCATACACCCACCACCCTCTGTGGGAAAAGGTCACCCCTCAGATAAAAGGAATCAGGGACCATCTGAAGTTAGAGAAGTCAATGTTCATACCGCTGGGGTGTAAGCTGCCCAAGGGAAATATGAGGTGCTGTTCCTCCAGTTTGCGCTGGGCCTCACTCTGACAATGGAGGAGGCCCAGGACAGAAAGGCCAGACTGGGAGTGGGAGGGGGAGTTGAAGTGCTGAGCCACCGGGAGATCAGGTTGGTTAAGGCGGTCTGAGCGAAGGTATTGAGCAAAACGATCGCCGAGCCTGCGCTTGGTCTCGCCGATGTAGAGAAGTTGACATCTGGAACAGCGGATACAATAGATGAGGTTGGATGAGGTGCAGGTGAACCTCTGCCTCACCTGGAAAGACTGTTTGGGTCCTTGGATGGAGTTGAGGGGGGAGGTAAAGGGACAGGTGTTGCATCTCGTGCGGTTGCAGGGGAAAGTGCCCGGGGTTGGGGTGGTTTGGGTGGGAAGGGACGAGTGGACCAGGGAGTTACGGAGGGACCGGTCTCTGCGGAACGCAGAGAGGGGAGGGGATGGGAAGATGTGGCCAGTGGTGGGGTCCCGTCGTAGGTGACGGAAATGTTGGAAGCCGAATGTTGGGCCGAAGGGCCTATTTCCACTCTGTGTGACTCTATGACTCGAAGTGCATTGTTTTGCTAATTCAACATTTGCCATATTTTCCTGCAAGTCCCTGTTCATGTTGAAAAGTATCCAGGGTGAATCATCAACCAGGGTGATCATTAAGGTTGCCATCTGTATTAGCCGGGACATCCCGTATTTTGGGCTAAATTGGTTTGTCCCGTATGGGACCGCCCTTGTCCAATATTAGGCCCAGGAGGCACTGTAGGCCTGGACACCGTAGGCCTGGACACTGTAGGCCCGGACACTGTAGGCCCGGACATTGTAGGCCCGGACACTGTAGGCCCGGACACTGTAGGTCCAGACGCTGTAGGCACGGACACTGTAGGCCCGGACCCTGTAGGCCCGGAAACTATAGGCCCGGACACTGTAGGCGTGGACACTGAAGGCCTGGAAACTGTAGGCCCGGACACTGTCAGCCCCGACACTGTAGGCCCGGGCGCCGCCTAACGGAGGTTGCGTAGCAACCCGCCTCCCAGCCCGGGCGGCCGCCATTAGTGGAGCGGGAGCACATGGCCGCTGGCTGGGTGAGGTCACGTGGGGCACGGGGCGGTGACATCACCTTTTGTCCCTTATTTGGGAGTGAGGAAGTTGGCAACCCCTAGTAGGAATGGTCTTTAAGCTTCCAAACCAGAGACGCAATGTTGCTGGTTCGATGCAGATGTCAGGATGAATTAGCAAGTCAACAGCACCTTGTGCTGGTTGGGAGGCCCAGAAAATGTCTCAGACAACTGAAACTAACTTTACAAACGTCTCGCACAACAATGGGCATGTTTGAGGGGATGGTGGCTCTGGCTTAGAACCGCAGGGGGAAATCAAAGCAATTGAAGTAAGCAGTAACATGGAGCAATGATTCCTTGGTGCCTGGCTTGTCATTTTGCATCCTGATTCTTAACATGATCGATTCAATTTTGCTGTGCTGCATGAAATCAGGCCGTGTGATCCGGGTGAATTATCTGCTAAAGGGTTTATTAGAACGATGGCAAGGGTGGGCAGGCACGGAGGGAAATCACAGGCATCCACTGTTCTCATAAGTTAATAAGTTTGTAAGTGACAGGAGCAGAATTAGGCCGATCGGCCCATCGAGTCTACTCCGCCATTCAATCACGGTTGATCTATCTCTCCCTCTCAACCCCACTCTCCTGCCTTCTCCCCATAACCCCTGACACCCGCACTGATCAAGTTCTCACTGGAACAGAGGCAAACAATACAAATAATGACTTAATTCTGCATTATTAGTTCAGTTGAGTTTAGAGATACAGCGCGGAAACAGGCCCTTCGGCCCACCGAGTCCGTGTCGACCGGCGATCCCCACACACTAACACTGCACTACACACACTAAGAACAATTTACAATTTTACCGAAGCCAAATTGCCTACAAACATGCTGTTTTTAGAGTGTGGGAGGAGACCGGAGCACCCGGAGAAAACCCACGCAGGTCACGGGGAGAACGTACAAACTCCGTACAGACAGCGTCCGTAGTCAGGATCGAACCCGGGACTCTGGCGCCGTGAGGCAGGAACTCTATCGCTGCTCCACCGGGCTGCACATATTTAGTTTAGTTTAGTGTGGTTAATTGCCACATGTACTGAGGTACAGGGAAAAGCTTTTTGCTGCGTGCTAACCAGTCAGCAGAAAGACGAGTTTGATGAGGGGTCTCGACCTGTAACGTCACCTATCCGTGTTCTCCACAGATGATGCCTGACCCGCTGAGTTACTCCAGCACTCTGTGAAACATCACATAGAAACATAGAAACATAGAAAGTAGGTGCAGGAGTAGGCCATTCGGCCCTTCGAGCCTGCACCGCCAGTCAATATGATCATGGCTGATCATCCAGCTCAGTAACCTGTACCTGCCTTCTCCCCATACCCCCTGATCCCTTTAGCCACAAGGGCCACATCTAACTCCTTCTTAAATATAGCCAATGAACTGGCCTCAACTACCCTCTGTGGCAGAATTCCACAGATTCACCACTCTCTGTGTGAAAAAAAACTTTCTCATCTCGGTCCTAAAAGACTTCCCCCTTATCCTTAAACTGTCACCTATCCATGTTCTCCACAGATGCTGCCTGACCCGCTGAGTTACTCCAGCACTCTGTGAAACGTCACCTATCCATGTTCTCCACAGATGATGCCTGACCCGCTGAGTTACTCCAGCACTCTGTGTCTTTTTTTTCTTTGTAAACCAGCGTTAGTTGAGCTGTGTTTCTGCCAGTTCTTCCCCGCTGGCTGCCTCTGTCTGCAGACACAGGATAAATGGTTGCAGCCCGCACTGCCATGTCAATATTGAAATATTAATGCGCGCTTAATGACTGGTGACGTGCCATCTGTTTCTGCGATCGCAGGTGAAGGCAGCAGAAATCAGCAAGACAGGGCAGCCCAAGAGGAAGCGTATTAGTCATCCTCAATGTCACCGCACGCTAATGACACGCACAGCGCCATTCATCAGCAACGTCAAGAGGCATGAAATGTCCGATCAATTATCCCCGTGAAGCGGGGCGGCGCGGTGGCGCAGTGGTAGAGTCGCTGCATCACAGCGCCGGAGACCCGGGTTCCATCCCGACCGCGGGTGCTGTCTGTATGGAGTTTGTACCTTCTCCTCGAGACCGCGTTGAATTTCACCAGGTGTCATAGAGTCAGAGAGTGATACAGTGCGGAAACAGGCCCTTCGGCCCGACTCGCCCACGCCGGCCAACAATGTCCCAGCTACACTAGTCCCACCTGCCTGCGCTTGGTCCATATCCCTCCATACCTGTCCGAGCCACGTACCTGTCCAACTGTTTCTTAACTGTTGGGATAGTCGCAGCCTCAACTACCTCCTCTGGCAGCTCGTTCCATACACCCACCACCTTCTGTGTGAAAATGTTACCCCTTAGATTCCTATTAAATCTTTTCCCCTTCACCTTGAACCTGTGTCCTCTGGTCCTCGATTCCCCTTCTCTGGGCAAGTGACTCTGTGCGTCTACCCGATCTATTCCTCTCATGATCTTATGTACCTTTAACCGGGTGCTCCGGTGTCCTCCGATACTCCAAAGAAGTACAGGTTGGTCGGTTAATTGGATTGTGTAAATTGTCCCTAGTGTGTGTAGGATAGTGTTAGAGTGCGGGGATCGCTGGTCGGCGCAGGCTCGGTGGGCCGAAGGGCCTGTTTCCGCGCTGTGTCTCCAAACTAAACCAAACTAATGTAGAATTGCCAGTTATTATTCATATCATTTCCCTCTGCTCCTGGGAGAACAGTAATGCCTGTACGGAGTTTGTACGTTCTCCCCGTGACCTGCGTGGGTTTTCTCCGGGCGCTCCGGTTTCCTCCCACACTCCAAAGACGTGCAGGTTTGTAGGTTAAATGGCTTCTGTAAATTGTAAATTTCCCCTTGTGTGTGTGGGATGGCGTTAGTGTGCGGGCGATCTCTGGTCGGCACGGGTTCCGTAGACTCAGGGGCTCGTTTGCGCGGTGTATTTCTAAAGTAAAGCCCAAAGGAAAGTCAAGTAAATGACCCGTCATCCTCCTGCGCTCCAAGGAATAGAGTCCTGGCCTGGCCTACCCCTCCCAATAGCTCACACCCCTCAGTCCTGGCAACATCCTCGTAAAACAAATGAATTGAGGGCGTGCAGCGTAGGTTTACTAGGTTAATTCCCAGAATGGCGGGACTATCATATGTTGAAAGACTGGAGCGACTAGGCTTGTATACATTGGAATTTAGAAGGAAGAGAGGGGATCTTATCGAAACGTATAAGATTATTAAGGGGTTGGACACGTTAGAGGCAGGAAACATGTTCCCGATGTTGGGGGAGTCCAGAACAAGGGGCCACAGTTTAAGAATAAGGGGTAGGCCATTTAGAACTGAGATGAGGAAAAACCTCAGTCAGAGAGTTGTGAATCTGTGGAATTCTCTGCCTCAGAAGGCAGTGGAGGCCAATTCTCTGAATGCATTCAAGAGAGAGCTAGATAGAGCTCTTAAGGATAGCGGAGTCAGGGGGTATGGAGAGAGGGCAGGAACGGGGTACTGATTGAGAATGATCAGCCATGATCACATTGAATGGCGGTGCTGGCTCGAAGGGCCGAATGGCCTCCTTCTGCACCTATTGTCTATTGTCTATTGTCCATTGAATTGAACATGCCATCGTGTACAAGGACAACACAGAAACATAGAAACATAAAAAACAGGTGCAGGAGGAGGCCATTCGGCCCTTCGAGCCAGCACCGCCATTCATTGTGATCGTGGCTGATTATCCACAATCAGTACCCCGTGCCTGCCTTCTCCCCATATCCCTTGATTCCACTAGCCCCCAGAGCTCTATCTAACTCTCTTTTAAATCCATCCAGTAAATTGGCCTCCACTGCCCTCTGTGGCAGAGAATTCTACAAATTCACAACTCTCTGGGTGAAAAAGATGTTTCTCACCTCAGTTTTAAATGGCCTCCCCTTTATTCTTAGACTGTGTGGTCCCTGGCTCTGGACTCCCCCAACATTGGGAACATGTTTCCTGCATCTAGCTTGTCCAGTCTTTTTATAATTTTATACGTCTTTATAAGATCCCCTCTCATCCTTCTAAACTCCAGTGAATACAAGCCCGCAGTCTTTCCAATCTTTCCTCATATGACAGCCCCGCCATCCCGGGGATTAACCTGGTGAACCTACGCTGCACTGCCTCAATAGCAAGGACGTCCTTCCTCAAGTTAGGAGACCAAAACTGCGCACAATGCTCCAGATGTGGTCTCACCAGGGAGCCTGTACAACTGCTTTCTATTTATCAATAGAAACATTCCAGCTCCTGCTAACTGTATTAACTGCAACCTACTTGCATACTTAGGATTGTATATTCAGAATTTCTTATCATTATCTACTTAGAGTCACAGAGTGATACAGCATAGAAACGAATCTTCACTTCTTGCTCGCACCGGCCAACATGTCCCAGCTACACTAGTCCCACCTGCCCGTGTTGGCCCATACCTCTCCAAACCTGTCCTATAGAAACATAGAAACATAGAAAATAGGTGCAGGAGTAGGCCATTCGGCCCTTCGAGCCTGCACCGCCATTCAATATGATCATGGCTGATCATCCAACTCAGTATCCCGTACCTGCCTTCTCTCCATACCCCCTGATCCCTTTAGCCACAAGGGCCACATCTAACTCCCTCTTAAATATAGCCAATGAACTGGCCTCAACTACCTTCTGTGGCAGAGAATTCCACAGATTCACCACTCTCTGTGTGAAAAAAAACGTTCTCATCTCGGTCCTAAAAGACTTCCCCCTTATCCTTAAACTGTGACCCCTTGTTCTGGACTTCCCCAACATCGGGAACAATCTTCCTGCATCTAGCCTGTCCAACCCCTTAAGAATTTTGTAAGTTTCTATAAGATCCCCCCTCAATCTTCTAAATTCCAGCGAGTATAAGCCGAGTCTATCCAGTCTTTCTTCATATGAAAGTCCTGCCATCCCAGGAATCAATCTGGTGAACCTTCTCTGTACTCCCTCTATGACAAGAATGTCTTTCCTCAGATTAGGAGACCAAAACTGTACGCAATACTCCAGGTGTGGTCTCACCAATGCCCTGTACAACTGCAGGAGAACCTCCCTGTTCCTATACTCAAATCCCCTCGCTATGAATGCCAACATACCATTCGCTTTCTTCACTGCCTGCTGCACCTGCATGCCTACTTTCAATGACTGGTGTACCACGACACCCAAGTCTCGTTGCATCTCCCCTTCTCCTAATCGGCCACCATTCAGATAATAGTCTGCTTTCCTGTTCTTGCCGCCAAAGTGGATAACCTCACATTTATTGTGACAGGTATCCATGCACCTGTCCAAATCTTCTGTAAACATTGCGATAGTCCCAGCCTCATCTACCTCCTCCGGCAGCTCGTTCCACACACCCACCTCCCTTTGTGTGAAAAACAGTCTCCCCCACAGATTCCCCTACTCTGGGCAAGAGACTCTGTGCGTCTTTCTACTCAATCTATTCCTCTCATGATTTTTGCACACCTCTATAAGATCACCCCTCATCCTCCTGCGCCTTCCCATGTTTGCTGAAGTGACCACAATTGCATTCTACAAACGCCAAGACAATTATGACAGTTTTCAGAAGGAATAATAATAAATGGGTCTGAAGAACGGTCTCGACCCAAAACGTCACCCATTCCTTCTCTCCTGAGATGCTGCCTGACCCGCTGAGTTACTCCAGCATTTTGTGAAATAATAAATGGGTGATAAATCGTTTATAAAGGCCAACACTACCAATGCTTTCCAGTTGATAAATAACCTGTTTCGATTAGACTTTGGCTGTCAACTATTTCTTGCCTCAAAGTAAAGATGAGAGTAATAGTGAGGCCACATTGAATTCCAAGCTGACAATGTAGGCCATTTCTCACACAATCCATTACATCAAATGGTATAAATCAATTCAGTACTTGAATAGTCCATCCGCCTCCATCAGTTATGCGTGATCTTTCCTTTGGTGAAATTAAACGTTCATTTAGAAACTTTAGCTCACTCAAAGTAACGCTTTGTCTGATTACTTCATTACCATCAATTTTACTTTTTTAAAAACTCATTCATGGTTTGTCAGTGGCATAGAGTCGTAGAGTGATACAGTGTGGAAACAGGCCCAACGGCCCAACTTGCCCACACCGGCCAATAGGTCCCATCTACACTAGTCCCACCTGCCTGCGTTTGGCCCAAGACATGTCCCATCTACACTAGTCCCACCTGACTGCGTTTGGGCCCATAGACAATAGACAATAGACAATAGGTGCAGGAGTAAGCCATTCAGCCCTTCGAGCCAGCACCGCCATTCAATGTGATCATGGCTGATCATTCTCAATCAGTACCCCGTTCCTGCCTTCTCCCCATACCCCCTGCCTCCTTAAGAGCTCTATCCAGCTCTCTCTTGAATGCATTCAGAGAATTGGCCTCCACTGCCTTCTGAGGCAGAGAATTCCACAGATTCACAACTCTCTGGCTGAAAAGGTTTTTCCTCATCTCAGTTCTAAATGGCCTACCCCTTATTCTTAATATTCCTCTAAATCTGTCATAAGATCGTAATTGATAGGAGTAGAATTAGGCCATTCGGCCCATCAAGTCTACTCCGCCATTCAATCATGGCTGACCTATCTCTCCCTCCTAACCCCATTCTCCTGCCTTCTCCCCATAACCTCTGACACCCGCACTAATCAATGATCTATCTATCTATCTCTGTCTTAAGTATATATCCTCTGACTTGGCCTCCACAGCCATCTGTGGCAAAGAATTCCACAGATTCATCGCCCTCTCGCTAAAGAAATTCCTCCTGATCTTCCTGAAGGACCGCCCTTTAATTCTGAGGCTGTGCCCTCTGTTCGTAGACTCTCCCACTAGTGGAAACTTCGCGATGCAGGTAAATGAGAGGATATAGATTGTTATCTAAGCCTAATAATATCACAGTCCAAGAATAAAGGGGAGGCCTTTATTTAAAACTGAGGTGAGAAGAAGCCTTTTCACCCAGAGAGTTGTGAATTTGTGGAATTCTCTGCCACAGAGGGCAGTGGAGGCCAATTCACTGGATGAATTTAAAAGAGAGTTAGATAGAGCTCTAGGGGCTAGTGGAATCAAGGGATATGGGGAGAAGGCAGGCACGGGTTACTGATTGTGGATGATCAGCCGTGATCACAATGAATGGCGGTGCTGGCTCGAAGGGCCCAATGGCCTCCTCCTGCACCTATTTTCATCTATTTTCTATGTTTCTATGTTTCTAGGACAGAAAGGTCAGTGTGGGAATGGGAGGGGGAGTTAAAGTGTTTGGCAACTGGTAGTATTGCCGATTTGTATTCTTTAGTATGGAAACAGGACCTTCAGACCAAGAGTACATGCCAACCAGCGATCAACAGCCCACACCAGTTCTGTGCCACCCCAACCGTGCCCACACTGGTGGCCGTTACACAGAAACATAGACAATAGGTGTAGGAGGAGGCCATGATCACAGTGCTGGCTCGAAGGGCCAAACGGCCTCCTCCTGCACCTATTGTCTATGTTTCTATGTTTCTAATAGATTCCATGGGAATAAATGGAGGAATGGGATTGCTGGTGGGGCTTTGACAGGTGACCTAGATTCATGGGGCTGTGTGTTCTCTTGCACTGTCATAACGAAAGCTGTGTTTGATGAGGGTAGAATATTATATTTCAATAAGAATCAAAAATGATTCATTGAAGTGCGGAGCAAAAGACAAATGAATCTCAGGATGATAAACAATGTTGATATCTGCATGCTCGCCTTAAGGTTGAGTAATATTTTCCTTTCCGTGTGTACATAGCACATTTTATTAAAGTGATTAATATTATGGAACGAGCCGCCAGAGGAGGTGGTTGTGGCAGGTAGTATCACCGTGTTTAAAAGACGTTTGGATGGGTACAAGGGTTGGAAAGGTTTGGAGGGGGTATGGGCCAAACGCTGGCAAATGGGAATAGCTCTGGGTGGCATAGTGGGTAGAGATGCTTCCTCGCAATACCAGAGACCCCGGTTCAATCCTGACCTCGGGTGGTGTGTGTGTGTGTGTGTGTGTGTGTGTGTGTGTGTGCGTGTGTGCGTGTGTGCGTGTGCGTGTGCGTGTGTGCGTGCGTGCGTGTGTGTGTGCGAGTGTGTAACTGTGTGTGTGTGTGTGTGTGCGTGTGTGTGCGTGTGTGCGTGTGTGCGTGTGTGTGTGTGTGCGTGTGTGTGTGTGTGTGAGTGTGTAACTGTGTGTGTGTGTGTGAGTGTGTAACTGTGTGTGTGTGTGCGTGTGTGTGTGCGTGTGTGTGTGTGTGTGCGTGTGTGTGTGTGTGAGTGTGTAACTGTGTGTGTGTGTGTGTGTGTGTGTGCGTGTGTGCGTGTGTGTGTGTGTGTGTGTGCGTGTGTGCGTGTGTGTGTGTGTGCGTGTGTGTGTGCGTGTGTGCGTGTGTTCGTGTGCGTGTGTGTGTGTGTGTGGACTTTGCACATTCTCGCTGGGACCACATGGGTTTTCTCCGGGTGCTCCGGGTTTCTGCCAACTTCCCAATTACGTGCAGGTTTGTGGGGTTAATTGGCCCTCTGTAAGTCGTTCCCAGTGTGCAGGGAGTGGTAAGATTTTAGATTTTAGATTTAGATTTAGAGGTACAGCGCAGAAACAGGCCCTTCGGCCCACTGGGCCGCGCCGCCCAGCGATCCCCGCACACTAACACTGTCCTACACACACTAGGGACAATTTGCCCAGCCAATTAACCTACAAACCTGCACGTCTTTGGAGTGTGGGAGGAAACCGAAGATCTCGGAGAAAACCCACGCAACTAGTGCCGATGGGCGGTCGCTGGGCGGCGTGGACACGGTGGGTTGAAGGGCCTGTTTGCACTCTGCATCACTAAACTAAACTAAGCAGATGGGATATCTTGGTTGGACAAGTTGGGCCAAAAGAACCATTTCCATGCTGTATCTCGAAACTAAACTAAAAACTGGGCGGCACGGTGGCGCAGCGGTAGAGTTGCTGCCTCACAGCTCCAGAGACCCGGGATCCATCCCGACTACGGGTGCTGTCTGTACGGAGTTTGTACGTTCTCCCCGTGACCTGCGTGGGTTTTCTCCGAGATCTCCGGTCTCCTCCCGCACTCCAAAGACGTGCAGGTTTGTAGGTTAATTGGCTTGGTAAATGCAAAAATTGTCCCTAGTGTGTGTAGGATAGTGTTAGTGTGCGGGGATCGCTGGGCGGCGCGGACCCAGTGGGCCGAAGGGACCTGTTTCCGTGCTGTATCTCTAAACTAAACTACACTAAAAGGGAGGAGGTAATTCCTGCAGTGGCTGAGATTTAGTGGAGTGCAGAGACGGAGAATGAGAGGATGGAAGGGGATAATAAACAGACTGGCGATAATGGGAGGTGGGAAAGATAACATTGTTAGACTTAACTGCACTTCAGCTTTGCTTATTTTTAATATTAGTTCCATTGACTATTTATTCTAAACCATGAACATTTCAATAAAAAAATATGGTGTGACAATAATGTTACCTTCGGAAAAAAGACCGAGCAAAAGATGAAACTCATTCTGGACGCAATGGGGTCTTAATTACCGATAACAGAACATTCGTCTTTGATCATCAGGATATTTCACTCTGTTCAAAAGTTGAAAAGGCACAGCAGAGGTTTGTTAGAAGACAGACACAGAGTGCTGGAGTAACTCAGCGGGTCAGGCAGCATCTCTGGAGAACATGGATAGGTAACATTTCACAAAACGCAGGAGTAACTCAGTGGGTCAGGCAGCATCTGTGGAGAACATGGATAGGTGACGTTTCACAAAACGCAGGAGTAACTCAGCGGGTCAGGCAGCATCTGTGGAGAACATGGATAGGTGACGTTTCACAGAGTGCTGGAGTAACTCAGCGGGTCAGGCAGCATCTGTGGAGAACATGGATAGGTGACGTTTCACAGAGTGCTGGAGTAACTCAGCGGGTCAGGCAGCATCTCTGGACAATGTGTGACGTCTCTGTACAATGTTTCGGGTCGAGTCTGTTCATCAGACTAAGAGTCAGGGGGGGGGGGACTAGAGGTGTGAAAATGTACAGAACACAGCAGAGCCCACAACGATGACCAAGGAAAGGTGGAGCCCACAATGGTGCATTGTTGGCTGGGGACAAGGTGATAACGAAGAAGTACAAACGGTGAAATTAGCTGTTAGTCAAGTCAAGTCAAGTCAAGTCAAGTCAAGTCAAATTTATTTGTCACATACACATACTCGATGTGCAGTGAAATGAAAGTGGCAATGCCTGCGGGTTGTGCACAAAAAGAATTACAGTTACAGCATATAAATAAAGTTAATAAGTTACTAAACATAGCACAAAAAGTGTCGACAAAAATTTAGTCTCTGGGGTTATCAAAGTTGACAGTCCTGATGGCCTGTGGGAAGAAGCTCCGTCTCATCCTCTCCGTTTTCACAGCGTGACAGCGGAGGCGTTTGCCTGACCGTAGCATCTGGAACAGTCCGTTACTGGGGTGGCAGGGGTCCCTCATGATCTTGCTTGCTCTGGATCTGCACCTCCTGATGTATAGGTCCTGCAGGGGGACGAGTGTAGTTCCCATGGTGCGTTCTGCCGAACGCACTACTCTCTGCAGGGCCATCCTGTCCTGGGCAGAGCTGTTCCCAAACCAGACTGTAATGTTGCCGGACAGGATGCTCTCTACAGCCCCAGAGTAGAAGCAATGAAGGATCCTCAGCGACACTCTGAATTTCCTCAGTTGTCTAAGGTGGTAAAGGCGTTTAGTTAGTCTGAAGAAGTGTTCCGACCCAAAACGGCACCTGTCCATGTTCTCCAGTGTCAATTGGCTTGGTATCGATGTAAATTGTCCCTAATGTGTAGGATAGTGTTAATGCGCTGGGCTCGCTGGTCGGTGCGGACTCGGGGAGTCGAAGGGCCTGTTTCCGCGCTGTATCTCTAAACTATACTGAACTAATTTACCTTTGTGTGATTTATTTCCCTGTGATTTAGTTTTGTTTAGTTTAGTTTAGAGATACAACGCGGAAACAGGCCCTTTCGGCCCACCGGGTCCGCGCCGACCAGCGATCCCCGCACACTAACACTATCCTACACACCCACTAGGGACAATTTTTACATTTATACCAAGCCAATTAACCTACAAACCTGCACGTCTTTGGAGTGTGGGAGGAAACCGAAGATCTCGGAGAAAACCCACGCAGGTCAAGGGGAGAACGTGCAAACTCCGTACAGACAGCGCCCGTAGTCTGGGTCTCTGGCGACGTAAGGCAGCAGGTCTCCCCGCTGATAACCACCATCTTTACTCTCTGTGCATTAACACATATCCTACACACGAGGGACAATTTACAATTATACCAAGCCAATGCAGGATACAGGAGCCCGAAAACTGTAATGCCCAGGATCAGGAACAACTTCCTCCCTACAGCCATTAGACTACAAAATATGCTCGGAACATAGACTGTTATTGTTATTATTGCACTAATGTTGTTTGTTTATTTTTTTATGCGTGCGTATGTGTGCGTGTTTGTATGTATATATTTGTGTATATAAATAAATATATATATATATATACATACATATATATATGCATACACATACACGCGCGCACACACACACATATATATATATTATATATATGTGTGTGTGTGTGTATATGTATATATATATATGTGTGTGTGTGTGTATATATATGTGTGTGTGTGTGTGTGAGTTTGTGTATACAAATAAATATATATATACATACATATATATATATATATACATATAGACATATACATGTATATACATATATACACACACATATATATATATATATGTGTGTGTGTATATATTTATATATATATATATATACATACATACATACATACATACATAAATGTGTGAGTTTGTGTATATACACACACTGAACTTTGTTTCTCGTTTATGATATTGTTTACAGTGCACTATGTTTCCACATTGTGTTCTGCTGCTGCACGTAAGAACATCATTGTTCGATCTCGGACACACGACAATGAAACACTTTTGACCGTTGACCAATTAACCTACAAACCTGCACGTCTTTGGAGTGTGGGAGGAAACCGGAGCACCCGGAGAAAACCCACGCAGGTCACGGGGAGAACGTACAAACTCCGTACGGACAGCGCCCGTAGTCAGGATGGAACCCGGGTCTCCGGCGCTGTGAATCAGCAACTCTACCGCTGCACCACAATGTTGCTGTTTATAAGGAGTAGACTGCTAGAACCCTTTTCCCAGGGAGACAATAGACAATAGACAATAGACAATAGGTGCAGGAGGAGGCCATTCGGCCCTTTGAGCCAGCAACGCCATTCAATGTGATCATGGCTGATCATTCTCAATCAGTACCCCGTTCCTGCCTTCTCCCCATACCCCCTGACTCCACTATCCTTAAGAGCTCTACAATACCAGAGGGCTGAGGTTTAAGATGAGAGGGGCAAAGTTTCAAGGAGATGTGCGGGGGAAATGTTTTTGTTTACACAGAGGGTGGTGGGGGCCTGGAACGCACTGCCAGGGGTGGTGGTGGAGGCAGATACGATAGTGGTGCTTACGAGGCTTTCAGACAAACACATGGATATGCAGGGAATGGAGGGGATAGGGATCACGTGCAGCCAGATAAGAGTTCATCTTTGCATTATGTTTGGCACATCCATTGAGGGGTGAAGGGCCTGTTCCTGTGCTGTACTGTTCCACGATATGATGCGGTGGGTATCGTTGAAAGACTGGAGCGACTAGCTTGTACACACTGGGTAGGATAGTGTTAATGTACGGGGATCGCTGGGCGGCACGGACTTGGAGGGCCGAAAAGGCCTGTTTCCGGCTGTATATGATATGATATGATATGATATAAGATTATTAAGGGGTTGGACACGTTAGAGGCAGGAAACATGTTCCCGATGTTGGGGGGGTCCAGAACCAGGGGCCACAGTTTAAGAATAAGAGGTAGGCCATTTAGAACGGAGATGAGGAAAAACTTTTTCAGTCAGAGAGTTGTAAATCTGTGGAATTCTCTGCCTCAGAAGGCAGTGGAGGCCAATTCTCTGGATGCTTTCAAGAGAGAGTTAGATAGAGCTCTTAAGGATAGCGGAGTCAGGGTGTATGGGGAGAAGGCAGGAACGGGGTACTGATTGAGAATGATCAGCCATGATCACATTGAATGGCGGTGCAGGCTCGAAGGGCCGAATGGCCTCCTCCTGCACCTATTGTCTATTGTCTATTGTTGGTTCAGTTGCCTGATAACAGCCGGGAAGAAACTGTCCCTGAATCTGGAGGTGTGCGTTTTCACACTTCTGTACCTCTTGCCCGATGGGAGAGGGGAGAAGAGGGAGTGGCCGGGGTGAGACTGGTCATTGATTATGCTGCTGGCCTTGCCGAGGCAGCGTGAGGTGTAGATGGAGTCAATGGAAGAGAGGTTAGTTTGTTTGTGTGATGGTCTCGCTGTAACTCGATACAGAAGACAATAAATTAAATTAAACTAAACTAAACCTGAAAATGCAAAACTGTTTCTCATACGGTCGATCTAAATTGCTGATTAGTTCCTGTTTTCATTCTGTTAAAACACTTGTGTGCCATCAGTCTGTGTTTGTTGGCAAATTTATACTGCTTTGTAAAATTAAGTGCTGGTTTTGTAGATATTAAACAGTTTATTAAAATGGATCTCACAAAGACACCCATGGCTTATTCACACATTTCACATTGATTTATAGAAATATTAATGTCATCTTTGATTTAAAGATATTCCTAACAAAAATATAATTATTTTATTCAATTAAATGAGTTCTTAGATTTCAGCAGCAAAGATTCTGTTGAATATACACCTGCCCCTGACTCATCATGAAGCAAAGAGGATTAATTATTCAGAACACTTCCTGCCTTGGAACTTTATTTGGTGAAATTATTTCTGCATAATTGAACTTGAAACTCATGTGAGCTTTACCTGCTATTAATAAACAAGAGTGAATTGTCATCTGTGAGTTATCGTAAGGTCATAAGTGATCATAGTAGAATTAGGCCCATCAAGTCTCCTGCGCCATTAAATCATGTCTAATCTATCTTAATCAGATTATTAAGGGGTTGGACACGTTAGAGGCAGGAAACATGTTCCCAATCTTGGGGGAGTCCAGAACCAGGGGCCACACAGTTTAAGAATAAGGGGTAGGCCATTTAGAACGGAGATGAGGAAAAACTTTTTCACTCAGAGAGTTGTGAATCTGTGGAATTCTCTGCCTCAGAAGGCAGTGGAGGCCAATTCTCTGTGTGTAAACGCACACCTCCAGATTCAGGGACAGTTTCTTCCCGACTGTTATCAGGCAACTGACCCATCCTACCACAACCAGAGAGCCTGAATCGTTGAGAATGATGAGCCATGATCACATTGAATGGCGGTGCTGGCTCGAAGGGCCGAATGGCCTCCTCCTGCACCTATTGTCTATTGTCTATTGTATATTGTCTGTTGTATGGAACGAGCTGACAGAGGATGTAGTTGAGGCTCGTACCATCTCAACGTTTCAGAAACACTTAGACAGGAACAGAAATAGGACAGGTTTGGAGGGATATGGGCCAAACGCAGGCAGGCGGGACTAGTGTAGGTGGTACATGTTGGTCGGTGTGGGCAAGTTGGGCCGAAGGGCCTGTTTCCACACTGTATCACTCGATGAGTCTATAAATCATGAGGAGAACTGGTGCCAAATCACAATGTAAAAATTGCAAGTTGAAATGCAGGAAACATTGTAAGCTCTTATTACATTATTTATGGCACAAAAGTTATCATTCCCTGAAATTGGAAACAGAAATCTTGTGCTTTAATCACATAATTAAAAATTTATCAAATACAAAACCAAGGTGTATAATCTTGTCTTTGGAGTTGTTGAATTATTTAATTCCATTCGTAGTTTATTTCTGAAGTTGTTTACATTTTATTATATGAGTCTATTTACCGATATCCTGCACATTCTGTTGTATTTTGCTTACCATTTGCGTGCACAAGATATTTAAAAACCTGCTTCTTTGTGTCATCTTTCCCTCTTCTCCCCTCTCCCATCGGGCAAGAGGTACAGAAGTGTGAAAACGCACACCTCCAGATTCAGGGACAGTTTCTTCCTGGCTGTTATCAGGCAACTGAACCATCCTACCACAACCAGAGAGCAGTGCTGAACTACTATCTACCTCATTGGTGACCCTCGGACTATCCTTGATCGAACTTTACTGGACTTTATGTTGCATGAAACGTTATTCATGTTAGACAATAGACAATAGACAATAGACGATAGGTGCAGGAGGAGGCCATTCAGCCCTTCCAGCCAGCACCGCCATTCGCTGTGATCATGTTGGACTCCCCTAACATAAACTGTGTGGCCCCTGGTTCTGGACTCCCCCAACATCGGGAACATTTTTCCTGCATCTAGTCTGTCCAATCTTTTAAGAATTTTATATGTTTCTACAAGATCCCCTCTCATCCTTCTAAACTCCAGTGACAAGCCCAGTCGACCCATTCTTACATCAGATGACAGTCCCGCCATCCCGGGAATTAACCCGGTGAACCTACGCTGCACCACCTCAATAGCAATAATGTCCTTCCACAAAATGGGAGACCAAGAGTACACACAATACTCCAGGTGTGGTCTCACCAGGGCCCTGTACAACTGCACTAGGACCTCTTTGTTCCTAAACTCAAATCCTCTCGCAATGAAGGCCAACATTCCATTGGCTTTCTTCACTGCCTGCTGTACCTGCATGCTTCCTTTCAGTGACTGATGCACAAGGACACCCAGATCTCGTTGCACCTCCCCTCTTCCTAACCTGACACCATTCAGATAATAATCTGCTTTCCTGTTTTTGCCACCAAAGTGGATAACCTCACACTTATCCACATTAAACTGCATCTGCCATGCATCCGCCCACTCACACAACCTGTCCAAGTCACCCTGCAACCTCATAGCATCCTCCTCACAGTTCACACTGCCACCCAGCTTTGTGTCATCCGCAAACTTGGAGATGTCAAATTTAATTCTCTTGTTAAAATCGTTAATATATATTGTAAATAACTGGGGTCCCAGCACCGAGCCTTGCGGCACCCCACTAGTCACTGCACCCCACTAGTCACTGCACCCCACTAGTCTTGTGCTCAGTTCTGGGCACCATGTTATAGGAAAGATATTGTCAAGCTTGAAATGGTTCAGAGAAGATTTACGAGGATGTTGCCAGGACTAGAGGGTGTGAGCTACAGGGAGATGTTGAGCAGGCTGGGTCTCTATTCCATGGAGCGCAGGAGGATGAGGAGTGATCTTATAGAGGTGTACAAAATCATGAGAGGAATAGATCGGGTAGACGCACAGAGTCTCTTGCCCAGAGTAGGGGAATCGAGGACCAGAGGACATAGGTTCAAGGTGAGGAGGGAAAAATGTAATAGGAATCCGAGGAGGAACCTTTTCACACAGAGGGTGGTGGGTGTATGGAACGAGCTGCCAGAGGAGGTAGTTGAGACTGGGACTATCCCATTGTTTAAGAAACAGTGGGACAGGTACATGGATAGGACAGGTTTGGAGGGATATGGACAGGTGGGACGAGTGTAGATGGAACATTGTTGGTCGGTGTGGGCAAGTTGGGTTGAAGGGCCTGTTTCCACACTGTATCACTCTATGACTCGAGCTCACACCTGCATTAGACACCATATTTTGGTGCCATTTACAAGTAGACCAACGTCCAGTCCTTGTGCTCGATGTACGGGCACGCAAGAGTTTGAACACTGAATTCCCCCATGTTAGGAAATATCTCCCGCCCCCACCCACCTCCCTCCCCTCCCCACCCCCTGCCCTCTTCCACTCCTCTCTGCACCCATTTCTCCCACCTGTCCGTCCCACTCCCCCCCCCCCCCCAGCCCCCGTCCATTTCCACCCATATCCCTCCCCCTGTCTTTACATTTTACTCATCTTCATTAGTGATAGGAATAGAATTAGACTATTCGGCCCATCAAGACTGCTCCGCCATTCAATCATGGCTGATCTATCTCTCCCTCCTAACCCCATTCTCCTGCCTTCTCCCCATAACCCCTGACACCCGCACTGATCAAGAATCTATCTATCTCTGCCTTAAACATATCCACTGACTTGTGGCCTCCACAGCCGTCTGTGGCAATGAATTCCACAGATTCACTGCCCTCTGACCAAATAAATTCCTCCTCGTCTCCTTCCTGAAGGAACGTCCTTTAACTCTGAGGCTGTGCCCTCTGGTCCTAGACTCTCCCACTAGTGGAAACATCCTCTCCACATCCACTCTATCCAGGCCGCTCACTATTCAGGTCAAGTTTCAATGAGGTCCCCCCTCATCCTTCTAAAATCCAGTGAGCACAGGCCCAGTTTGTCGGTGAGGATGTGGCCACTAATTGGGCAAATGACAGAATACTCACGGAGATATTGGCCCTGAAGGTTGATAGTAGATTTACAGGGAGAACTTGGGGTTTTCTGTAAACAAACGGTGTGCCACAAGGCAGCCGCTGGCTTGTTCCTGCAGTGCAAGGGGTCAGGGATTGGGCTGCAAGCCATCAGTCAGTCTTCAATGTTACGCGCGTGTTGAAAGGAGGGAGTACTTATTTGCAGGGTGCAGCTGTCATGTTGGAGTACCCTGATGTGTTCAGATGGGCCAGACGCTGTCACACTCAGTCACACGAGCCCATACTGCCATGCACAGCGACAACTGCACTGGGGCAGCACCAACATCAGGCAACAGTGTGAGTGTGTAACTGTGTGTGTGTGTGTGTGTGTGTGTGTGTGTGCGTGTGTGTGTGTAATTGTGTGTGTGTGTGTGTGTGTGTGTGTGTGTGTGTATGTATGTGTGTGTATGTGTGCGTGTGCGTGTGTAATTGTGTGTGTGTGTGTGTGTGTGTGTGTGTGTGTGTGTATGTGTGTGTATGTGTGCGTATACGTGTGTGTGTGTGTGTGTGTGTGTGTGTGTTTGTGTCTGTGTGTGTAATTGTATGTGTGTGTGTGTGTGTGTGTGTAACTGTGTGTGTGTTTGTGTCTGTGTGTGTAATTGTGTGTGTTTGTGTCTGTGTGTGTAAGTGGGTGTGTGTGTCTCTATTTATGTATGTGTGTGTGTGAGTGTGTGTGTGTGAATGTGTGTGTGTGTGTGAGTGTGTATATCTGTGTGTGTGTATGTGTATATGTGTGTGCGTGCGTATGTATGTGTGTGTGTGTTGTGTGTGTGTGTGTATGTGTGTGTGTGTGTGTGTGTGTGTGTGTGTGTGTGTGTGTGTGTGTGTGTGTGTGTGTGTGTGTGTGTGTGTGTGCGTATGTGTGTGTGTGTGTGTGTGTGTGTGTGCGTGCGTATATGTTTGTGCATGTGTGCCCGGGTTCCATCCTGACTACAGGCGCTGTCTGTATGGAGTTTGTACGTTCTCCCCGTGACCTGCGTGGGTTTTCTCCGGGTGCTCCGGGTTCCTCCCACACTCCAAAGACGTGCAGGTTTGTCGGTTAATTGTCTTTGGTAAAATGTTGAAATTGTAAATAGTCCCTGGTGTGTAGACTAGTGTAGATCGCTGGTCGGTGCAGACTCGGTGGGCCCAAGGGTCTGGTATCTCGGTATTTCTAAATTGCTAAATCTAAGTCTTTGGTATAAACCAGCATCTACAGTTTATAAGTTTATCAGTTCATTAGTTCGAGGAGCAGAATTAGAACTTAGAGTCTGAAGAAGTGTCTCTACCTGAAAAGTCACCCATTCCTTCTCCCTGGAGATGCTGCCTGTTCTGTTGAGTTACTCCAGCATTTTGTGTCGATCTTCGGTATAGAGCTTAGAAGCAACCCTTTCTAAAGGTATTTCTTTTCATTCTGAGGCTGTGGCCTCTGGTCCTGGACTCTCCCACTAGTGGAAACATCCTCTCCACATCCTCTCTATCCAGGCCTTTCACTATTTGGTAAGTTTCAACGAGGTCCCCCCTCATTAGGGTCGCCAACTGTCCCGTATTAGCCGGGACA
This sequence comes from Rhinoraja longicauda, assembly GCF_053455715.1. NCBI lineage: Eukaryota > Metazoa > Chordata > Chondrichthyes > Rajiformes > Arhynchobatidae > Rhinoraja > Rhinoraja longicauda. Next base: position 92,782,250 of record NC_135955.1, on the reverse strand, counting down.
TCCCGTTTTTTGGGACCACCATTGTCCCGTATTAGGCCCGGGGGAGCTGTAGGCCAGGACGCTGTAGGCCAGGACGCTGTAGACCCGGACGCTGTAGGCCAGGACGCTGTAGGCCCGGACGCTGTAGGCCTGGACACTGTAGGCCCGGACACTGTAGGCTTGGTCACTGAAGGCCCGGACTCTGTAGGCCCGGACACTGTAGGCCCAGATGCTGTAGGCCCGGACACTGTAGGCCCAGTCGCTGCAGGCCCGGACACTGTAGGCCCGGACACTGTATGCCCGGACACTGTAGGCCCGGACACTGTAGGCTTGGTCACTGAAGGCCCGGACTTTGTAGGCCCGGACACTGTAGGCCCGGACGCTGTAGGCCCGGACACTGTAGGCCCGGACATTGTAGGCCCGGACACTGTAGGCCCGGACACTGTAGGCTTGGTCACTGAAGGCCCGGACACTGTAGGCCCGGACACTGTAGGCCCGGTCGCTGCAGGCCCGGACTCTGTAGGCCCGGACTTTGTAGGCCCGGACACTGTAGGCCCGGACACTGTAGGCCCGGACATTGTAGGCCTGGACATTGTAGGCCCGTGGGCCGCTGCAGGCTAACAGAGTGTATTCGGGGAGCGGGGCCGAATGTGTTCGCTGAACCGAGGTTGCGTAGCAACCCGCCTCCCGGCCCGAGCGGCCGCCACGGGTGGAGCGGGAGCACGTGGCCGCTGGCTGGGTGAGGTCACGTGGGGCGCGGGGCGGTGACGTCACCCTTTATCCCTTATTTGGGAGTGAGATAGTTGGCAACTCCTACCCCTCATCCTTCTAAAGTTCTTTGCTTCTACCTGAAACAGATTTTAAAAACAATTTCCCTTTTTCTGCGTGTTTCATTCCAGTGAGTGCATAAAGGACGCACGTCTTTGCAATTATTTGTACCATGTGTGCACTCCACTTAATGTAATCAAACAAATCCCCCGGTTTTCTGAGCTGACGCTAAGTGGAACTAAAGAAAACGAGGCACAAAAGGCCAGAAGCTACTCCAGGGACCGATTTCAGAATGACTGATCCAATCAAATAGGTTTCAAGAGTACGATGTGACAAGATGAAAATGTTGAAATCCAAAATGTCCCAAGTTGTCATGTCCTGTAAGCATTCTGTGGAGCAGCATTAGATTACCAGCAGATACAACATCTCCTCTGGCACCGAGCTGATTGAATCTTGCCTTAGATGGTGCCTGGACTCTGAAGGATGCAAGAGTAATTTGCAGCCTCACTAACCGGGGGTGGTGCTCTGCTTATCCGGCACACTGCATGGCAGTCCGAGGCAATGCCGAGATCAATATCCACCAGTTGAACAAGGAATCAAAAGGAACCTTACACTTACAGGATCAAAGGGCCAGCTCTGACCTCGTGAGTCCGCCAACCAAGATACCACACAGGGCTAAAGAGGGTTATGTCCCATGGAGTCACCGCGCAACCCCTCACGCGCCCCAATCCTAGTTGAGTTTGAGCTCATAGCGTACGAAAGGAAAACCGCAGATGCTGGTTTAAATGGAAGGTGGACACAAGATGTTGGAGTAAATCATGCTGTGTGGTTGTGGTAGGATGGTTCAGTTGCCTGATAACAGCCAATTGCTGATAACAGGTGTATAAGATCATGAGAAGAATAGATTAGATAAGATGCACAGTTTCTAAACCACAATATGAGGGATCAAGAGGCTGGGACTATCTCAATGTTTAAGAAACATTTGTTCAGGTACATGGATAGGTCAGGTTTGGAGGGATATGGGCCAAACGCAGGCAGGTGGGACGAGTGTTAGCATGGATGGGACATGTTGGTCGGCGTGGGCTGGTGTATCAGGGGTTATGGGGAGAAGGCAGGGGAATGTCGGCACGGTGGCGCAGTGGTAGAGTTGCCGCCTTACAGTGAATGCTGCGCCGGAGACCCGGGTTCCATCCCGACTACGGGCGCTGTCTGTACGGAGTTTGAACGTTCTCCCCGTGACCTGCGTGGGTTTTCTCTGAGATCTTCGGTTTCCTCCCACACTCCAAAGACGTGCAGGTTTGTAGGTTAATTGGCTTGGTGTAATTGATGCCTGATAACAGCAATTGGCTGTTATCAGGCAACTGAACCATCCTACCACAACCAGAGAGCAGTGCTGAACTACTATCTACCTCATTGGTGACCCTCGGACTATCCTTGATCGGACTTTGCTGGCTTTACCTTGCACTAAACGCTATTCCCTTATCATGTATCTGTACACTGTGGACGGCTCCAATGTAATCGTGTATTGTAGGTTAATTGGCCACTGTAAATTGTCCCAATTGCGTTGGATAAAATTCAGTTCAGTTCAGTTTGAGTTTTGTTTATTGTCACGTGTACTGAGGTACAGTGAAAAGCTTTTGTTGCGCACTAACCAGTCAGCGGAAAGACAACACATGATTACACGTACACGTGACAATGAACTGAGCCAAAAAGTGTAGGAAGGAAATAGAAATGCTGGTTTAAACCAAAGATAGACACAAAATATTGGAGTAACTCAACGGGTCAGGCAGCATCTCAGGAGAGAAGGAATGGGTGACATTTCGGGTCGAGACCCTTTCTTCAGACTGAGTGTCAGGGGAGGGGGGGGAAACAAGAGATGTAGACGGTGATGCAGAGAGATATCGAACAATGAATGAAAGATGTGCATCTCAGCATCTCAGACTGAAGAAGGGTCTCAACCCGAAACGTCACCCATTCCTTCTCTCCTGAGATGCTGCCTGACCTGCTGAGTTACTCCAGCATTCAGTGATACCTTCACAGATGAAAAGGACCTGTATCTCTAAACTAAAAAGGAAGGGGCCAATTAATCAACCGGGGCACCCGGGAAGAACCCACGCAATCTCGGGGGAAACATGCAAGACATTTTGTTTGCGACTCGATTAACTGCTTTTCCCAACGGCTGTCATAAGACAAACTCGCTTGAAGCTGCGATGCTGAAACCTGAAGAGTCGCAGAGTCAGACAGCGTGGAAACACGTCCCACGCCCCACACCCCACACCCCCTATTTCATAGGTTGGAGGAGAAGAATTAAGCCATTTGGTGCATTGAGTCTACTCCAAAGATACTAGAGGAGCAAGATGAACCACTTGAAATCGCCCACACTGAAGTGTAGTACGCAAAGGAGCATAACGTCTGCCATTTTAGTAAGCAAAACCCGCCTCTCGCAGTGTAATCAGTGTTGTGGGGGAACAGTATGTGTGTTGATACCATTAAAAAGCAGAATATGTCTCATCTATCAACTCACAGATTTTTGTTATTTTTCCTTTAAATGTTTCTGCAAGTTTCTGCCTACTAAAATGGCGCGGTGACACGCTACGGTTTTTAGGGTCGAGTGGTCTCTCCAGAGATGCTGCCTAACCTGTTGAGTTACTCCAGCATTTTGTGTACAGATATATGATAAGGGAATAAAGTTTAGAGCAAGGTTAAGTAAGAAATGTTGCTGTAGGAGTGTGGGGCGATTATAATGTGTGATTGTAGATCTGCTTCTGTGGCTTGGCACGCAGATAGTCGCCTGGGTTCGGCGCCATCTTGGAAGCCATGGTGTAATGGGTCGACCAGAAGTACATGGAATTAGGGTTGCCAACTGTCTCGTTTTAGCCGGGACATCCCGAATATTGGGCTAAATTGGTTTGTCCCGTATGGGACCGCCCTTGTCCCGTATTAGGCCTGGGGGGGGGGCCTGTAGGCCTGGACACTGTAGGGCCGGACACTGTAGGGCCGGACACTGTAGGCCCGGACACTGTAGGCCCGGACACTGTAGGCCCGGGCACTGTAGGCCCGGACACTGTAGGCCCGGGCACTGTAGGCCCGGACACTGTAGGCACGGACACTGTAGGCCCGGACACTGTAGGCCCGGACACTGTAGGCCCGGACACTGTAGGCCCGGACACTGTAGGCCCGGACACTGTAGGCACGGACACTGTAGGCCCGGACACTGTAGGCCCGGACACTGTAGGCCCGGACACTGTAGGCCCGGACACTGTAGGCCCATAGGCCCGGGCGCTGTCTAACTGAGGTTGCATAGCAACACGCCTACCGGCCCGGGCGGCCTCCATTGGTGGAGCGGGAGCACGTGGCCGCTGGCTGGGTGAGGTCACGTGGGGCGCGGGGCGGTGATGTCTCCTTTTGTCCCTTATTTGGGAGTGAGAAAGTTGGCAACCCCTGCACGGAATACTACTGATGTCAGGAGTCAGGAGAGATCCCAGGGGTTTGGATCTGAACAACAGCAGCACTAACTGATGCGATGTTACACCGCCCAAGGCTATTTTTTCTTCCTGGGGCATTGTGGTTGAATAATGCAGCAAAAGAGAATGAATTATGAATCAGGACATTGTGAGCAGTTTTGGGCCCCGTATCTGAGGAAGGATGTGCTGGCTCTGGAGAGGGTCCAGAGGAGGTTTACAAGAACGATCCCAGGAATGAGTGGGTTAACCTATAATGAACGTTTGTCGACAATGGGCCTGTACTCGCTGGAGTTTAGAAGGATGAGGGGGACCTCAATGAAACATACAGAATAGTGAGCGGCCTGGATAGAGTGGAGAGTCTAGGACCAGAGGGCACAGCCTCAGAATTAAAGGTTTGTTCTTTTAGGAAGGAGATGAGGAGAAATGTCTTTAGTCAGAGGCCGGTGAATCTGTGGAATTCATTGCCACAGACGGCAGTGGAGGCCAAGTCAGTGGGTATTGACAGATTTTTGATTAGTACGCGTGTCAGGGGTTATGGGGAGAAGGAAGGAGAATGGGGTTGGGAGGAAAAGATAGATCAGCCGTGATTGAATGGCAGAGTAGACTTCATGTGCTGCATGGCCTAATTCTGCTCCTCGAACCTATGAACTATTTCATCCCATGTGTCTGTATTTAGCCTATAGTCCTTTAAACCTCCTATTCATGTATCTCCCCAAAAATCTTTTAATTCTTGTACTTGCCTCAACGACCTCCTCCGGCAATGGCCGCCCATGTTGTTGAACCAAGCTTATTCTAATTCAGAAGTTAGTCTACAAAAATTAAAATATGATGACATAACGTTTGATGTAAGACAAAGGTATTTGATGAGTGATGGATGTAAGATATCCCATGGCAGTCTTTAGAAGTGGAAGAGGTGGAATTATCATAGATATCCTTATCTTTCAATCAACATAGTTATAAAACAAATTATCCGGTAATTATCAGCAAGCCTTCAGTGGGAGTTTGTGTGTGGAACTTAATTTCCATTATCATAGCCACTAGACTTCAGAAATATGGTTTTGTTGCTTCAGGAGGTCTCGAGGCCATGAACAATGCTGGATAAAAACACTGTTTCTTTTTAGCTGGTGATGGTGCCTTGCTCAGTTTGAGTTAAGGGTCTTGAGTTAAGGGCGATTTTTAAGACGACTGCCGGCGACTGTCAAAGTCGTAGCAGATCGCCGACATTTTCTTTCACCCTAAGACAATGACCACGACAATGACCACGACAATGACCACGACAATGACCGGAACAATGACCACGACAATGACCACGACAATGACCACGACAATGACCATGACAATGAGCACGACAATGACCACGACAATGACCACGACAATGACCATGACAATGACCACGACAATGACCACGACAATGACCGCGACAATGACCGCGACAATGACCACGACAATGACCACGACAATGACCACGACAATGACCGCGACAATGACCACAACAATGACCACGACAATGACCACGACAATGACCGCGACAATGACCACGACAATGACCGCGACAATGCCGAGTCAGGTCGACATGAGTCACTTTCTTTGTGAAACTAGCGCCTGGCTAAGAGATTACACCGTCTTCGGAAACATCGCCAAATCCCCACTCTTACCTGACCGTCAAACTGTCGCCTCCAATCTACCCGTCAAATGTCCTGACGGTAAATAAACTGGTTCAACAAAACTATCTTCTGGTGTCTTCAAATGCCTTTTCTTAATTTAATATTATGTGCTTCTAAACACATCTGCGACAACCTAGCAAACCTGGGGACAGCGTGCGACAGACAGCGCCCGCAATAAGCTGCCGTACCTGGCCACAAGCCAGCTGCCGCACAGAAATGTCTAGCGGGTAAATGTTTCCGCGACACGCCGAGATCCGCTACGATTCATTGACGACTCCTCACGATCACGATCACGCCCGCGCGCGACACCCCGGCCACAGCCTAGTCACCGGCAGTCGCCTAAGTGGGACAGGCCCTTTAGTGATCTTAAAGGGTTGCTATTAGGAGGGAGAGATATGGTAGATCAGCCAGGATTGAATGGCGGAGTAGACTTGATGGCCTGGTTCTGCTCCTATCACTTATGACCTATTAAGCTGGGAAGGGTTCAGAGGAGGTTCAGGGAGGGCAGAGGGTGATCTGGGGAAAGAGTGTACTAACTCACGGGGATGGACAGGGTGGATGTGCAGAGATCTTATTGAAACATATAAGATTATTAAGGGGTTGGACACGTTAGAGGCAGGAAACATGTTCCCAATGTTGGGGGAGTCCAGAACAAGGGGCCATAGTTTAAGAATAAGGGGTAGGCCATTTAGAACTGAGATGAGGAAAAACCTCAGTCAGAGAGTTGTGAATCTGTGGAATTCTCTGCCTCAGAAGGCAGTGGAGGCCAATTCTCTGAATGCATTCAAGAGAGAGCTAGATAGAACTCTTAAGGATAGCGGAGTCAGGGGGTATGGGGATAAGGCAGGAACGGGGTACTGATTGAGAATGATCAGCCATGATCACATTGAATGGCGGTGCTGGCTCAAAGGGCCGAATGGTCTCCTCCTGCACCTATTGTCTATTGTCTATTGAGTCCCTCATATTGTCTATTGAGTTCCTCATGAGCCCATCTCTTCTCCTTGCACACCCCTTGCACACCCCTTGCACACTCCTTGCACACCCACCACTGTTTAGCCACGGTTTACAGATACGCAGACGACACCACCATTTGCAACTGGATCCTCGACTCCCTGACCAACAGACCCCAGTCATAGAAACATAGAAACACAGAAAAACAGGTGCAGGGGTAGGCCATTCAGCCCTTCGAGCCAGCACCGCCATTCAATATGATCATCTATGTAATAAAACTCTCGTTTGTTTGTTTGTTTGTTCCTGAACGACAGCCAAAACGGTGCACTGTCCGGACCTACACTGTTTGGGCCTACGGCGTCCGAGCCTACAGTGTCCAGACCTACACTGTCCAGACCTACAGTGTCCAGGCCTATAGTGTCCGGACCTACAGCGTCCGGGCCTACACTGTCCGGGCCTACAGTGCCCAAGCCTATAGTGTCCAGACCTACAGTGTCCGGCTACACTGTCCAGACCTACAGTGTCCGGGCCTACACTGTCCGGGCCTACTGTGTCCAGACCTACAGTGTCCGGGCCTACACTGTCCAGACCTACAGTGTCCGGGCCTACAGTGTCCAGGCCTACACTGCCCGGGCCTACAGTGTCCAGGCCTATAGTGTCCGGACCTACAGTGTCCAGGCCTACACTGTCCGGGCCTAATAAGGGACAAGGGCGGTCCCGTACGGGTCAACCCAATTTAGCCCAAAATACGGAATGTTCCGGCTAATACGGGACAGTTGGCAACCCTACCAATGTCTTAGATAACAGCAACATGACGTTCCAGCTTCTATACTCAATACTATGACAGCTGAAGCCCAATGTGTCTAAAGCCTTTGTGTCCAATACAAAATTGTTCTTTCTTTCCCTAGTGTGTCGGACAGTGCTAGTGTACGCGGTGATCGCTGGTCGGTGTGGACTTGGTTGTCCGAAGGGTCTGTTTGCGAGCTGAATCTCTAATCTAAGATAAACTCAACTAAATATTTCTGGCCTGAAACCTCCTGAGTAAAGGTGACACAGCAGTCTTAAACGTGATCAAAAGCTTCACACACATCATTCATTTTTTGACTGAAGATAGACACAAAATGCTGGAGTAACTCAGCGGGTCAGGCAGCATCTGTGGAGAACATGGATAGGTGACGTTTCACAGAGTGCTAGAGTAACTCAGCGGGTCAGGCAGCATCTGTGGGGAACATGGATAGGTGATGTTTCACAGAGTGCTGGAGTAACTCAGCGGGTCAGGCAGCATCTGTGGAGAACATGGATAGGTGACGTTTCACAGAGTGCTGGAGTAACTCAGCGGGTCAGGCAGCATCTGTGGAGAACATGGATAGGTGACGTTTCACAGAGTGCTGGAGTAACTCAGCGGGTCAGGCAGCATCTCTGGATGGAAGGAATGGGAGACGTTTCGGGTCGAGACCCTTCTTCAGACGTCTGTTTTCGTCGAAAGATATAGAAAAGAGATTGAGTGTGAAAGTGATCTTTGCAATAGGGCTGTTGATCTGCTTTGTTCGTTGTTAGCTGAGCTTTAGAAGGGGCCGGAAAGTTGTGTTGTTTTCCAGAATAAAATCTGAGGTGATTAAAGGTATATTGTGCGTTTTGAAGTTCGGCGTTTTCTTTTCATCACTGGTTGATGTGAGACTTTGAAATGTAGAGCATGTTTTCACACAGTGACCAGGTAGGATTCTGGGCAGAAACTGCAAGGTGTATGTCATTCACAAAAGCATCTCCATACTTTGATTTTATCTTTTAATATACAGATGAATCAAGTTGCAGGGAAACAGATTGGATGCAATGGGGACCAACAAAGGATGATGATTATTCACAATGAATATCTGTGAAGATCTTTTTCTGCCTCGATGGAAAATCTGATCTTTAAATAATCACTCGCAAATATGAATGCCCATTTAAAGTTTAGAAGACAAATTTAAAAATGTAACTGGAGGTCAGGATATCTTCGTAGAGTTAAACGAACGTAAAATAGAGTCATAGCGATGAATAGCTTGGAAACAGGCCCTTCGACAATAGACAATAGACAATAGACAATAGGTGCAGGAGGAGGACATTCGGCCTGGGGCACCGTTCCAAGCTGAAACAGCCTTTGTTCTGGGATTAGTGTCTGCTAATATTCCATGCATTATCGTTACATGCTTTAATGTATCTACGCTTTACGCTTTACGTTTCAATAGACAATAGACATTAGACAGTAGGTGCAGGAGGAGGCCATTCGGCCCTTCGAGCCAGCACCGCCATTCAATGTGATCATGGCTGATCATCCACAATCAGTACCCCGTTCCTGCCTTCTCCCCATACCCCCTGACTCCGCTATCCTTAAGAGCTCTATCTAGCTCTCTCTTGAATGCATTCAGAGAATTGGCCTCCACTGCCTTCTGAGGCAGAGAATTCCACAGATTCACAACTCTCTGACTGAAAAAGTTTTTCCTGATCTCAGTTCTAAATGGCCTACACCTTATTCTTAAACTGTGACCCCTTGTTCTGGACTCCCCCAACATTGGGAACATGTTTCCTGCCTCTAACGTGTCCAACCCCTTAATAATCTTATCCTTCTAAATTCCAGTGTATACAAGGAATTTGTACAACGACCCGACTTGCCTACACCGGTCAACATGCCCCATCTATCTATATACTAAAACTCTTGTTTGTCTGTTTGTTCCTGAACTACAGCCAAATGGTACACGATAGCGTGACAATATTAGGCCCACCTTACTCACCGTCATCCCTTTGGTGCTAATGGAAGAAGTTTAATTGAAATCGGTGTTATATTGTAAAAGTTATTCACATTTTAAAGTTTAAATCTATCTCCTCGGGAGGGAGGGGGGAGGGAGGATAAAGGGGGGGTTGAGGGAGATGGAGTGGGGGGGACGGGAAGGGGAGTGGGAGAAGAGGGGGGTGGAGGGAGGAGGGAGGAGGGAGGGGGAGCGGGGGGTGGGAGGGGGAGGGGGGAGAGGAGAGGGGGGAGGGAGGGGAGGAGAGGATGCTGCACCAATGCAGGAGAGGTTTGGGCCCAACGGGTCCACTTGGTCTAGTCTCATCCCAGTAATTCCTTCTTCTCATGTTCATCGGTTATAAGAGCAGAATTAGGCCATTCGGCCCATCGAGTCTACTCTGCCATTCAATCGTGGATGATCTGTCTTTCCTACTCAACCCCTGTCATTCTCCTGCCTTCTCCCCACAAACCCCTGACACCCGTACTAACCCAGTCCAGTCCGGCAGAAGGTACAGAAGCTTGAAAGCGCGCACCACCAGAGTCAGGAACAGCTTCTTCCCCTCTGTTATCAGGCTTCTGAACGGCCCTTCCATAAGCTAGGGCACTGTCCGATCCTCCGACCTACCTCATTGCGGACAATGGATGTTTTCTCTGGAATTGTATTTACAGTTGCAAGTACGAATTTCATTGTTCGGTTTCCAGAGCATATGACAATTAAACTCTCTTGACTCTTGTGAACTGTTATGCCAGACTGCTGAGAAATTAATTCCAGTAGACAACAGACAATAGACAACAGGTGCAGGAGGAGGCCATTCGGCCCTACGTGCCAGCACCGCCATTCAATGTGATCATTGCTGATCATTCTCAATCAGTATCCCGTTCCTGCCTTCTCCCCATACCCCCTGACTCCGCTATCCTTAAGAGCTCTATCTAGCTCTCTCTTGAATGCATTCAGAGAATTGGCCTCCTCTGCCTTCTGAGGCAGAGAATTCCACAGATTCACAACTCTCTGACTGAAAAAGTTTTTCCTCGCCTCAGTTCTAAATGGCCTACCCCTTATTCTTAAACTGTGGCCCCTTGTTCTGGACTCCACCAACATTGGGAACATGATTCCAATAACCAGTAAATAAGCTTGCAAGCAATATCTGTAAAAAAATAATTTTTGAGTCTGAATCTTCTCACCACAGATGCTGCCTGACCCACTGAGAATTCCTAGTTTTCTGTTTTTTGGGGGTGGATGGGGGGGGGGGGAGGAGCACCAGACATCTTAATGTGGGTAGGAAGGAACTGTAGGTGCTGATTTACAGATAGACACAAATCACTGGTGTAACTCAATGGGTCAGACTGCATCTCTGGACAGAAGGGCGGTCACGTTGGCGCAGCGGTAGAGTTGCCGCCTTACAGCGAATGCAGCGCCGGAGACCCGGGTTCCATCCCGACTACGGGCAGCGTCTGTACGGAGTTTGTACGTTCTCCCCGTGACCTGCGTGGGTTTTTCCCCGGGTGCTCCGGTTTCCTCCCACACTCCAAAGACGTGCAGGTTTGTATGCTAATTGGCTTGGTACAAATGTAAAAATTGTCCCTAGTGTGTGTAGGATGGTGTTAGTGTGCGGGGATCGCTGGTCGGCGCGGACCCGGTGGGCCGAAGGGCCTGTTTCCGCGCTGTATCTCTAAACTGAACTAAACTAAACTAAGAAGAGAGAGGTGATGTTTTAGGTCGAGAGGCAGGGAAGGGAGAAATGAGAGACGTGGAAAAGTGAAAACGGGAGATCAAAGGGGATGGAGATCAAGGGAAATGTAGAATAGATCATCGTCAGCAACAGCAAAGAGACAACAAGGCGTATAAAACTCTTCCAATAACCAAAACATCTGCAGCCACCTATTGCTCTGGTACTTTATTTCACTCACATGTTTAAACTCTGTTTTATTCTTAATGTTTTAGTGTTTTATGCTTTATTCTTAATGGTTTACTGTATGTTCGTGTTGTTACTTGCGAGCGGAGCACCAAGGCACATTCCTTGTATGTGCACATACTTGGCCAATAAACTCATTCATACAATTCAATTCCACAGCCAACAACGGAACAAAGATAGACACAGAGTGCTGGAGTAACTCAGCGGGTCAGGCAGCATCTGTGGAGAACATGGATAGGTGACGTTTCACAGAGTGCTGGAGTAACTAAGCGGGTCAGGCAGCATCTGTGGAGAGAATGAATGGGCAGAGTTGCTGCCTGTCCCGCTAAAGTTACTCCAGCATTTTGTATCTATCTTGGGTTTAAACCAGCATCTGCAGTTCCTTCCAACACAACAATGGAGCATTGTGGCCTCCAGGTTTCTTGAGTCACCGGTGCGAGCTCTAATTTGTTCTGTAGCTTTTTATACATCTGGTTTCCCCCTCCCCTGACGGACTCTCAGTCTGAAGAAGGGTCTCGACCTGAAATGTCACCTATTCCTTTTCTTTATCAAATGTGAATTCTAATGCAACATCGACCTGATACGATGAAGCGTAGACCAGGCCAACATTTCACCCAACACTTGTGCTGCATCCACCGACACCTACTGGATCTCCCGGTTGCTAAGCATTTTAACTCCCCCTCCCATTCCCACACTAACCCTCCTCCACTGTCAGAGCGAGGTAGGGGTTGCCAACTATCTCACTCCCAAATACGGGACAAGGTGACGTCACCGCGACCTCACCCAGCCAGCGGCCATGTGCTCCCGCTCCACCAATGGCGGCCGCACGGGCCGGGAGGCGGGTTGCTACGCAACCTTCGTTAGGCGGCGCCCGGGCCACCGGACCTACACTGCCAGGCTTACAGCGGCTCCCGGGCCTACAGTGTACGGGCCTACAGCGGCCCCCGGGCCTGCATTGTCTGGACCTACAGTGTCCGATCCTAGAGTGTCCGGGCCTAAAGTGTTCAGGCCTACAGCGTCCGGAACTACAGCGTCCGGGCCAACAACGTCCTGGCCTAAAGCATCTGGGCCTACAGTGTCCTCTGGGCCTAATATGGGACAAGGGCGGTCCCGTACGGGACAAACCAATTTAGCCCAAAATACAGGATGTCCCGGCTAATGTGGGACAGTTGGCAACCCTGAAGGAGAGGGAACCGGGGTCTGGCCCACAGTGCCCTCGAAGTCGGCCGCGGGAGGTTCCCACCCCCTCGGGGAACAAAGGTGTGTGGGCGAGGAGAGGAGAGGGACGTGGGATCATTGGACGATCCACACGACAAAGGACGGCGACAGCTGGAGGCCCTGCAGCAGCCTGGGGCTCGCCTGGATCGGGCACCGGTCATAACGTCTCGAGCGCGAACTGGACTTGGAATATGGCGCCACAAGAAGGCCCCTCTTGCAGGCTGTCTCAGTACATTTTGGTAATCGGGGATGTGCTTAGGTAGAGCAATAATCTACTGGACTGGTTGTAAGAAAATAATTTTCACTGTGTTAGTACTTTGCACATGTGACAATAAAAGATTCAAGATTTCAATATTTCAAGATCAATTTATTGTCACATGTACTGTCATATGTTGAAAGACTGGAGCGACTAGGCTTGTATACACTGGAATTTAGAAGGATGAGAGGGGATCTTATCGAAACATATTAGATTATTAAGGGATTGGACACGTTGGACGCAGGAAACATGTTCCCAATGTTGGGGGAGTCCAGAACCAGGGGCCACAGTTTAAGAATAAGGGGTCGTCCATTTAGAACGGAGATGAGGAAAAACGTTTTCAGTCAGAGAGTTGTGAATCTGTGGAATTCTCTGCCTCAGAAGGCAGTGGAGGCCAATTCTCTGAATGCATTCAAGAGAGAGCTAGATAGAGCTCTTAAGGATAGCGGAGTCAGGTGGTATGGGGAGAAGGCAGGAACGGGGTACTGATTGAGGACGATCAGCCGTGATCACATTGAATGGCGGTGCTGGCTCGAAGGGCCGAATGGCCTCCTCCTGCACCTATTGTCTTTTGTCTATTGTCTAATTAAGGTACAGTGAAATTTGAGTTACCTTACAGCCACACTAAGTGAAAAGCAACAAGACACACAGCCACATAAAATAACGTCTAACATCAACATCCACCACAGCGGATTCCACGTTCCTCACTGTGATGGAAGGTAATAAAGTTCAATCACCTTCCTCTTTGAGCCATTCCAGTTTTCCAACACAGTTATTTGCTTTTATCTTCTTTTTTCTCTTAATTGAGGGCGGTCACGGTGGCGCAGCGGTAGAGTTGCTGCCTCACGGCACCAGAGACCCGGGTTCCATCCCGAATACGGGCGCCGTCTGTACGGAGTTTGTACGTTCTCCCCGTGACCTGCGTGGGTTTTCTTCGAGATCTTCGGTTTCCTCCCACACTCCAAAGACGTGCAGGTTTGTAGGTTAATTGGCTTGGTATAAATGTAAAAATTGTCCCTAGTGTGTGTAGGATAGTGTTAGTGTGCGGGGATCGCTGGTCGGCGTGGACTAGGTGGGCCGAAGGGCCTGTTTCCGCGCTGTATCTCTAAACGAAACTAAACTGGTGAAAGTCGATGATTATTTATTACGACTGATGCTGCATTTAAAATGATGGATATTCGAAAACAGAATATTGAATGATTGCTTCGGATTGTTTTATATCCCAGTTCTGTATCATCCTATCACTGCATTTTAACGAGGACCATTAAAACTAACGTTGAACATTACTGTTCACACATTTGCTTTGCCAATAAACTTTGCGACTTTGCTTTTGTGTGTCTGCAGCCACATCACAGTGAGATTGATGATGCTTTCAACATTTCAAACTGAAGAATAGTCAGTGCTTGCAGTAGGAACAGTCTCACCCTCCTCTCTCCACTCCCATCAGATGAGTTTAACATCTGTAGTTGGTAAGTTACTGGAGAGTATTCTGAACTGGAACAAGGGCAGGATCAACACAGTGAATGGTAGGCCTCTGGGCAGTGTTATAGAGCAGAGGGATCTAGGAGTACAGGTGCATGGTTCCTTGAAGGTCGAGTCGTAATTTGTGAATCTGTGGAATTCTCTGCCTCAGAAGGCAGTGGAGGCCAATTCTCTGAATGCATTCAAGAGAGAGCTAGATAGAGCTCTTAAGGATAGCAGAGTTAGGGGGTATGGGGGAAAAGGCAGGAACGGGGTACTGATTGAGAATGATCAGCCATGATCACATTGAATGGCGGTGCTGGCTCGAAGGGCTGAATGGCCTCCTCCTGCACATATTGCCTATTGTCTATTGAGTCGCAGGTAGAAAAGGTGAACAAATAGGCTTTTGGCACATTGGCCTTCATCAGTCAGAGTATTGAGTATAGAAGTTGGGAGGTCATGTTGCAGTTGTATAAGACATTGGTGAGACCGCATTTAGAATATTGTGTTCAGTTCTGGGCACCATGTTATAGGAAAGATATTGTCAAACTTGAAAGGGTTCAGAAAAGATTTACGAGGATGTTGCCAGGACTAGAGGGTGTGAGCTACAGGTAGAGGTTGAGTAGGCTGGGTCTCTATTCCATGGAGCGCAGGAGGATGAGGGGTGATCTTATAGAGGTGTACAAAATCATGAGAGGAATAGATCGGGTAGATGCACAGAGTCTCTTGCCCAGAGTTGGGGAATCGAGGACCAGAGGACATCAGTTCCAGGTGAAGGGGAAAAGATTTAATAGGAATCTGAGGGGTAACTTTTTCACACAGAGGGTGTTGGGTGTATGGAACGAGCTGCCGGAGTACCACAGATTCACAACTCTCTGACTGAAAAGGTTTTTCCACATCTCCGTTCTAAATGTCCTACCCCTTATTTTTAAACTGTGGCCCCTTGTTCTGGACTCCCCCAACATTGGGAACATGTTTCCTGCCTCTAACGCGTCCAATCCCTTAGTAATCTTATATGTTTCAATAAGATCTCCTCTCATCTAAATTCCAGTGTATACAAGCCTAGTCGCTCCAGTCTTTCATAGAGTCATGGAGTCATACAGTGTGGGAACAGGCCAGCCGCACAATCAAGGACCAGTCTCACCCCGGCTACTCCCTCTTCTCCCCTCTCCCATCGGGCAAGAGGTACAGAAGTGTGAAAACGCACACCTCCAGATTCAGGGACTGTTTCTTCCCGGCTGTTATCAGGCAACTGAACCATCCTACCACAACCAGAGAGCAGTGCTGAACTACTATCCACCTCATTGGTGACCCTTGTATCATCATCAATCGGACTTTATCTTGCACTAAACATTATTCACGTTTTCACTTTATCATGTATCTATCTGTACACTGTGGATGGCTTGACTGTAGTTTTTAGTTTTAGAGATACAGCGTGGAAACAGGCCCTTCGGCCCACAGAGTCTGGCATCGACCAGCGATCCCCGCACACTAACACTATCCTACACACACTAGGGACAATTTTTACATTCATACCAAGCCAATTAACCTACAAACCTGCACGTCTTTGGAGTGTGGGAGGAAACCGGAGCACCCGGAGAAAACCCACGCAGGTCACGGGGAGAACCCGTAGGCAGCGCCCGTAGTCAGGATGGAACCTGGGTCTCCGGCGCTGTGAGGCAGCAACTCTACCGCTGCGCCACCGTGCAGAATAGGTACATTTTTTGTCCTTGTACCGTAAAATAAAGTCCTTGAATTTTTATAACACCTTTTATAACAGCAGGGCTCCCCAAAGCACTTTACAGCTAATTAAAGACTTCAAGTTTGGTCACTCTTGCATTGTGGAACGTACTCCTGCCATTTTATGCAACATTAGACAGTATAAAAAAAGAAGCAACAAGGGAAAGACTCATCAAATCTGACTGTATGGTAATTGTGGACGCAGCCCAGACCATCACCCAAACCAACCTCCCTCCCTCTGACTCCATCTACACCTCACGCTGCCTCGGCAAGGCCAGCAGCATAATCAAGGACCAGTATCACCCCGGCCACTCCCTCTTCTCCCCTCTCCCATCGGGCAAGAGGTACAGAAGTGTGAAAATTGGTTGACAGACAGAAAGCAAAGAGTGGGGATTAATGGGTCCCTTTCGGAATGGCAGGCAGTGACCAGTGGGGTACCGCAAGGTTCGGTGCTGGGACCCCAACTATTTACGATATACATTAATGACTTAGACGAAGGGATTAAAAGCACCATTAGCAAATTTGCAGATGATACTAAGCTGGGGGGTAGTGTGAATTGTGAGGAAGATGTAATAAGGCTGCAGGGTGACTTGGACAGGTTGTGTGAGTGGGCGGATACATGGCAGATGCAGTTTAATGTAGATAAGTGTGAGGTTATTCACTTTGGAAGTAAGAATAGAAAGGCAGATTATTATCTGAATGGTGTCAATTTAGGAAGAGGGGATGTTCAACGAGATCTGGGTGTCCTAGTGCATCAGTCACTGAAAGGAAGCATGCAGGTACAGCAGGCAGTGAAGAAAGCCAATGGAATGTTGGCCTTCATAACAAGAGGAGTTGAGTATAGGAGCAAAGAGGTCCTTCTACAGTTGTACCGGGCCCTGGTGAGACTGCACCTGGAGTACTGTGTGCAGTTTTGGTCTCCAAATTTGAGGAAGGATATTCTTGCTATTGAGGGCGTGCAGCGTAGGTTCACTAGGTTAATTCCCGGAATGGCGGGACTGTCGTATGTTGAAAGGCTGGAGCAATTAGGCTTGTATACACTGGAATTTAGAAGGATGAGGGGGGATCTTATTGAAACATATAAGATAATTAGGGGATTGGACACATTAGAGGCAGGAAACATGTTCCCAATGTTGGGGGAGTCCAGAACAAGGGGCCACAGTTTAAGAATAAGGGGTAGGCCATTTAGAACGGAGATGAGGAAGAACTTTTTCAGTCAGAGAGTGGTGAAGGTGTGGAATTCTCTGCCTCAGAAGGCAGTGGAGGCCAGTTCGTTGGATGCTTTCAAGAGAGAGCTGGATAGAGCTCTTAAGGATAGCGGAGTGAGGGGGTATGGGGAGAAGGCAGGAATGGGGTACTGATTGAGAGTGATCAGCCATGATCGCATTGAATGGCGGTGCTGGCTCGAAGGGCTGAATGGCCTACTCCTGCACCTATTGTCTATTGTCTATTGTCTAAAACGCACACCTCCAGATTCAGGGTCAGTTTCTTCCCGGCTGTTATCAGGCAACTGAACCATCCTACCACAACCAGAGAGCAGTGCTGAACTACTATCTACCCCATTGGTGACCCTCGGACTATCCTTGATCGGACTTTGCTGGCTTTACCTTGCACTATAAGATAATTAGGGGATTGGACACATTAGAGGCAGGAAACATGTTCTCAATGTTGGGGGAGTCCAGAACAAGGGGCCACAGTTTAAGAATAAGGGGTAGGCCATTTAGAACGCAGATGAGGAAGAACTTTTTCAGTCAGAGAGTGGTGAAGGTGTGGAATTCTCTGCCTCAGAAGGCAGTGGAGGCCAATTCTCTGAATGCATTCAAGAGAGAGTTAGATAGAGCTCTTAAGGATAGCGGAGTGAGGGGGTATGGGGAGAAGGCAGGAACGGGGTACTGATTGAGAGGGATCAGCTATGATCGCATTGAATGGCGGTGCTGGCTCGAAGGGCTGAATGGCCTACTCCTGCACCTATTGTCTATTGTCTATTGTCTATACTAAACGTTATTCCCTTATCATGTATCTGTACACTGTAAATGGCTCGATTCTACTCATTTATTTAGTTTAGTTTAGTTTAGTTTGGAGATACAGCGTGGAAACAGGTCCTTCGGCCCACCGGGTCCGCGCCGACCAGCGATCCCCGCACATTAAACATAGAAAATAGGTGCTGGAGGACGCCATTTGGCTCTTCGAGCCAGCACCGCTAGGAACAATCTTTACAAACCTGCACGTCTTTGGAGTGTGGGAGGAAACCGAAGATCTCGCAGAAAACTCACGCAGGTCACGGGGAGAACGTACAAACTCCGTACAGACGGCGCCCGTGGTCGGGATGGAACCCGGGTCTCTGGCGCTGCATTCGCTGTAAGGCGGCAACTCTACCGCCGCGCCACCGTCACCGCCCCTTATTGTCTTTCTGCTGACTGGCAATTAATTGACACGATGAAACAGTTAACATGAGCACGCAACAAAAGCTTTTCTCTGTACCTCGTTACATGTGACGACCAACTATGCTTATTGAAGCCGGCCTTTTACAGCCTGGCACCCATGCTGAATTTGTGCTGAAGTGCCAGTGAATGCTTTGGTAGTCCCACTGAGCAGTCAGCTTTTTCATTAAACCACACAATTTCCCACAGTTACCACATTAAAAGAAAATTAAATCAGCAGAAATAATTAGAGTTAATTTAGCCGCATGCACCGCACGCTAATTTAAAGGGTCACTAATTAATGGGCGCAAGGTTACTTTATTTATAAAATGTTATTATTCTTCCAGCTCATCTGGTAGAGTGCTCACCGAGCTCATTCCATTATTGTCTTCATTAAGGGAAAATGGGTCCTCATATTAATTGTTTTAATACCCCAAAAAAGCAGAGAAGTGCAAGTTAAAAATAGTGGGCCATAATTCGGTTGATTGGAATCACGTAACGCTTGCCTCTTAGAAAACTCCATGTAATATACTTCTTCAAGGAACAGAAGTTCAGAGGTTCATTAGACACTTTGGACTTTAGAGAAACACAGCGCGGAAACAGGCCCCTTTGGCCCACCCTTAAGGATAGCGGAGTCAGGGGGTATTGGGGGGAAGGCAGGAACGGGGTACTGATTGTGGATGATCAGCCATGATCACATTGAATGGCAGTGCTGGGTCGAAGGGCCGAATGGCCTCCTCCTGCACCTATTGTCTATTGTCTATAATCCTTGGCTTATACTTTTTAAGAATAACCACCACATCCTCACCGCCCTTTTTCAATCTGGAAAATGTTCGGCACAGTTGCACAGCGGTAGAATTACTGCATTACAGGCGTGGGTTCGATCCGGACTACGGGCGCTGTCCGTACGAAGTTTGCACGTTCTCCCCGTGACCTGCGTGGGTTTTCTCCGGGTGCTCCGGTTTCCTCTCACACTCCAAAGACGTGCGGTTTGTCAGTTAATTGGCTTCTTTAAATTGTCCCTAGCGTGTGTAGGATAGTGTTAGTGTACAGGTTGGTCGCTGTTCGGCACAAACTCGGTGGGCCGAAGGGCGTGTTTCCACGCTATGTCTCTAAAACGAAATGCAATGGAGTAATAGAAACTGGGACTATAAAACAGTCCCAGTGGCTTTCAGTAGGTCCATAACGATCTTTGAAGATTTTTAATTCTAACATTAAAATGTCAATGCACAAATTATATCAGATTAATTAAATTTGGGAATCAGGTACAATTTGGTCAAAGTTTCCATCATGATTTTACACTCAGCAGTGCGGCATTGAGTCTAAAGAACAGTCCTGGCTCAAAACATCACCTATCCAAGTCTTCCAGAGATAGAAACATATAAACATAAAAAATAGGTGCTGGAGGAGGCCTTTTGGCCCTTCGAGCCAGCACCGCCATTCAATGTGATCATGGCTGATCATCCACAATCAGTAACCCGTGCCTGCCTTCTCCCCATATCCCTTGATTCCACAAGCCCCTAGAGCTGAATTTGCCTCCACTACCCTCTGTGGCAGAGAATTCCACAAATTCACAACTCTCTGGGTGAAAAGATTTTTTCTCACCTCAGTTTTAAATGGCCTCCCCTTTATTCTTAAACTGTGGCCCCTGGTTCTGGACTGCTCCAACATTGGGAACATTTTTCCTGCATCTAGCTTGTCCAGTCCTTTTATAATTTTATACGTCTCTATATCATCCCCTCTCATCCTCCAGTAAATACAAGCCCAGTCTTTCCAATCTTTCCTCATTTGACAGTCCCGCCATCCCGGGGATTAACCTGGTGAACCTACGCTGCACTGCCTCAATAGCAAGGATGTCCTTCCTCAAATTAGGAGACCAAACCTGCACACAATTCTTTAGGTGCGGTCTCACCAGGGTCCTCTGCAACTGCAGAAGGACCTCTTTACTCCTGTACTCAAATCCTCTCGTTATGAAGGCCAACGTGCCATTAGGTTTCTTCACTGCCTGCTGTACCTGCACGCTTACTTTCAATTACTCCAGCACTTTGTGTTTTTTTGCTCAAATATTCTATCCTCTGCAAATCTTGGTTGTTACTCTACACACCATGTTACCCCACTTTCGCATCCACTCCCTACACACCAAGGGCACTGTCCGGAAACCAATTAACCATGCAACCAGTCAATCAGCTCTCTGTTGTCCACCTGTAGAAGTTATATTGGAAGATCGCAGAGAGTGGTGGGCACTGCCCGGTCCATCACGGGTACTGACCCCCCCACCATCGAAGAGATCTACAGGAGACGCTGCCTCAAAAAGGCAGCCGGCATTATCACAGACCCACACCACCCTGGCCACACTCTCACTGACCCACACCACCCTGGCCACACTCTCACTGACCCACACCACCCTGGCCACACTCTCACTGACCCACACCACCCTGGCCACACTCTCACTGACCCACACCACCCTGGCCACACTCTCACTGACCCACACCACCCTGGCCACACTCTCACTGACCCACACCACCCTGGCCACACTCTCACTGACCCACACCACCCTGGCCACACTCTCACTGACCCACACCACCCTGGCCACACTCTCACTGACCCACACCACCCTGGCCACACTCTCACTGACCCACACCACCCTGGCCACACTCTCACTGACCCACACCACCCTGGCCACACTCTCACTGACCCACACCACCCTGGCCACACTCTCACTGACCCACACCACCCTGGCCACACTCTCACTGACCCACAGCACCCTGGCCACGCTCTCATCTCACCCCTGCCATCGGGAAGAGGGTACAGGAGCCTTAAAACTGTAACGTCCAGCTTCTACCCTACAATCATGTGTGTGTGTGTATCTGTGTGTGTGTGTGTGTGTGTATGTCTGTTTATGTGTGTGTATATCTGTGTGTGTGTGTGTGTGTGTGTGTGTGTGTGTGTGTGTGTGTGTATATCTGTGTGTGTGTGTGTGTGTGTGTGTGTGTGTGTGTGTGTGTGTGTGTGTGTGTGTGTGTGTGTGTGTGTGTGTGTGTGTGTATGTGTGTGTGTGTGTGTGTGTGTGTGTGTGTGTGTGTGTGTGTGTGTGTGTGTGTTGTGTTGTGTTATGTGAGGGGATCTTTATTGATCTCTTTCCTCGTTGGCGATGTGACATTTTCCGTGTGGTATCTCCGCCCGCACTGCGGCCTAACATCAAGGATTTGGCGGCCTCTTGTTTGGGACTCCCAGAGCTCCAAGGCCACGGCGCCTGCGGGCTTTAACATCAGGCAGCGGGCGATGCCTTTGCCAGGGGTCGGCCTTTGCTGCTCCAGGAAGAACTTTTTCAGTCAGAGAGTGGTGAAGGTGTGGAATTCTCTGCCTCAGAGGGCAGTGGAGGCCAGTTCGTTGGATGCTTTCAAGAGAGAGCTGGATAGAGCTCTTAAGGATAGCGGAGTGAGGGGGTATGGGGAGAAGGCAGGAACGGGGTACTGATTGAGAGTGATCAGCCATGATCGCATTGAATGGCGGTGCTGGCTCGAAGGGCTGAATGGCCTACTCCTGCACCTATTGTCTATTGTCTATAACATGCGGGAGATGCGGACATTAACATCGTGGAGCTGGTGGTCCCTGGTTGGGGACCGACTTCGGGAACTCAGGAGGAGTTTCGACAGCCCCGATGCGGGAGCTTCGAACGCCCCGACGCGGGAACTCGATCGCCGGATGCGGATGGTTCGATTCCCCCGACCGCGGGAGGAAAGGAGGAAAGAAGAGAGGACTTTATTGCCGTCCATCACAGTGAGGAATATGGAGGAGCAGCTGTGGTGGATGTTCATGTAGTTGTGTGTAGGAGTGTCATGTAGTTGTGTGTAGGAGTGTCATGTAGTTGTGTGTAGGAGTGTCATGTAGTTGACTGTATGGCAAAGCAAATTCCTCATATGTTACAAAACATACTTGGCTAACAAATTACAATTATGATTATGATTATATATGTATATTTTATATATTTTTTTATATATAGATATATATGCACACACACACACACACATATATATATATATATATATATATATATATACACACACATGCATAAATACACACACATATATATATACACACACAAACACACACACACACATGAGAATCTATGCTATTAGCTGGTATAGTCAATTAGAGATATTATATTTTGTTGTAGTAAAGATGGTTTCTTTTGTTGTTTTAGCTAATATAAAATGGATGCTTATTTTAGTGGAAAGCAGTAAGATGGATGCTTGTGGCAGAAATGTTATCCTTGGGAACAGAATGTGTTTGTCCCTTTACGAGTGATAAGGAGTGTACAGAAGAGATGGGCTATTGTCCTCTCCCACTCTGTCTGACTGCGTGTACTGTGTATTGAAACAGTAAAGCAAGGTCATGCAGCTGCGAGATTGCTCGTCTATAGAGATAAGAAAGTTTCTTTCTTATTAGCAACTCCTTATTTGGGTGCGTGTGAAAGTAGGGAAAGTTTGAATCCACGCTAGGTAAATTGATGCGTTTCTCTAAATACATGTGACTTATATTAATGGTTTGGTTTTTGAGCATGTGACCTGTATCAATGATTTTGTCTTCTCTGTAACCATGGAAATTGTATTAGATGTGTAATTGGTCATTGTATTAGATGTGTAATTGGTCCTTGATTTCTTTTTGTCACACCTCTCTTTTTCTGTATAAAAAAGTAAACAATGGTGGAGAAGTTGTTCTTCCCCTGCCCTGAGTTGAGGTCTCTTTAGACACTAGTGTTGTGTCTGGAGATCTTCTCGGGAAGAACCCCATGGTGGAATAAATCTGATGTGCTAATCCAGTATCACGTGTGATTATTCAGACTGAAGGTAAAGAATTTGATTTAACACACACACATATATATATATACATACACACACACATATATTTATATATATATATATACATACACACACACATGCATACACACACATATATATATATATATGCACATACACACACACACATATATATATATATATATATCAACACACACACATATATATATACACACACATATATATTTATATATATATATACATACACACACACACATATATATATATATGTATATATATATACACACACACACACACACACATACATATATATATATATATATATATATATATATATATATATAAAACTTTTTTTTTAAATGATATTGTTTACAGTGCACTGTGTTTCCATATTCTGTTGTGCTGCTGCAAGTAAGAATTTCATTGTTCTATCTGTGACACACGACAATAAAACACTCTTAACCTACAAACCTGCACGTCTTTGGAGTGTGGGAGGAAACCGGAGCACCTGGAGAAAACCCACGCAGGTCACGGGGAGAACGTGCAAACTCCATACAGACAGCGCCCGTAGTCGGGATGGAACCGGGGTCTCTGGTGCCATGAGGCAGCAACTCTACCGCTGCACATTTGCCCGACCTTAGCCGCATCCCAACCCTTGCCTCCTGTATGTAGGGCTGATGGTTCACAATGAGGACACCAGGGTTTGAAGCGTGTGCAGGAACTGCAGGTAACTGGTTTACACCAAAGATAGACAAGAAAATGCTGGAGTAACTCAGCGGGTCAATAGACAATAGACAATAGACAATAGGTGCAGGAGTAGGCCATTCAGCCCTTCGAGCCAGCACCGCCATTCAATGCGATCATGGCTGATCACTATCAATCAGTACCCCGTTCCTGCCTTCTCCCCATACCCCCTCACTCCGCTATCCTTAAGAGCTCTATCCAGCTCTCTCTTGAAAGCATCCAACGAACTGGCCTCCACTGCCTTCTGAGGCAGAGAATTCCACACCTTCACCACCCTCTGACTGAAATCAGGCAGCATCTGTGGAGAACATGGATAGGTGACGTTTCACAGAGTGCTGGAGTAACTCAGCGGGTCAGGCAGGATCTCTGGAGAACATGGATAGGTGACGTTTCACAGAGTGCTGGAGTAACTCAGCGGGTCAGGCAGCATCTCTGGAGAACATGGATAGGTGACGTTTCGGATCGAGACCCTTCTTCAGACTGAGAGTCAGGGGAAAGGGAAACGAGAGATATAGACGGTGATGTAGAGAGATATGGAACAAATGAATAAAAGGTGTGCAAAAAAGTAACGACGATAAAGGAAACAGGCCATTGTTAGCTGTGGGCTCGGTGAAAATGAGTTACAGACAATGAGACTCAACAAGAGGACTTTGAAGTTAGTACGACTTGGGTTGAATTTTGGATTATTGAGAGTAAGCCGCAGAATGAAAGCAGAGTTTGAAATTATTCTGTGGGATAATCACGCACTAATGCTTAATTTCCCTGACAATTTTGAACATGCATTAAACCCACTTAAAATAAATGGTTTAGCAGAACTGCCAAATTAGCAGACAAAGGCGTTGAGATTAATGGAGAAGCATTCTGATGTGATTCACTCACAGTGTAATTACAAAGCCAATATTTGCTCTTGTTAAATCCACAAACATCACGGACTGAATAATATTCTTTGCTTTAGTGCATTGTCAAACTCACTGGAAAACATCAATCATGAGAAATTATTGGAGTTGTATGAAAGATAACAAATACAAGCTTGAAAAGACTCGAGGGTCTGAGCTATAGGGAGAGGTTGAGTGGGCTGGGATCGCAAGAGGATGAGGGGTTGATCTTGTAGAAGTGTATAAGATGATGAGAGGGGTAGATCGGGTGGATGCACAGAGTCTCTTGCCCAGAGTAGGGGAATCAAGAACTAGAGGGCAAAGTTTTAAGGTGAGTGGGGGAAAAATTCAATAGGAATCTGAGGGGTTACTTTTTCACACAGAGGGTGGTAGGTGTATGGAACGAACTGCCAGAGAAGGTAGTTGAGGCTGGGACTATCCCAATGTTTAAGAGACATCCAGACAGGTAGATGGATAGGACAGCTTTGGAAGGGTGTACGCCAAACGCGGGCAGGTGGGACTAGTGTAGATGGGGCACGTTGGCCGGTGTGGGCAATTTGGGCCGAAGGGCCTGTTTCCACGCTGGATGACTATGACTCGGAAGAATTGTGTGGAAGATAACAACTACAAATGCCAGGAGCTGAAAGATGCGTTCACCGTTCCAATGGTTCCATTACGTTAACAATATTTTCATAGGGTCATAGAGTGATACAGCGTGGAAACAGGCCCTTCGGCCCAACTTGCCCAGACCGACCAACATGTCCCAGCTACACTAGTCCCACCTGCCCGCGTTTAGTTAATTTAATTTATTGTCACGTGTACCGAGGTACAGTGAAAAGCTTTTATGTTTTATCGGAACCGGTCAGTGTACAGACACATCGTGATTACATCCGAACTGTCCACAATGTACAGATACATGATGACAGGAATAAGCTATTGTGCAAGATAAAGTCCAGTAAAGTCTGATCAAGGATAGTCCGAGGGTCACCAATGAGGTAGATAGTAGTTCAGCACTGCTCTCTGGTTGTGGTAGGATGGTTCAGTTGCCTGATAACAGCCGGGAAGAAACTGTCCCTGAATCTGGAGGTGTGCGTTTTCACACTTCTGTACCTCTTGCCCGATGGGAGAGGGGAGAAGAGGGAGTGGCCGGGGTGAGACTGGTCCTTGTTGATGCTGCTGGCCTTGCCAAGGCAGCGTGAGGTGTAGATGGAGTCAATGGAAGGGAGGTAGACACAATATGCTGGAGTAACTCAGCGGGACAGGCAGCATCTCTGGAGAGAAGGAATGGATGAACTTTTGAGCCGAGACTCTTCTTCGGATTAAGAGTCAGGGGAGAGGGAGGCACAGAGATAAGGTTAAGGTGTGAATAGGGGACATTAAAGGGGATGCAACTAGGGAAAATACAGAATAAATGCTAGCTAGGAGAAGGTGACAACGAAGCAAACAGCGATAAAATGGGAGGCTGGTTTGGGTTTAGTTTAGAGATTCAGCACGGAAACAGGCCCTTTCGGCCCACCGGATCCACGCCGTCCAGCGATCCCCGCACACTAACACTGTCCTACACACACTAGGGACAATGTTTACATTTATCAAGCCAATTAATCTACAAACCTGCACGTCTTTGGAGTGTGGGAGGAAACCGAAGGTCCCTATAGACAATAAACAATAGGTGCAGGAGGAGGCCATTCGGCCCTTCGAGCCAGCAGCACCATTCAATGTGATCATGGCTGATCATCCACAATCAGTACCATGCTGCGCCACCGTGACCGCCCGGTAGTGTATGCATCTGTCTTTAAAGAGTAAACCCTTGCCAAGGGCGGTCACGATGGCGCAGCGGTAGAGTTGCTGCCTCACAGCGCCAGAGACCCGGGTTCCATCCTGACTACGGGCGCTGTCTGTACGGAGTTTGTACGTTCTCCCCGTGACCTGCGTGGGTTTTCTCCGAGATCTTCGGTTTCCTCCCACACTCCAAAGACGTACAGGTTTGTAGGCTAATTGACTGGGTAATATGTAAAAAATTGTCCCCAGTGTGTGTAAGGTAGTGTTAGTGTGCGGGGATCGCTGGGCGGCGCGGACCCGGTGGGCCGAAGGGCCTGTTTCCGCGCTGTATCTCTAAATCTAAAATCTAAAATCACTCACTCGCCAAGTCAAACGCATCTTGTCTCTGAAAGTATAAATAATTCATTCTCATGGCCGTGTCTAATGTTCCTCCAGTTGCCCTTCCTCTACCTTCTGGGATGGGGAGTTATTTATTCTTATTATTCATGGGAAAGTAGTTCACGCATTCGTTACCCCAGAGTTTCAAACAACAACAGAAAGACAATTTTGCCCCACGCCTGTGAATAGAGTGTGCTTTGCAAATTTTTTTTTTATTGAAGAAAGTTCACCAGAAGTTGTCAGCCACTTGGCTGCTTTGTGAGCCAAGGTCAGGTACATATTCCACCTCGGAAACAGAAAGCCACGGATGCTGTTTTGTGTAAGGTAGACACAAAACGCTGGAGAAAAAAGGGTCTCGACCCGAAACGTCGCCCATTCCTTCTCTCCCGAGATGCTGCCTGACCCGCTGAGTTACTCCAGCATTTTGTGTCTACCGCCATATTCTGCTTTGCATTTTTCCCAGAGATTCGGGATACAGTGCGGAAACAGGCCCTTCGGCCCACCGGGTCCACACCGACCAGCGATCCCCGCGCACTAACACTATCCTACACACACTAGGGACAATTGTTTATACATTTACCAAGATAAAATGGAAGGGAGGTTGGTTTGTGTTTAGTTTAGAGATACAGCGCGGAAACAAGCCCTTCGGCCACCAAATAGACAATAGACAATAGGTGCAGGAGGAGGCCATTCGGCCCTTCGAGCCAGCACCACCATTCAATGTGATCATGGCTGATCATTCTCAATCAGTACCCCGTTCCTGCCTTCTCCCCATACCCCCTGACTCCGCTATCCTTAAGAGTTCTATCTAGGTCTCTCTTGAATGCATTCAGAGAATTGGCCTCCACTGCCTTCTGAGGCAGAGAATTCCACAGATTCACAACTCTCTGACTGAAAAAGTTTTTACTCATCTCAGTTCTAAATGGCCTACCCCTTATTCTTAAACTGTGTGGCCCCTTGTTCTGGACTCCCCTTGTTCTGGACTCCCCCAACATTGGGAACATGTTTCCTGCCTCTAATGTGTCCAAACCCTTAATAATCTTATACGTTTCGATAAGATCTCCTCTCATCCTTCTAAATCCGCGCCGACCAGCGATCCCCGCACACTAACACTATCGAACACACACACGAGGGACAATTTACAATTTTACTAAAGCCAATTAATCTAGAAACCTGCACGTCCTTGGAGTGTGGGAGGAAACCGGAGCACCCGGAGAAAACCCACGCAGGTCACGGGGAGAACGTACAAACTCCGTACAGACAGTGCCCGTAGTCGGGATGGAACCCGGGTCTCTGGCGCTGTGAGGCAGCGACTCGACCTCTCTCTGTGCAGCTGCATTGCCAGCTGTAAGCCTGAACAATTTGGTATCAGAAATAGCTGAGATTTACACAAAACTCCTCGATCGTGGAGGACAACAGCTGATGAAAGCTGACAGACTTAGCGAGCCGTCTATACAAATGGAACATTACCCACATGAATAGTGGTTGACTCACAAGCAAGGAAATTAAAAGAGTAATGAAGCTTACGCTAAGCGAACTAAGCAGATACAGACAAGTAACTGACTACACAAGTGAGACCATACACCACAATGCTGGGGTCAGGCAAAATCTTGAATATTTATACTCACAGTGATACAGCGTGGAAACAGGCCCTTTGGCCCAACTTGCCCACAGCGGCCAACATGCCACATCTGAAGAAGGGTCTCGACTCGAAACGTCACCCATTCCTTCTCTCCCGAGATGCTGCCTGACCCGCTGAGTTACTCCAGCATTTTGCGAATAAAAACCTTCGATTTGTACCAGCATCTGCAGTTATCTTCTTATGCCACATCTACACTAATCCCACCGGCCTGCGTTTGGACCATCTATCTACTAAGACTCTCGTTTGTTTGTTTGTTTGTTCCTGAACTACAGAAAAAAACAGTGCACGATAGTGCGACAATGTTAGGCCCCCCTCACTCACCGTCGTCCCTTTGGTGCCAATGGAAGAAGCTTCATTGAAATTGGTGTTATATTTATAAAGTTATTCACATTTTAAAGTTTAAATCTATCTCCTAGAGAGGGAGGGGGAGGGAGGGAGGGGGGAGGGAGGGAGGGGGGAGGGGGAGGGAGGGAGGGAGGGGATGAAGGGAGGGGGAGGGAGGGGGAGGGAGTGATGGAGGGAAGGAGGGAGGGGGAGGGAGGGAGGGAGGGGGAGGGAGGGGGATGGGGGAGGGAGGGAGGGAGGGAGGGGGGAGGGGGAGGGAGGGAGGGAGGGAATGAAGGGAGGGGGAGGGAGGAGGAGGGAGTGATGGAGGGAAGGAGGGAGGGGGAGGGAGGGAGGGGGAGGGAGGGAGGGGATGAAGGGAGGGGGAGGGAGGAGGAGGGAGTGATGGAGGGAAGGAGGGAGGGGGAGGGAGGGAGGGAGGGGGAGGGAGGGGGATGGGGGGAAGGAGGGGAATGGAGGGAGGGGGGAGGATAAGAAGGGTTGAAGAGGATGGAGTAGGGGGACAGGGAGAGGGGAGGGGGAGGGGCAGAGGGGGGAGGGGAGGGGGGAGGAGAGGGGAGGGCGGGAAGGGAGGGGGGAGGAGAGGAGGGATTGGGGGAGTAGAGGGCGCTGCACCAATGCAGGAGAGGTTTGGGCCCAACGGGTCCACTTGGTCTAGTATCCCTCCAAACCTGTCCTATCCATGTACCTGTCTAAATAGGCTGATCATTTTCTGATTGAGAATGCTCAGCCATGATCACATTGAATGGCGGTGCTGGCTCGAAGGGCCAAATGGCCTCCTCCTGCACCTATTGTCTATTGTCTATTGTCTATTGTCTTTTAAATATCGTTGTTAGGGTTGCCAACTGTCCCGTATTAGCCAGGACATTCTACATTTTGGGTTAAATTGGTTGGTCCCGTCCGGGACCGCCCTTGTCCCGTATTAGGCTCGGACCACGCTGTAGGCCCAGAGGCCCGGGCGCCGCTTAGCAACCCGTCGTCGTCCCCCCACCCGAAACGTCACCCACTCCTTCTCTCCAGAGATGCTGCCTGACCCGCTGAATTACTCCAGCATTTTGTGTCTACCTTCGATTTAAACCGGCATCTGCAGTTTTTTCCCTACACAACCCACCTCCCGGCCCGGGCGGCCGCCATTGGTGGAGCGGGAGTACGTGGCCGCTGGCTGGGTGAGGTCACGTGGGGCGCGGGGCGGTGACGTCACACTTTGTCCCGTATTTGGGAGTGAGATAGTTGGCAACCCTCAGTTGTTATTGAACCTGCCTCATCTACTTCCTCTGGCAGCTCATCCCATACACCCACCACCCTCTGTAAGCAAAACCTATCCCTCAGGTTCCTATTAAATCTTTCCCCCCTCACCTTAAACCTATTTCCTCTGCTTCTTGATTTTAACACTCTGGGCAAGAGACTCTGTGCATCTACCCGATCTATTCCTCTCATGATTTTGTACACCTCTATAAGATCTCCCCTCATCCTCCTGCGCTCCATGGAATAGAGACCCAGCCTGCTCAACCTCTCCCTGTAGCTCACACCCTCTAGTCCTGGCAACATCCTCGTAAATCTCTGTGCCCTTTCCAACCTTCTATTTGTAATTTAATTCTGAGGCTGTGCCCTCTGGTCCTAGACTCTCCCACTAGTGGAAACATCCTCTCCACATCCACTCTATCCAGGCCTATTGAAGTCCGAGACCTTGGAGACGTATACACCAGAAAATAGGGTTGCCAACTGTCCCGTATTAGCCGGGTCATCCCGTATTTTGGGCTAAATTGGTTTGCCGGGTCTGCCCTTCTCCCGTATAAGGCCTGGGAGGCACTGTAGGCCCGGGGACTGCTGGAGGCCCATGCGCTGTAGGCCCGGACACTGTAGGCCCGGGGACTGCTGGAGGCCCATGCGCTGTAGGCCCGGACGCTGTAGGCCCAGACACTGTAGGCCCGGACTCTGTAGGCCCGGACACTGTAGGCCCGGACACTGTAGGCCCAGACACTGCAGGCCCGGACACTGTAGGTCCGGATGCTGTAGGTCCGGATGCTGTAGGCCCGGACGCTGGAGGCCCGGACACTGTAGGCCCGGATGCTGTAGGCCCGGACGCTGTAGGCCCGGACGCTGGAGGCCCGGACACTGTAGGCCCGGACGCTGTAGGCCTGGACACTGTAGGCCAGGACAGTGTAGGCCCGGAGGCCCGGGCGCTTCCTAACGGAGGTTGCGTAGCAACCCGCCTCCCGACCCGGGCGGCCGCCATTAGTGGAGCGGGAGCACGTGGCCGCTGGCTGGGTGAGGTCACGTGGGGCGCGGGGCGGTGACGTCACCTTGTCCCGTAGTTGGGAGTGAGGAAGATGGCAACTCCTTTCTTACACCAGTAGGAGATAGCTGGAAATTTGTACAGAGATTTGTAATTCAGTTTACTCTTGTTGGAATATAAATAAGGTTCCACTGGGAAAAGTCACTGTCGTGCAAGATACTTGTCTAACAGTAAAATAAGGATGTTGATGAACAGACTATGTATCCTAATGTTCCATGAATAAAAACACGTATTGGCAATATACTCCATACTAGACTCAGCGTATTGATATTACAGATGCTGGTTTAAATCGAAGGTAGGCACGAAATGCTGGGTCAGGCAGCATCTGTGGAGAACATGGATAGGTGACGTTTCACAGAGTGCTGGAGTAACTCAGCGGGTCAGGCAGCATCTCTGGAGAGAAGGAATGGCTGACGCTTCGGGACTGAAGGATCTCGACCCAAAACGTCACCCATTCCTTCTCTCCAGAGACGCTGCCTGACCCGCTGAGTTACTCCAGCACTCTGTGTCTACTATGCAGTATGATTCATTTTTATTTTTATTCATAGTCAGGAGATAATAATAATAATAATAATGCATTACATTTATATAGCGCTTTTCTAAACACTCAAAGATGCTTTACAGGGATTACTAAAACATAGAAAATAAAATAAATAGATAAATAAGTAAACGAACAGAAAAGGAAAAATAAGGTGAGGTGACGGTCAGTGGTTGAAGGCAGTGCTGAACAGGTGAGACTTCAGTGATGTTTTGAATGTGGTGAGTGAGGAGGAGTCTCTGACGGTTTGGGGTAGTGAGTTCCAGAGGGTGGGAGCAGCGATGGAGAAAGCCCTGTCCCCCCAGGATCTGAGTTTGGTCCGGATGGGGGGGGACAGGAGATTGGCAGCAGCAGAGAGGAGGGTGCAGGTGGGAGTGTGCCTGTGGAGGAGGTCGGTCAGGTAGGATGGGGCCAGGTTATGGAGGGCTTTGTATGTCATTTAGAAGGATGAGGGGGGATCTTATTGAAACATATAAGATAATTAGGGGATTGGACACATTAGAGGCAGATAACATGTTCCCAATGTTGGGGGAGTCCAGAACAAGGGGCCACAGTTTAAGAATAAGGGGTAGGCCATTTAGAACGGAGATGAGGAAGAACTTTTTCAGTCAGAGGGTGGTGAAGGTGTGGAATTCTCTGCCTCAGAAGGCAGTGGAGGCCAGTTCGTTGGATGCTTTCAAGAGAGAGCTGGATAGAGCTCTTAAGGATAGCGGAGTGAGGGGGTATGGGGAGAAGGCAGGAACGGGGTACTGATTGAGAGTGATCAGCCATGATCGCATTGAATGGCGGTGCTGGCTCGAAGGGCTGAATGGCCTACTCCTGCACCTATTGTCTATTGTCTATTGTCTATTGTAAATGACGGGGGTGATATGGTCACGGATCGGGGAGTGGGTGAGTAGACTGGCAGCGGAGTTCTGGATGTATTGGAGTTTATTGATGATTTTTGAGGGTGAACCTGCTACTGCAGTAGTCCAGACGGGAGGTGATGAAGGCGTGGATGAGATCACCCCCTTGTGCCTCTACTCCCTGTTGTACAGAAAGCAAGCTGATTTCTTATTGAAATTTACCGAACAGTGAAAGGCCTGGATAGAGTGGATGTGCAGAGGATTTTTCCACTTGTGGGAGAGTCTAGAAACATGGAAATATAGAATATAGGTGCAAGAGGAGGCCATTTGGCCCTTCGAGCCAGCACCGCCATTCATTGTGATCATGGCTGATCATCCACAATCAGTAACCCGTGCCTGCCTTCTCCCCATATCCCTTGATTCCACTAGCCCCTAGAGCTCTATCTAACTCTCTTTTAAATTCATCCAGTGAATTGGCCTCCACTGCCCTCTGTGGCAGAAGAAGGAAGAGAGGGGATCGTATTGAAACATATAAAATTATGTCTCTGGCGCCACGAGGCAGTAACTCTACCGCCGTACTGTACTCCGGCACTCTGTGAAACGTCACCTATCCATGTTCTCCACAGATGCTGCCTGACCCGCTGAGTTACTCCAGCACTCTGTGAAACGCCACCTGTCCATGTTCTCCACAGATGCTGCCTGACCCGCTGAGTTACTCCAGCACTCTGTGAAACGCCACCTGTCCATGTTCTCCACAGATGCTGCCTGACCCGCTGAGTTACTCCAGCACTCTGTGAAACGCCACCTATCCATGTTCTCCACAGATGCTGCCTGACCCGCTGAGTTACTCCAGCACTCTGTGAAACGCCACCTGTCCATGTTCTCCACAGATGCTGCCTGACCCGCTGAGTTACTCCAGCACTCTGTGAAACGCCACCTATCCATGTTCTCCACAGATGCTGCCTGACCCGCTGAGTTACTCCAGCACTCTGTGAAACGCCACCTATCCATGTTCTCCACAGATGCTGCCTGACCCGCTGAGTTACTCCAGCACTCTGTGAAACGCCACCTATCCATGTTCTCCACAGATGCTGCCTGACCCGCTGAGTTACTCCAGCACTCTGTGTCTACCTTCCAGGCTAATCACCGGTCGTTAGGACAACTCTGCCTGAGGTTCCTTCCATCCATTGCACAACCACACCACAGAAGAACAGACCAGGTTAACAACCTTCGACACGTAGAGTTGCCGAATCCTTTGCCACTCAACATTCAGCTTCCATCTCTCGCTGGCTGCTCTCCTCCCAGCACCGACGGTCATTAATGCCTCCACCTATTCCCTCCTGACTCACTTATTTGAATCTCGCAGCTCTGATTCCTTGTTTAATTCAGTACCAGGGAAATCAATTTCACTCCCCATCGCCTTGGAAACACTCGGTCCTTGTCAATTCTCGCAGCTCACACTTCCCGGAGAGTTTTATTTGCAAGACATAAAGACCTCACTCGCACTACGAAGCTCCCCACCAACTCTCTCCTGAAACTCAGGAGAAAACTTTTTCGAATCTGCACCGCCGTGAGTATTCCAACTTCATATTTTTAGTCACAAGTAAAATACCAGCGGGTGGAAAAGGCGGTCTTGTTTGTTGAACGCAGCGGTAACCTTCTCACTAAAGTCAAGAGTAGATTTTCTTTCCTTCCCTTCCGACCAAATGTTCGACTCCTTTTGCTTCTGAATAAAGATCTCAGAGGAGGAAAACGAACAAGACATTTTAGTTTGGTTTAGTTTAGTTTAGAGATACAGCGCGGAAACAGGCCCTTCGGCCCACCGAGTCCGCGCCGACCGGCGATCCCCGCACACTAACACTATCCTACACACACTGGGGACACCTTTTTTAAAACATTTACACCAAGCCAATTAACCTACAAACCTGCACGCCTTTGGAGTGTGGGAGGAAACCGAAGATCTCGGAGAAAACCCACGCAGGTCACGGGGAGAACGTACAAACTCCGTACAGGCAGCGCCCGTAGTCGGGATGGAACCCGGGTCTCCGGCGCTGCGTTCGCTGTAAGGCGGCAACTCTACCGCTGCACCACCGTGACTGCCCGTTGAACGTGACAAAGTGGCTCGTCTAAAGATGCACCATGGAAAGAATGCATCTCAGCTTGTGCCTCTGCCCGATCTATTCCCCTCATGATTTTGTACACCTCTATAAGATCTCCCCTCATCCTCCTGCGCTCCATGGAATAGAGACCCAGCCTACTCAATCTCTCCCTGTAGCTCACACCCTCTAGCCTCATATAACTGCAAGATAACTAGGTTAATTCCCGGAATGGCGGGGCTGTCGTATGTTGAAAGGCTGGAGCGATTGGGCTTGTATACACTGGAATTTAGAAGGATGAGGGGGGATCTTATTGAAACATATAAGATAATTAGGGGATTGGACACACTAGAGGCAGGAAACATGTTCCCAATGTTGGGGGAGTCCAGAACAAGGGGCCACAGTTTAAGAATAAGGGGTAGGCCATTTAGAACGGAGATGAGGAAGAACTTTTTCAGTCAGAGAGTGGTGAAGGTGTGGAATTCTCTGCCTCAGAAGGCAGTGGAGGCCAGTTCGTTGGATGCTTTCAAGAGAGAGCTGGATAGAGCTCTTAAGAATAGCGGAGTGAGGGGGTATGGGGAGAAGGCAGGAACGGGGTACTGATTGAGAGTGATCAGCCATGATCGCATTGAATGGCGGTGCTGGCTCGAAGGGCTGAATGGCCTCCTCCTGCACCTATTGTCTATTGTCTATTGTCTATTGTCTATTGTCTATTGTCTATTGTCTATTGTCTATAACCTCCCACCTTTTGTACTCAATACTCTGGCTGATGACTAGGATAGAACTAGTATATGCGGTGATCGCTGGTCGGCGCGGGCACAATGGGCCGAAGGGCCTGTTATCGTACTGTATCTCTGAACTAAACTGATCTATTTTTGTGTAGGAAGGAACTGCAGATGCTAGTTTACACTGAAGATAGACACAGAGTGCTGGAGTAACTCAGCGGGTCAGGCAGCATCTGTGGAGAACATGGATAGGTGACGTTTCACAGAGCGCTGGAGTAACTCAGCGGGTCAGGCAGCATCTGTGGAGAGAAGGAATTGGTGACGTTTCATGTCAAGACCCTTCTTCAATAGACTGAGAGTCAGGGGAGCGGGAGACAGAGAGATAAGGAAAGATAAAGCGTGTGAAAACAAGACATCAAAAGAGATGACGATCAAGGAAGATGTAGAATAGATCGTTGCTAGCTGGGAGAAGGTGACACTGGAATTTAGAAGGATGAGAGGGGATCTTATTGAAAAATATAAGGTTATTACAGGATTGGACACGCTAGAGGTAGGAAACACGTTCCCGATGTTGGGGGAGTCCAGAACCATGGGCTACAGATTAAGAATAAGGGGTAGGCCATTTAGAACTGAGATGAGGAAAAACTTTTTCAGTCAGAGAGTTGTGAATCTGTGGAATTCTCTGCCTCAGAAGGCAGTGGAGGCCAATTCTCTGGATGCTTTCAAGAGAGAGCTAGATAGAGCTCTTAAGGATAGCGGAGTCAGGGGGTATGGGGAGAAGGCAGGAACGGGGTACTGATTGAGAATGATCAGCCATGATCACATTGAATGGCGGTGCTGGCTCAAAGGGCCGAATGGCCTCCTCCTGCACCTATTGTCCATTGACAACACTTTTTTGTTGTTGTTTCCAAAGGCATCCAAGCCAGTGTGGGAACACAGTAGAATAAGCAGGAACGAAGCACATATTACAAAGTAAAAGTCACTTGTTTAATTTACAACTATTGATCCACAGTATTATAAACCAATTTCTCACATCTGCACAATCGTGGGATTCTGACCTTTATTTCATCGCTATTCCGTTACAAATATTGCAGCCTGTAGTGAGTTTTGCTCAGAGCACCGTCAGCACAAAATGCTCCGCTTGGCAGCCCAACAAAAAAATTTCTCAGGAGATAGACACAAAATGCTGGAGTAACTCAGCGGGTCAGGCAGCATCTCTGGAGAACATGGATAGGTGACGTTTCACAGAGTGCTGGAGTAACTCAGAGGGTCAGGCAGCATCTCGGGAGAGAAGGAATGGATGACGTTTCGGGTTGAGACCCTGAAAAGACCCATTGCTTCTCTCCACAGATGCTGCCTGACCCGCTGAGTTACTCCAGCACTCTGTGAAACGTCACCTATCCATGTTCTCCACAGATGCTGCCTGACCCGCTGAGTTACTCCAGCACTCTGTGAAATGTCACCCATTCCTTCTCTCCACAGATGCTGCCTGATCCGCTGAGTTACTCCAGCTTTTTGTGACTACCTTCGGTTCAAACCAGCATCTGCAGTTCCTCCTTCAAAAAAACCCATTCTCAAATACGTCAGGGCTAAAGTATCGGGCGAGAGCTCGGTACCTGAGACCTAATTGAATGTCACGATGGAGATTACACTTGACTGAAGCTTATCATCATTTTTAATCTTTGTTTGAGTTGCTACACTGAGGAAATCACTGAAGATCTAATGACTCATTCTCCCACTGGCATCTCATATGCATCACAATAATTTCCTCTAATTAAAAGGAGGCACAGAGAGTTGGTGGATATAGACATTTCTTACAACGTAGACAAGTAATTTGCTGCTTTAATTTAATTTCTTTTTTTCCCCTGTAAATCTCAATTTGCCTGACTGTTTTGCTTGTCCTGAAATTCCTCCCTCCAAAGAAGCATAGACACATAGAAACAGAGTAAATAGGTGCAGGGGGAGGCCATTCAGCCCTTCGAGCCAGCACCGCCATTCAATGTGATCATGGCTGATCATTCTCAATCAGAGAATGATCAGCCTATTGAGACAGGCACATGGATAGGACAGGTTTGGAGGGAGACTAGACACCCGGAGAAAACCCACGCAGGTCACGGTGAGAACGTACAAACTCCATACAGACAGCGCCCGTAGTCGGGATGGAACACGGGTCTCCGGTGCTGTGAGGCAGCAACTCTACCGCTGCGCCACCGTGACGCACTTAATCGTTCATTTCTGGTATTTATCAATTTAATAATGTGTCACATTGACTTCAGTTCAGTAGTTCAGTTTAGTTCAATATCACCTAGGTACAGTAGCTTAGAGATACAGCGCGGAAACAGGCCCTTCGGCCCACCGGGTCCGCGCCAACCAGCGATCCCCGCACACTAACACTATCCTACACACACAAGGGACAATTTTTACATTTACAGCAAGCCAACTAACCAAGGACGCTGTACGTATTTTGGAGTGTGGGAGGAAACCGGAGCACCCGGAGAAAACCCACGCAGGTCACGGGGAGAACGTACAAACTCCGTACAGACAGCGCCCGTGGTCACCTCGATGGTCAGCACGGACTCGGTGGACCGAAGGGCCTGTTTGCACGCCGTATCTCTCCAGTCTAGAGGTTGCAACATCTACAGAAGCTTGGGGTTACAGAAACCTGACTCGTGTCTGTTTGATCCGTGTTTTCTGTTTCGAACACATACTTCAAGGAGCGGAATCGAATTAAAATTTTATATGACAGTACTTCTAAATATTACTCGGCACACGAGCTTTAATATTCTGTGACGTTGTAAAACAATAAATCTGGCGATCACTGCACATTCCTGTCATACGATATACAATAACATTTCTGCTCGGATAGAAAATTTGTGCTTGGATGTTCGATGCAATTAGTAAGCTCTAACAGTAATGTTATGCTTGCAAATGAAACATTTTTTTATTGAGTGTGCCTGACAAGCTGAAATTATGTTTATAATGTGCGCTTTGATCTTACAGTTCAGAAGTTTATCCAAAAGCCTTGAAATCTTCCCAGAAGCTTGTTCGCTCTGAACACACAGCGGAATATTAAAGTGTTATAAAGACATCTGCTGGCAACTAAATAACACTACACTCTTTCATCAACCCTTCTGCAACAGACACAGAGTGCTGGAGTAACTCAGCGGGTCAGGCAGCATCTGTGGAGAACATGGATAGGTGATGTTTCACAGAGTGCTGGAGTAACTCAGCGGGTCAGGCAACATCTCTGGAGAACATGGATAGGTGACGTTTTGGGTCAGGACCCGTCTCTAACTTTTACCCGATGGTTGAGGGGAGAAGAGGGAGTGGCCGGGGTGAGACTGGTCCTTGATGATGCTGCTGGCCTTGCCGAGGCAGCGTGAGGTGTAGATGGAGTCAATGGAAGGGAGGTTGGTTTGTGTGATGGTCTGGGCTGCGTCCACAATTCTCTGCGATTTCTTGTGGTCTTGGATGGAGCTGCTCCCAAACCGAGCTGTGATGCATCCCGATAAAATGCTTTCTTCGGCATTTGAAGGTTGCTCAGTGCCTGGCCCTTCTACAACAGGATTATGGATCACACAGGAACATAGAGATAGGATGTCCTTGTCTTTATACACAATAGGTGCAGGAGTAGGCTATTCG
The DNA here is from genome assembly GCF_053455715.1 of Rhinoraja longicauda. Taxonomy (NCBI): domain Eukaryota; kingdom Metazoa; phylum Chordata; class Chondrichthyes; order Rajiformes; family Arhynchobatidae; genus Rhinoraja; species Rhinoraja longicauda. Next base: position 92,742,927 of record NC_135955.1, on the reverse strand, counting down.
GCCCTTCGAGCCAGCACCGCCATTCAATGTGATCATGGCTGATCATTCTCAATCAGTACCCCGTTCCTGCCTTCTCCCCATACCCCTGACTCCGCTATCCTTAAGAGCTCTATCTAGCTCTCTGTTGAATGCATTCAGAGAATTGGCCTCCACTGCCTTCTGCCTTAAAAGACACATCAAAGAAATTGGCTGTTCAACGTCTCCCAGCCTCAGAATGAAAGGACGTTCCTTTTAGGAAGGAGATGAGGAGGAGTTTCTTTAGTCAGAGGGCGGTAAATCTGTGGAATTCATTGCCACAGATGGCTGCGGAGGCCAAGTCAATGGATATTTTTATGGCAGAGATAGATTAGTGCGGGTGTCAGGGGTTACGAGGAGAAGGCAGGAGAATGGGGTGAGGAGGGAGAGATAGATCAGTCATGACTGAATGGCGGAGTAGTCTTGATGGGCCGAATGGCCTAATTCTACTCCTAGACCTTTCAGGCCGCGGGATTTTCTCCGCCCGGCGGGGGCTTCAATGTCGGGAAACCCGACCGCGCCGACAACTACAACAGCCTGACCGCGGGGGAAGACGGCAGGGGAAGAGAGAAGACATTCTGGCCTTCCATCACAGTGAGGAGGGGACTGGAGTGGCAGGACTTTCATATGAAGAAAGACTGGATAGACTCGGCTTGTACTCGCTGGAATTTAGAAGATTGAGGGGGGATCTTATAGAAACTTACAAAATTCTTAAGGGGTTGGACAGGCTAGATGCAGGAAGATTGTTCCCGATTGGGGAAGTCCAGAACAAGGGGTCACAGTTTAAGGATAAGGGGGAAGTCTTTTAGGACCGAGATGAGAAAGTTTTTTTTCACACAGAGAGTGGTGAATGTGTGGAATTCTCTGCCACAGAGGGTAGTTGAGGCCAGTTCATTGGCTATATTTAAGAGGGAGTTAGATGTGGCCCTTGTGGCTAAAGGGATCAGGGGGTATGGAGAGAAGGCAGGTACGGGATACTGAGTTGGATGATCAGTCATGATCATATTGAATGGCGGTGCAGGCTCGAAGGGCCGAATGGCCTACTCCTACTCCTGCACCTATTTTCTATGTTTCTATGGAGGAGACTCACTGTGATCGATGTTTCTCTTTTTTGTTTTGTGTTGGTTTGTGATTGTGTGTGTGTTATTGCTTATTTTTATTGCTCTTCTTGTTGGACTGTGGGTGACGAAATATCGTCCAAAAGACATGTTGTTTTGGATGACAATAAAGGCAATTCTGATTCTGATTCTGATTCTGATCACATGAGATGATGTTCACTTGTGAACTTTCGCCCCACGAATGATGTTTTTCCAAGTTTGTAGCTGCACAGTCCCCCACTTTATATAATGTAAATATTATGCTCGTATCAGACATGCAGAGAAAAAATTCCTTTCGATCACTGTAGACAAATTATTAAAACATTCCACATTTATTGCGGATTGATGGCATAACAATTTACTCGGCAGAGGCCGTGTGTGCAGATACAGCTCCTCCATGTGGCTGAAGCATTCGCTGCAACATTCAATCTCCTCAACAAGATCGTGTTTCCTGATTTCAGTTTTAGTTCAAGAAAAACACAGAGTACTGGAGTAATTCAGTGGGTCAGGCAGCATCTGTGGAGAACATGGATAGGTGAAGTTTCAAAGAGTACTGGAGTAACTCAGCGGGTCAGGCAGCATCTGTGGAGAACATGGGTAGGTGACACTGGAATTTAGAAGGATGAGAGGAGATCTTATCGAAACGTATAAGATTATTAAGGGGTTGGACACGTTAGAGGCAGGAAACATGTTCCCAATGTTGGAGGAGTCCAGAACAAGGGGCCACAGTTTAAGAATAAGGGGTAGGACTGAGATGAGGAAAAACTTTTTCAGTCAGAGAGTTGTGAATCTGTGGAACTCTCTGCCTCAGAAGGCAGTGGAGGCCAATTCTCTGAATGCATTCAAGAGAGAGTTAGATAGAGCTCTTAAGGATAGCGGAGTCAGGGGGTATGGGGAGAAGGCAGGAACGGGGTACTGATTGAGAATGATCAGCCATGATCACATTGAATGGCGGTGCTGGCTCGAAGGGCCGAATGGCCTCTTCCTGCACCTGTTGTCTATTGTCTATTGTGACGTTTCACAGAGTGCTGGAGTAACTCAGCGGGACAGGCAGCATCTATGGAGAGAAGGAATGGGTGACATTTCGGGTCGAGACCCTTCTTCAGACTGATGACGGGAGGGGGCGGGACAAAGATAGAATGTAGTCGGAGACAGGAAGACTAGTGGGAGAACTGGGAAGGGGAGGGGATAGAGAGGGAAAGCAGGGACTATCTGAAGTTAGAGAATTCAATGTTCATACCGCTGGGGTGTAAGCTGCCCAAGCGAAATATGAGGTGCTGTTCCTCAAATTTGCGCTAGGCCTCACTCTGACAATGGAGGGTTGGGAGTGGGAGGTGGAGTTGAAGTGCTGAGCCACCGGGAGATCAGGTTGGTTAAGGCGGACTGAGCGGAGGTGTTGAGTGAAACAATCGCCGAACCTGCGCTTGGTCTCGCCGATGTAGAGAAGTTGACATCTGGAGCAGCGGATACAATAGATGAGGTTGGAGGAGGTGCAGGTGAACCTCTGTCTCAACTGGAAAGACTGTTTGGGTCCTTGGATGGAGTTGAGGGGGGTGGTAAAGGGACAGGTGTTGCATCTCGTGCGGTTGCAGGGGAAAGTGCCCGGGGATGGGGTGGTTTGGGTAGGACGGGACGAGTGGACCAGGGAGTTACGGAGGGAACGGTCTCTGCGGAACGCAGAAAGGGGAGGGGATGGGAAGATATGGCCAGTGGTGGGGTCCCGTTGGAGATGACGGAAATGTTGGCGGATGATATGTTGGATCCGTTGGCTGGTGGGGTGGAAGGTGAGAACGAGGGGAGGGGGAGCAAGAGCGGAGCTGCGGGATGTAGAAGAGACCCTAGTGAGAGCCTCATCTATAATGGAAGAGGGGAAGCCCCGTTTCCTGAAGAATGAAGACATCTCTGATGCCTTAGCGTGAAACACCTCCTCATGGCCGCTGGCTGGGTGAGGTCACGTTGGGCGCTGGGCGGTGACATCACCTTTTGTCCCTTAATTGGGAGTTAGAAAGTTGGCAACCCTGGCCAAAAGGCTTGGCTGTATCTCTAAACTAAAACTAACAGGTAAATAACTGCAGCTGCGGCGTAGACGGAGGAATTGGGAGAAGGGGATAGAGTTTTTACAGGGAACAGGGTGGGAAGAAGTGTAGTCAAGTGTAGCCTGCAATCAGTCTGAAGAAGGGTCTCGACCCGAAAGGTCTCCCATTCCTTATCTCCTGAGATGCTGCCTGACCCGCTCAGTAATAACTCCAGCATCTTGTGTCTGCCTTCAATTTAAACCAGCATCTGCAGTTATTTTCCTATTAGTTTTAGTTTAGAGATACAGCGCGGAAACAAGCCTTTTGGCTAGGGGTTGCCAACTTTCTAACAATATACTGGACGTCCTGGCTAATACGGGACAGTTGGCAACACTACTTTTGGCCCGCTGAGTCCGCACTGACCAGCGATCACCCCATTGAGAGGGGATGTTATCGAAACGTATAAGATTATTAAGGGGCCGGACACGCTAGAGGCAGGAAACATGTTCCCAATGTTGGGGGAGTCCAGAACCAGCGGTCACAGTTTAAGAATAAGGGGTAGGCCATTTAGGACTGAGTTGAGGAAAAACGTTTTCGCCCAGAGAGTTGAGAATCTGTGGAATTCTCTGTCACAGAAGGCAGTGGAGGCCAATTCTATGAATGCATTCAAGAGAGAGCTAGATAGAGCTCTTAAGGATAGCGGAGTCAGGGGGTATGGGGAGAAAGTAGGAACTGGGTACTGATTTTAAATGATCAGCCATGATCATTTTGAATGGCGGTGCTGGCTCGAAGGGCTGAATGGCCTCCTCCTGCACCTATTTTCTATATTTCTATGATAGAAGGAACGGTTGATGTTTTGGATCGAAACTCTTCTTCAGAATTGTAGTGCAAGTCAAAAATAATGTCCTGAAGTCTATATAGCCCAGAGCCTACTAGGAGGTTGTGGTGTTTAATAACCTGATGGCAGTGGAGAAGAAGCTGTTCCTGAACCTGGACGTTAGAGTTTTCAGGCTCCTGTACCCTCTTCCCGATGGCAGGGGTGCGATGAGAGTGTGGCCAGGGTGGTGTGGGTCAGTGAGAGTGTGGCCAGGGTGGTGTGGGTCAGTGAGAGTGTGGCCAGGGTGGTGTGGATCAGTGAGAGTGTGGCCAGGGTGGTGTGGGTCAGTGAGAGTGTGGCCAGGGTGGTGTGGGTCAGTGAGAGTGTGGCCAGGGTGGTGTGGGTCAGTGAGAGTGTGGCCAGGGTGGTGTGGGTCAGTGAGAGTGTGGCCAGGGTGGTGTGGGTCAGTGAGAGTGTGGCCAGGGTGGTGTGGGTCAGTGAGAGTGTGGCCAGGGTGGTGTGGGTCAGTGAGAGTGTGGCCAGGGTGGTGTGGGTCAGTGAGAGTGTGGCCAGGGTGGTGTGGGTCAGTGAGAGTGTGGCCAGGGTGGTGTGGGTCAGTGAGAGTGTGGGTCAGTGAGAGTGTGGCCAGGGTGGTGTGGGTCAGTGAGAGTGTGGGTCAGTGAGAGTGTGGCCAGGGTGGTGTGGGTCAGTGAGAGTGTGGCCAGGGTGGTGTGGGTCAGTGAGAGTGTGGCCAGGGTGGTGTGGGTCAGTGAGAGTGTGGCCAGGGTGGTGTGGGTCAGTGAGAGTGTGGCCAGGGTGGTGTGGGTCAGTGAGAGTGTGGGTCAGTGAGAGTGTGGCCAGGGTGGTGTGGGTCAGTGAGAGTGTGGCCAGGGTGGTGTGGGTCAGTGAGAGTGTGGCCAGGGTGGTGTGGGTCAGTGAGAGTGTGGCCAGGGTGGTGTGGGTCAGTGAGAGTGTGGCCAGGGTGGTGTGGGTCAGTGAGAGTGTGGCCAGGGTGGTGTGGGTCAGTGAGAGTGTGGCCAGGGTGGTGTGGGTCAGTGAGAGTGTGACCAGGGTGGTGTGGGTCAGTGAGAGTGTGGCCAGGGTGGTGTGGGTCAGTGAGAGTGTGGCCAGGGTGGTGTGGGTCAGTGAGAGTGTGGCCAGGGTGGTGTGGGTCAGTGAGAGTGTGGCCAGGGTGGTGTGGGTCAGTGAGAGTGTGGCCAGGGTGGTGTGGGTCAGTGAGAGTGTGGCCAGGGTGGGTCAGTGAGAGTGTGGCCAGGGTGGTGTGGGTCAGTGAGAGTGTGGCCAGGGTGGTGTGGGTCAGTGAGAGTGTGGGTCAGTGAGAGTGTGGCCAGGGTGGTGTGGGTCAGTGAGAGTGTGGGTCAGTGAGAGTGTGGCCAGGGTGGTGTGGGTCAGTGAGAGTGTGGGTCAGTGAGAGTGTGGCCAGGGTGGTGTGGGTCAGTGAGAGTGTGGCCAGGGTGGTGTGGGTCAGTGAGAGTGTGGCCAGGGTGGTGTAGGTCTCTGACGATAGGTCTTCATGGGTTGAAATCACTGGATATTGGAATTACAAAGCGACACTACGGAAACAGACCCTTCGGCCGAACTCACTCATGCTGAGCAAGCTGGCCCCCATTGCCCACATTTGCAGTATATCCCTCTAAACGTCACCTATCCATGTTCTCCACAGATGCTGCCTGACCCGCTGAGTTACTCCAGCACTCTGTGCCTTTTATTTTTGTAAACTAGTTTCTGCAACACTAATTTCAAAATTTAGTATTTAGGGATACAGCGTGGAAACAGGCCCTTCGGCCCACTGAGTCGGAGCTAGATAGAGCTCTTAAGGATAGCGGAGTCAGGGGGTATGGGGAGAAGGCAGGAACGGGGTACTGATTGAGAATGATCAGCCATGATCACAATGAATGGCTGTGCTGGCTTGAAGGGCCGAATGGCCTCCTCCTGCACCTATTGTCTATTGAGTCGGCACCGACCAGCGATTATCCCGTACACTAACACTATCCTACACACTAGGCATAATTTACGATTATACCGAAGCCAATTAACTTATGAACCTGCACGTCTTTGGAGTGTGGGAGGAAACCGAAGATCTCAGAGAAAACCCCTCACAGGTCACGGGGAGAACGTACAAACTCCGTACAGACGGCGCCCGTAGTCGGGATCGAACCTGGATCTCTGGCGCTGTGAGGCAGCAACTCTACCGCTGCGCCACCATGTCAGCAAGTCTGGTTATCATGTATCTGTACATTGTGGACGGCTCGATTGTAATCGTGTATTGTCTTTCCGCTGACTGGTTAGCACGCACCAAAAGCTTTTCACTGTACCTCGGTACACGGGACAATAAACTAAGTTGAGTATAGGAGCAAAGAGGTCCTTCTGCAGTTGTACAGGGCCCTAGTGGGACCGCACCTGAAGTACTGTGTGCAGTTTTGGTCTCCAAATTTGAGGAAGGATATTCTTGCTATTGAGGGCATGCAGCGTAGGTTCATTAGGTTAATTCCCGGAATGGCGGGACTATCATATGTTGAAAGACTGGAGCAACTGAGCTTGTATCCACTGGAATTTAGAAGGATGAGAGGCGATCTTATCGAAACGTATAAGATTATTAAGGGGTTGGACACGTTAGAGGCAGGAAACATGTTCCCAATGTTGGGGGAGTCCAGAAAAAGGGGCCACAGTTTAAGAATAAGGGGTAGGCCATTTAGAACTGAGATGAAGAAAACCTTTTTCAGTCAGAGAGTTGTGAATCTGTGGAATTCTCTGCCTCAGAAGGCAGTGGAGGACAATTCTCTGAATGCGTTCAAGAGAGAGCTAGATAGAGCTCTTAAGGATAGCGGAGTCAGGGGGTATGGGGAGAAGGCAGGAACGGGGTACTGATTGTGAATGATCAGCCATGATCACATTGAATGGCGGTGCTGGCTCGAAGAGTCGAATGGCCTCCTCCTGCTCTTATTGTCTTTTGTCTATAAACTGCAAACTGGTTCTTTCAGAGATTAAAAATTTGTTGGATTGTGAGCAATAATCAGAAGGCAATGTACAGTTCAAGATTCAAGATTCAAGATTCAAGTTAATTGTCACATGTACCAATTAAGGTACAGTGAAGTTTGAGTTCCCAGTGGGAAACATGTCCTGGGTAGTATCACACTCACACCTGTATGGCATTGAATACAAATACATGTTGAAACTAAATCCCTGGCGGTTCACAGTCAAGAGGATCGTTAGAATTTTCACATCAAAGACTCCAGAAATAGCATGTTTATGGGCCATTAAATCTCACACAAGCTTCCCGCGGTTCCTGCACCTGCACACACAAACTACCGACCAGCATCGCCAATGGATGGGCAGCAAGGAACTGCAGGTGCTGGTTTAACCCAAAGACAGACACAGAGTGCTGGAGTAACTCAGCGGGTCAGGCAGCATCTGTGGAGAACATGGATAGGTGACGTTTCACAGAGTGCTGGAGTAATTCAGCGGGTCAGGCAGCATCTGTGGAGAACATGGATAGGTGACGTTTCGGATCGAGACCCTTCTTCAGACTGAGAGTCAGGGTAGAGGGAAACGAGAGATAGAGACGGTGATGTAGAGAGATATGGAACAAATGAATGAGAGATGTGCAAAAAAGTAACGACGATAAAGGAAACAGGTCATTGTTAGCTGTGGGCTAGGTGAAAACTAGTTACTGACAATGAGACTCAACAAGACAGCATCGAAGCTGGTACAACTTTGGTGGGGGAGGGACGGAGAGAGAGGGGATGCAAGGGTTACTGGAAGTTAGAGAAGTCAATGTTCATACCGCTGGGGTGTAAGCTGCCCAAGTGAAATATGAGGTGCTGTTCCTCCAGTTTGCGCTGGGCCTCACTCTGACAATGGAGGAGGCCCAGGACAGAAAGGTCAGACTGGGAGATTATGGCCCACCGTGTCCCGGTTCATAGTTTTCTCGGCAGCTTTGCATTCCTACCTTCGCTTCCATTCCCTGGTGATACGGCAGACTTAATGGAAATAATTTTTTTTATTGGTCATTAAATTTTCTGACACTAAATTTAGTACCAGGCGTTCGATTAATACCCAGCATTAAGACGTGCTGTGGAATGACTTGCTGTGAGCCAATTAACTCAACATAATAAAAGAGCAATGCAAAACAATATTGCATTGAATGTAAAGGAGAGAATTCAGTTGCGTTTTAATCTCCAAATTCTCGAGTGACCTGGGTTACGAGTAAGGTTTCAGTCAGAGAGTTGTGAATCTGTGGAATTCTCTGACTCAGAAGGCAGTGGAGGCCAATTCTCTGAATGCATTCAAGAGAGAGCTAGATAGAGCTCTTAAGGATAGCGGAGTCAGGGGGTATGGGGAGAAGGCAGGAACGAGGTACTGATTGAGAATGATCAGCCATGATCACATTGAATGGTGGTGCTGGCTCAAAGGGCCGAATGGCCTCCTCCTGCACCTATTGTCTATTGCCAACTGTCCCGTATTAGCCGGGACATCCCGTATTTTGGGCTAAATTGGTTTGTCCCGTACGGGACCGCCCTTGTCCCGTATTAGGCCCGGGAGTCACTGTAGGCCTGGACGCAGTAGGCCCGGACGCTGTAGGCCCGGAAGCTGTAGGCCTGGACGCTGTAGGCCCGGATGCTGTAGGCCCGGACGCTGTAGGCCTGGACGCTGTAGGCCCGGATGCTGTAGGCCCGGATGCTGTAGGCCCGGACGCTGTAGGCCCAGACGCTGTAGGCCCGGGGGCCGCTGTAGTCCTGGACAGTGTCGGCTAACAGAGTTTGTACGGGGAGCGGGGTCGAGTGCGTTCGCCGAACGGAGGTTGAATAGCAACCCACCTCCCGGCACGGGCGGCCGCCATTGGAGCGGGAGCACGTGGCCGCTGGCTGGGTGAGGTCACGTGGGGCGCCGGGTGGTGACGTCACCTTTTGTCCCTTATTTGGGAGTGAGGAAAATGGCCACCCTCGCTACAAGGATGGGTCATGGCAGACTGAACCTTTTGAGGTTTACTGGTTCAGTTTAGTTTAGTTTATTGTCATGTGTACCAAGGTACAGTGAAAAGCTTGTGTTGCGTGCTAACCAGTCAGTGGAAAGACAACACATGATTACAATCGAGCCGTCCACATTGTACAGATACAGGATAAGGGGATAACGTTTAGTGCGAGGTAAAGCCAGCAAAGTCCGATCAAGGATAGTCCGCGGGTCACCAATGAGGTAGATAGTAGTTCAGCACTGCTCTCTGGTTGTGGAAGGATGGTCCGGGAAGAAACTGTCCCTGAATTGTGAGGGTTGTTGATTATAGACAATGGACAATAGGTGCAGGAGGAGTCCATTCGGCCCTTTGAGCCAGCACCGCCATTCAATGTGATCATGGCTGATCATTCTCAATCAGTACCCCGTTCCTGCCTTCTCCCCATACCCCCTGACCATGGAACTGACCCCTGCTCGTGCCCGAACGTCGGGAACCAGAGACAGGAGGATGAAGTGAGTCGGTGACAGCGGTGGACGTTGGACAAAGGGCCGAGGAGAAGGAACTGCGAGGGGTCTTACTGGATGTGCAGGAAGGAACTGCAGGCGCTGGTTTAAACCGAAGAAAGACACACTAAATGCAGGAGTAACTCAGCGGGTCAGGCAGCATCTCTGGAGAGAAGGAATGGGTGACGTTTCGGGTTGAGACCCTTCTTCAGACGGAGGATTCTGACGTCAGTCTGAAGAAGGGTCTCGACCCAAACCTTTTCAGTCAGAGAGTTGTGAATCTGTGGAATTCTCTGCCTCAGAAGGCAGTGGAGCCCAATTTTCTGAATGCATTCAAGAGAGAGCTAGATAGAGCCCTTAAGGATAGCGGAGTCAGGGGTTATGAGGAGAAGGCAGGAACGGGGTACTGATTGAGAATGATCAGCCATGATTACATTGAATGGCGGTGCTGGCTCGAAGGGCCGAATGGCCTCCTCCTGCACCTATTGTCTATTTTCTATTGTCTATTGTCAAAACATCACCCATTCCTTCTCTCCAGAGATGCTGCCTGACCCGCTGAGTTACTCCAGCACTCTGTGTGATACATTTTCCTTCGTCGTTGTTCTCAATGCTGAGTGTTCTGTCATTTGAACCTTTTCTGCCTGTGTTAGTCGGCTTCTATAAACCATTCTGCACATGAGTGCTCTGGTAAGCATTCACCATTTTCAATAGATTAAGAGAGAAATACTCCTTGAGACCCGATCTCTCCAGGAAGTAATTGTGTCTCTTTGGCCTTGCCCAGGCAGGGGATGTTGATGTGTTAAGTACGAGTGCCTTGTAAATTATCGCAAATCATTATTCTGGATCATTATTCATTATTATTTCTTTGTCTGCACGCGGCGCTGAGGATAGATCTGATATAACCATGCAGATAAACATCTCGAGTCATTGACTACATTTTCAGACCGTAACCTCAATCAGGAGATGAAGTTTGTCAGAGTCTAATTATGTCTGCAGGAAGCAAACCAAGAGTTGAAACATTCGATACGAGTGTTTGTGGCACCTTGGTTAAAGCAAAGCAGAGGTGGAATAATGCTGATGTCTTTAGTTTTAGAGATACAGCGCGGAAACAGGCCCTTCGGCCCACCGGGCCCGTGCCGACCAGCGATCCCCGCACACTAACACTATCCTACACACACACTAGGCACCATTTACAAGGTATCACAAAATGCAGGCGTAACTCAGCGGGTCAGGCAGCATCTCTGGAGAGAAGGAATGGGTGACGTTTCACAGAGTGCTGGAGTAACTCAGCGGGTCAGGCAGCATCTGTGGAGAACATGTATGGGTGACGTTTCACAGAGTGCTGGAGTAACTCAGCGGGTCAGGCAGCATCTCAGGAGGGAGGGAATGGGTGACGTTTCGGGTCGAGACCCTTCTTCAGACCGATGTCAGGGGAGGGGGCGGGACAAAGATAGGATTTAGTTGGAGACAGGAAGACTGGTGGGGGAACTGGGAAGGGGGAGGTGATGGAGAGAGAGGGAAAGTAGGGACTCTCTGAAGTTAGAGAAGTCAATGTTCATACCGCTGGGGTGTAAGCTGCCCAAGCGAAATATGAGGTGCCGTTCCTCCAATTTGCGCTGGGCCTCACTCTGACAATGGAGGAGGCCCAGGACAGAAAGGGCTGACTGGGAGTGGGAGGGGGAGTTGAAGTGCTGAGCCACCAGGAGATCAGTTTGGTTGAGACGGACTGAGCGAAGGTGTTGAGCGAAACGATCGCCGAGCCTGCGCTTGGTCTCGCCGATGTAGAGAAGTTGACACCTGGAACAGCGGATACAGTAGATGAGGTTGGAGGAGGTGCAGGTGAACCTCTGTCTCACCTGGAAAGACTGTTTGGGATCTTGGATGGAGTTGAGGGGGGAGGTAAAGGGACAGGTGAGGGGCTCCTCGACTTACGATGCTTCGATTTACGATATTTCGTCTTCTCGATGGTGTAAAAGCTGGGTAAGGGCAGCGAGCCGACACTCACGCCCGGCCACGTGATCACAGGTGTATTAAGTGCATTTTTGATGTACGATATTTTCAGTTTACGATGGGTTTATCGGAACGTAACCTCCATCGGAAGTCGTGGAGTATCTGAACACTTATATCAAGCCAATTAACCTACAAACCTGCACGTCTTTGGAAACTGAGGCTCTTGGAGATAACCCACGCAGGTCACGGGGAGAACGTGCAAACTCCGTACAGACAGCGCCCGTAGTCTGGATCGTGATAGGTACAAATGCAGTTTCAGTTTCAGTTCGGTTTATTGTCACGTGTACCGTTGTACAGTGAAAAGTGTTTGTTGCGTGCTAACCAGTCAGCGGAAAGACACAGGGAAACCCACGCAGGTCACGGGGAGAACGTACAAACTCCGTACAGACAGCACCCATAGTCGGGATGGAACCCGGGTCTCCGGCGCTGTGAGGCAGTAACTCTACCGCTGCGCCATATGAAGAGACCCGGGTTCGATCCCGACTACGGGCGCCGTCTGTACCGAGTTTGTACGTTCTCCCCGTGACCTGCGTGGGTTTTCTCCGAGATCTTCGGTTTCCTCCCACACTCCAAAGACGTGCAGGTTTGTAGGTTAATTGACTTTGGTAACAAAAATTAATTGTTCCTCGTGTGGGTAGTGTGGGGGGATTGCTGGTCGGCATGGACTCGATGGGCCGAAGGGCCTGTTTCTATGCTGTATATCGAAACTAAACTAAACTCAAATCAAATCCCAGCTCGTTGTATGATGGATGGTTTGATTTCCCATTGTGTCTCTGGTCTTGTGCAAATCATTTTTAATTAAATGGGACTTAAATTATTTTCTCCTAATTAGCTTGTTCTTCGGTCTGTCTCCCACACGAATCTTGGACCAGCGAGCCAACAAATCATTCATCAAATTGGAATCTGTAAATTATTCACTGAGCTAGAGTGACAATAGACAATAGGTGCAGGAGGAGGCCATTCGGCCCTTCAAGCCAGCACCGCCATTCAATGTGATCATGGCTGATCATTCTCAATCAGTATCCCGTTCCTGCCTTCTCCCCATACCCCCTGACTCCGCTATCCTTAAGAGCTCTATCCAGCAACATCCAACAGCAACATAATTAAGGGCCAGTCACACGAAGGCCACACATCAGATCATAAGATTTAGCTCTCAGGGAATCAAAGGAAATGGGGATAAAGCAGGAACGGGGAACTGATTTTTAGACGATCAGCCATGATCACATTGAAAGGCGGTGCTGGCTCAAAGAGACGAATGGCCTCCTCCTGCACCTATTTTCTATCATAGGAGCAGAGTGAGGCCATTCTGCCCATCAAATCAACTGCCCATCAATCATGGCTGATCTTCTTGCTATTGAGGGCGTGCAGCGTAGGTTTACCAGGTTAACTCCCGGAATGGCGGGACTGTCATATGTTGAAAGACTGGAGTGACTAGGCTTGTATACACTGGAATTTAGAAGGGTGAGAGGCGATCTTATCGAAACATATAAGATTATTAAGGGGTTGGACACGTTAGAGGCAGGAAACATGTTCCCGATGTTGGGGGAGTCCAGAACCAGGGGCCACAGTTTAAGAATAAGGAGTAGGCCATTTAGAACGGAGATGAGGCAAAACTTTTTCAGTCAGAGAGTTGTGAATCTGTGGAATTCTCTGCCTCAGAAGGCAGTGGAGGCCAATTCTCTGAATGCATTCAAGAGAGAGCTGGATAGAGCTCTTAAGGATAGCGGAGTCAGGGGGTATGGGGAGAAGGCAGGAACGGGGTACTGATTGAGAATGATCAGCCATGATCACATTGAATTGTGGTGCTGGCTCGAAGGGCCGAATGGCCTCCTCCTGCACCTATTATCTATTGTCTATCTATCTCTCCCTCCCAACCCCATTCTCCTGCCTTCTCCCCATAACCCCTGACACCTGCACTAATCAAGATTCTCTCTATCTCTGCCTTAAATATATCCACTGACTCGGCCTCCACAGCCGTCTGTGGCAATGAATTCCACAGATTCACTGCCCTCTTCTCCCCTCTCCCTGTCATATCATCTTTAATCGGACATTATCTTGCACCGAACACTATCCATAACCAGAGAGTGATCCTGACCTCCCGTCAACCGCATTGAAAGCACTCGGACTATCTTTAATCTGGCTTTACCTTGCACTTTACCTTGCACTAAACGTTATTCCCTTATCATGTATCTGTACACTGCGGACGGCTCGATGGTCATTCATGTATAGTCTTTCCCCTGACTGGTTAGCACGCAACAAAATGCTTTTCACTTTACTTCAGTCTGAAGAAGGGTCTCGACCCCAAACTTCACCTATTCCTTCTCTCCAGAGATGCTGCCTGACCCGCTGAGTTACTCCAGCACTCTGTGTCTACCTTAGGTTTCATCCTAATGGCTTTAATTTCTGAAATGAATGTTCTTAAATGATCATTAATTAAGAGAAGAGTGTTCAAAGTAACATTTTCGTCGATTCCTTTTGTCACCTCTCGTAGTGTTTCTTTATCAGTTTCCGATCACACAGTTAATATTAAAACCATTCACCCATGTTGGTTCATAAGGTCATACGTGATAGGAGCTGAATTAGGCCATTCGGCCCATCAAGTCTACCCCGCCATTCAATCGTGGCTGATCTATCTCTCCCTCCTAACCCCATTCTCCTGCCTTCTCCCCATAACCCCTGACACCCGCACTAATCAAGAATCTATCTATCTCTGCCTTAGAAATATCCATTGACTTGTGGCCTCCACAGCCGTTTGTGGCAAAGAATTCCACAGATTCACCACCCTCTAACTAAAGAAATTTCTCCTCATCTCCTTCCTAAAAGAACGTCCTTTAATTCTGAGGCTGTGCCCTCTGGTCCTAGACTCTCCCACTAGTGGAAACATCCTCTCCACATCCACTCTATCCAAGCCTTTCACTATTCAACGTTAGAATTCGGACATGAATCCACAGGACACCGAGTTTAAATAAACACACGCAAAAAGTCATCATTTCAGCAGGGCTTTAATAAAAGTCAACAATTTCGCTGCCACATTAATAAACCTTATCCTTTGCAATAAGATTCACAGAAGTAATCCTCAATTGAAAAATAATCCCCAGGTTTATATTTTGAAAAAACATGGAAAAAATAGACAATAGACAATAGGTGCAGGAGGAGGCCATTCGGCCCTTCGAGCCAGCACCGCCATTCAATGTGATCATGGCTGATTATTCTCAATCAGTACCCCGTTCCTGCCTTCTCCCCATACCCCCTGACTCCGCTATCCTTAAGAGCTCTATCTAGCTCTCTCTTGAATGCATTCAGAGAATTGGCCTCCACTGCCTTCTGAGGCAAGATTAAGTGAGCCAGTTTGGTGGCATCTTTGGTCCTTCCCACTGAAGTCCTCTCCTCCTTCCACCACTTCACGTAGGACTGGAGAGAACGTTCTTGACGCAGACCAACACCAGAGAGATCTTCACCACGTTTCAGTTTAAATAGTCGTTTATTGAAGTAGTTATACAAACAGATTTGTATTTCTCCCGTCAGAGATCTGGCTAAGAGCTGTATCTCGCCACAGTCTCTCTGCACCTTACACCTCTCAGCTCTGCAAACCCAGAGCTACTCATAATTCTGGCTCCTCCCAGTCCACATACGTGCCCATGATGTCCATCTACACCGATCAGCCGAAGCATTATGGCCACCTGCCTAATATGCTGTTGGTCCTCCGTGTGCAGCCAATTAACTTGATGTATTCAAGAGAGAGTTAGATTTAGCTCTTAGGGCTAACGGAATCAAGGGATATGGGGAGAAAGCAGGAACGGGGTACTGATTTTGTATCATCATATTGAATGGCGGTGCTGGCTCGAAGGGCCGAATGGCCTACTCCTGCACCTATTTTCTATGTTTCGATATCTCTTTGTCTCCCCTCTCCCCTGTGTCTCAGTCTGAAGAAGGGTCTCGAACCGAAATGTCACCCATTCCTTCTCTCCAGAGATGTTGCCTGACCCGCTGAGTTACTCCAGCATTTTGTGAAACGTCACTTATCCATGTTCTCCAGAGAGGCTGCCTGACCCGCTGAGTTACTCCAGCACTCTGTGAAACGTCACCTATCCATGTTCTCCACAGATGCTGCCTGACCCGCTGAGTTACTCCAGCACTCTGTGTCTACCTAAACATTATTTTTTTGGTCCCTTGGAGCTGAAGAAGGAGCTGAATTAATCAACTGAGAGCCATGAATGGTTTCTACAGAGTAAATAAGTGAGGCTATTTCCAGTGGCAAAAGGACATTGTAATCAGCTGTGACAGGTAGAATGTTGTTGGCTCACAAACCATGGAATCAAAGAATAGTTACTTCACATAAGGAGGCCATTTGCTTACTTTCTACAAGAACAATTCTCTAATTCTACTTACTGGGAATTTCTCTCTTGCATTGCAAATATTTTGCTGTCAGACATTTACAGCGATCAGCCAAAACATTATGACCTGATGAGACAAAACATTATGCCCACCGGCCTAATATGCTGTTGGCCCTCCGTGTGCAGCCCCATACACAGCAGGGTGCGATGCACTGTGTATTGTGACACATTCCTCCCGTGACCACCATTAACATTTTCTGTGACTTGTGCCACAGTCGACCGTCTGTCGGTTCGGACCAGACGGGATAGCCTTCGTTGCCCTCGCGCATCGATGAGCCTTGGGCGCCCAACACCCTGCCTGTCGCCGGTTTGTGGTTTGTCCCTCCTCGGACCACTGTCGGTCGGTACTCACCACTGCTGACCGGGAGCACCCCACAAGCCTTGCTGTTTCAGAGATGCTCTGACCCAGTCGTCTGGCCAGAACAATTCGGCCCTTGTCAAAGTTGCTCAGGTCTTTACTCCTGCCCATTTCTCCTGCATCCAACACATCAACTTCAAGAACTGACTGTTCACTTGCTGCCTAATATATCCCACCCCTTGACAGGTGCCATTGTAACAAGATAATCAATGTTATTCACTTCGCCTGTCAGTGGTCAGAATGTTTTGGCTGGTCGGTGTACGTACTCATCTCATGACAACCCGCAAGTGTCCACAAATAACACAGTGAGATACTCAATGATATGATATGCTAAACAGCTAATACAAACATAAATGGCTCCTACATTCATCATTCGAAACAATATCAAAACAATAAATCAGTTTAGTTCAGTGAAACAAATCATTTTAAGAGCGGAGCAAACTGGATTCACGAGTGGAACTGCAGGAACCTCTTCCGATGAGTGCAGGTTAATGTTTCAAGAACAATACTGTCAGTGGAGGTATCACAGAGTGCTGGAGTAACTCAGCGGGTCAGGCTGCATCTGTGGAGAACGTGGATAGGTGACGTTTCACAGAGTGCTGGAGTAACTCAGCGGGTCAGGCAGCATCTGTGGAGAACGTGGATAGGTGACGTTTCACAGAGTGCTGGAGTAACTCAGCGGGTCAGGCTGCATCTGTGGAGAACGTGGATAGGTGACGTTTCACAGAGTGCTGGAGTAACTCAGCGGGTCAGGCAGCGTCTCTGGAGAAGGAATGGGTGACGTTTCGGGTCGAGACCCTCCTTCAGACTGATGTCAGGGGAGGGGGCGGGACAGAGATAGAATTTATTCGGAGACAGGAAGACTGGTGGGAGAACTGGGAAGGGGGAGGGGATGGAGAGGGCAGAGGAACTATCTGAAGTTAGTGAAGTCAATGTTCATACCGCTGGGGTGTAAGCTGCCCAGGCGAAATATGAGGTGCTGTTCCTCCAACTTGCTGTTTCTCAACCCGAAACGTCACCTATCCATGTTCTCCACAGATGCTGCCTGACCCGCTGAGTTACTCCAGCACTCTGTGATACCTTCGCTTTGTTCCAGCACCTGCAGTTATTTTCCTACTCACCGTCAGTGGAGGACAGTACCGGTCCCACCACTGATTTCCCGGCAACTGATGGTCAGGCACCTACTTTAATCCGGACAAATAAAATGACAAAGAGCGCGCTTGAAATCCCCCCCCCCCCCCTCGGACGGTCCCCCAGAAAATGTTTCCCACGGGCGGTCGGCGGGTGGACACTGCCCCCTGCTGCCGGGGGTCTGGAACTCCGGCCCGGCTCGAGCCGACAGATCCATTCCCACCGCCCCACTTCCCAGGCCGACTTTGTGGGGCCGGTATCTCCCCCCCCCCCCCCCTCCCTCGGCGGCCCAGGTGGATCGTTCCGGCACCGCTGGTCTCCTCTCGGAGGCCGTGACCTCTGTTGGTCCGGCAACACACGGATAATCCGGAAATCCTTGGGTCAATAGACAATAGACAATAGACAATAGGTGCAGGATTAGGCCATTCAGCCCTTTGAGCCAGCACCGCCATTCAATGCGATCATGGCTGATCACTCTCAATCAGTACCCCGTTCCTGCCTTCTCCCCATACCCCCTCACTCCGCTATCCTTAAGTGCTCTATCCAGCTCTCTCTTGAAAGCATCCAACGAACTGGCCTCCACTGCCTTCTGAGGCAGAGAATTCCACACCTTCACCACTCTCTGACTGAAAAAGTTCTTCCTCATCTCCGGTCCGAGGGTGACAGAAAACCCGCGGTGGACCTGCACTCCAATAAGTTATATGCTTTCCACTAATCTCACTCACTTATAACAGCAGGCAAGGGCTGTGATTGACGCTATCCAACAATCACCGATAGGCTTGTATACACTGGAATATAGAAGGATGAGAGGGGATCTTACCGAAACGTATAAGATTATTAAGGGGTTCGACACGTTAGAGGCAGGAAACATGTTCCCAATGTTGGGGGAGTCCAGAACCAGGGGCCACAGTTTAAGAATAAGGGGTAGGCCATTTAGAACGAAGATGAGGAGAAACTTTTTCAGTCAGAGAGTTGTGAAACTGTGGAATTCTCTGCCTCAGAAGGCAGTGGAGGCCAATTCTCTGAATGCATTCAAGAGAGAGCTAGATAGAGCTCTTAAGGATAGCGGAGTCAGGGGGTATGGGGAGAAGGCAGGAACGGGGTACTGATTGAGAATGATCAGCCATGATCACATTGAATGGCGGTGCTGGCTCGAAGGGCCGAATGGCCTCCTCCTGCACCTATTGTCTATTGTCTATCACCATTGTGTTCAACACAAGCATTGCCACAGTTCATACGTTCATCAGTGATAGGAACAGAATTAGGCCATTCGGCCCATCAAGTCTACTCCGCCATTCAATCATGGCTGATCTATCTCTCCCTCCTAACCCCATTCTCCTGCCTTCTCCCCATAACCCCTGACACCCGCACTAATCAACAATCTTTCTATCTCTGCCTAAAATATATCCATTGACTGCCTCCACAGCCCTCTGTGGCAATGAATTCCACAGATTCACCGCCCTCTGACTAAAGACATTCCACGTGAATTCTTAAACATGACCTCAAATCGCCACTGTGACAACTGAGGAATTTACATAGAAACATAGAAAATAAGTGCAGGTGGAGGCCATTCGGTCCTCCGAGCCAGCACCGCCATTCATTATGATCACGGCTGATCATCCACAATCAGTAACCCGTGCCTGCCTTCTCCCCATATCCCTTGATTCCACTAGCCCCTAGAGCTCTATCTAACTCTCTCTTAATCCATCCAGTGGATTGGCCTCCACTGCCCTCTGTGGCAGAGAATTCCACAAATTCACAACTCTCTGGGTGAAAAAGTTTTTTCTCACCTCAGTTTTATTTGCACTCCCCTTTATTCTTGGACTGTGGCCCCTGGTTCTGGACTCCCCCAACATTGGGAACATTTTTCCTGCATCTAGCTTGTCCAGTCCTTTTATAATTTAATACGTTTCTATAAGATCCCCTCTCATCCTTCTAAACCCCAGTGAATACAAGCCCAGTCTTTCCAATCTTTCCTCATATGACAGCCCCGCCATCCCGGGGATTAACCTGGTGAACCTACGCTGCACTGCCTCAATAGCAAGGACGTCCTTCCTCAAATTAGGAGACCAAAACTGCACACAATACTCCAGATGTGAGACCAAAACTGCAACAAATACTCCAGATGTTGAGACCAAATCTGCACACAATACTCCAGATGTGAGGCCAAAACTGCATACAATACTCCAGATTTTGACACCACAACTGCACACAATACTCCAGATGTTGAGACCAAAGCAGCGCTCAGTACTCCAGATGTTGAGACCAAAACTGCACACAATACTCCAGATGTTGAGACCAAATCTGCACACAATGCTCCAGATGTTGAGAACAAAACTGCACACAATGCTCCAGATGTTGAGAACAAAACTGCACACAATGCTCCAGATGTTGAGAACAAAACTGCACACAATGCTCCAGATGTTGAGAACAAAACTGCACACAATGCTCCAGATGTTGAGAACAAAACTGCACACAATGCTCCAGATGTTGAGACAATGCTCCAGGCAACGACATACTTTAAATTGAGGCAACTAAATTAACATGTGCAAGGGCCCAAAAAGGCAGTGAAAGTTCTTCAGGAATAATCAGCCGTCCTTACCTGTATTGGTGAGCGTGCGTTTCAGAGACTAGGCACAGTGAGTGCAATCTCAAAGGCTGTCAGAAGCAGTCTCCGAATCCTGATCTCACCCACGATATCCACATCCCATAAACCTAACGAAACAAAGCATAACAATCAATTACTGTGGCCCGATGCCAGAGAATCACAATGAAATTAGTGACTGTTGAGTTTCTAGATTTTTAGATTTAGAGATACAGCGCGGAAACAGGCCCTTCGGCCCACCGGGTCCGTGCCGCCCAGCGATCCCTGCACATTAACACTATCCTACACACACTAGGGACAATTTTTACATTTTACCCGGTCAATTGACCTACAAACCTGCACGTCTTTGGAGTGTGGGAGGAAACCGAAGATCTCGGAGAAAACCCACGCAGGTCACGGGGAGAACGTACAAACTCCGTACAGACGGCGCCCGTAGTCGGGATCGAACCTGAGTCTCCGGCGCTGCATTCGCTGTAAGGCGGCAACTCTACCGCCGCGCCACCGTGACTGCTCTATTTTCATTTCAGTTTATTGTCACGTGTACCGAGGTACAGTGAAAAGCTGTTTTGTTGCGGGCTAACCAGTCAGCGGAAAGACAATACATGATTACAATTGGACCATTCACAAAATGCTGGAGTAACTCAGCAGGTCAGGCAGCATCTCGGGAGAGAAGGAATGGGTGGCGTACCCGAAACGTCACCCATTTCTTCTCTCCCAAGATGCTGCCTGACCTGCTGAGTTACTCCAGCATTTTGCTGAGTTACTCCAGCTAAATTGGTTTGTCCCGTACGGGACCGCCCTTGTCCAGTATTAGGCCCGGGGTGCGTTGCAAGGCCCCGGACACTGTAGGCCCGGACACTGTAGGCCTGGACACTGTAGGCCCGGACACTGTAGGCCCGGGGGTCGTTGCAAGGCCCCGGACACTGCATGGCCCGGACACTGTAGGCCCGGACACTGTAGGCCCGGACACTGTAGGCCCGGACACTGTAGGCCAGGACAGTGTAGGCCCGGACACTGTAGGCCCGGACACTGTAGGCCCGGACACTGGAGGCCCGGACACTGTAGGCCAGGACAGTATAGGCCCGGAAACTGTAGGCCAGGACAGTGTTGGCCCGGACACTGCAGGCCCGGACGCTGTAGGCCCGGACGCTGTAGGCCCGAACACTGCAAACCCGGACACTGTAGGCCCCGGACGCTGTAGGCCCAGACGCTGTAGGCCCAAACGCTGTAGGCCCCGGACACTGTAGGCCCGGACACTGTAGGCCCGGACACTGTAGGCCCGGACACTGTAGGCCCGGACAATGTAGGCCCGGATGCTGTAGGCCCGGATGCTGTAGGCCCGAACACTGCAAACCCGGACACTGTAGGCCCGGACGTTGTAGGTCCGGACGCTGTAGGCCCAGACGCTGTAGGCCCAAATGCTGTAGGCCCCGGACGCTGTAGCCCCGGACGCTGTAGGCCCGGTTACTGTAGGCCCGGACACTGTAGGCCCGGACACTGTAGCCCGGACACTGTAGGTCTGGACACTGTAGGTCTGGACACTGTAGGCCCGGAGGCCCGGGCGCCGCCTAATGGAGGTTGCGTAGCAACCCGCCTCCCGGCCCGGGCTGCCGCCGTTGGTGGAGCGGGAGCACGTGGCCGCTGGCTGGGTGAGATCACGTGGAACGCGGGGCGGTGACATCACCTTGTCCCGTATTTGGGAGTGAGATAGTTGGCAACCCCTAGGTGCGGATAAAGTTCCCCGTTGCTGTATAACGCACAGATCCCTACTGCACTCCTCTGTTGTGAAGAGTAACCGGTGATCACTTGACCAAATGCCTGTACACAGTTTACACTGTGGGGCGTCACGGTGGTGCAGCGGTAGAGTTGCTGCCTCACAGCGCCGGAGACCCGGGTTCCATCCCGACTACGGGCGCCGTCTGTACGGAGTTTGTACGTTCTCCCCGTGACCTGCGTGGGTTTTCTCCGAGATCTTCAGTTTCCTCCCACACTCCAAAGACGTGCAGGTTTGTAGGTTAATTGGCTGGGCAAATGTGCAAAATTGTTCCTAGTGGGTGTAGGATAGTGTTAGTGTGCGGGGATCGCTGGGCGGCGCGGACCCGGTGGGCCGAAGGGCCTGTTTCCGCGCTGTATCTCTAAACTGAACTAAAACACTCTTTGAAGTAAACACTTGTAATGGTGTAGCTAATGCTCGTTCACTGACCCTGCTGATTTTAAAACATAATTAAATTCTTGTAATGTTTACATGCTGATGAACGATGGAGGCAATTTAAACCAGCCCTGCCACAGAATATTAAAATATATCCAGCTTCCAGCTTTTACATTGAGGTTTTAGTTTGGAGATACAGTGCGGAAACAGGCCCTTCGGCCCACCGAGTCCGCACCGACCAGCGATCCCCGCACACTAACACTATCCTACACACACACTGGGGACAATTTACAATTAATACCAAAGACAATTAATCTACAAACCTGCACATCTTTGGAGTGTGGGAGGAAACCGGAGCACCCGGTATGGGGAGAAGGCAGGAACGGGGTACTGATTGAGAATGATCAGCCATGATCAAATTGAATGGGCGGTGCAGGCTCGAAGGGACGAATGGCCTCCTCCTGCACCTATTGTCTATTGTCTAAACCTACACGTCTTTGGAGTGTGGGAGGAAACCGGAGCACCCGGAGAAAACCCACGCAGGTCATGGGGAGAACATACAAACTCCGTACAGACAGCGCCCGTAGTTAGGATGGAACCCGGGTCTCCGGCGCTGTGAGGCAGCAACTCTACCGCTGCGCCACCGTGCCACACTTTGACTGAACAGCGCACAGTAATTGAGAAGGTGAGTCGAGATGACATGATGTTTTCGAGAGTGAGTTAGATTTAGGTCCTCGGGCTAATGGAATCAAGGGATATGGGGAGAAGGCAGGCAAGGGGTACTGATTGTGGACGATCAGCCATGATCACAATGAAAGGCGGTGCTGGCTTGAAGGGCCGAATGGCCTCCTCCTGCACCTATTATCTATGCTTCTATGCTTCTTTGATCCTGACTCCACGTCCGAATAAATGAAGCAATTTCAGAGTGTTGGACACGGGAATATTTACGCCCTGTTCTGGTTGAGCACATCCATGAAATACATGCAAGATAACAGAAATCTGGAGCTCAAAAACACAGAGTTCAAAGCTCTTAGCATCAGAATATGGATACAGAACAATATATTTTTTCTGTCTCGCACCAACTAAAGGGCGGTCACGGTGGCGCGGCGGTAGAGTTGCCGCCTTACAGCGAATGCAGCGCCGGAGACCCGGGTTCCATCCCGACTACGGGCGCCGTTTGTACGTTCTCCCCGTGAACTGTGTGGGTTTTCTCCGAGATCTTCGGTTTCCTCCCACACTCCAAAGACGTGCAGGTTTGTAGGTTAATTGACTGGGTAAAATGTAAAAATTGTCCCTAGTGTGTGTAGGATAGTGTTAGTGTGCGGGGATCGCTGGGCGGCGCGGACCCGGTGGGCCGAAGGGCCTTTTTCCGCGCTGTATCTCTAAACTACACTAAAGCTTTTCACTGTACCTCGGTACACGTGGCAATAAACAATAAACCAAACTACACATCAAACACATCAAACACATCACAAAGACAGCCTTCTTCCACCTCAAAAACATTGCCCGTCTCCGTCCATCCCTCTCCTCCACAGCTGCAGAAACCATCATCCACGCCTTCATCACCTCCCGTCTGGATTACTGCAACAGCCTCCTCTATGGCGCACCCTCAAAAATCATCAGTAAACTTCAATACATTCAAAACTCCGCTGCCCGTCTACTCACCCACACCCCGATCCGTGACCATATCACCCCCGTCCTTTACAAACTCCACTGGCTCCCCATCCCCCATAGAATCCAATACAAAATCCTCCTCATAACCTACAAAGCCCTCCATAACCTGGCCCCATCCTACCTGACCGACCTCCTCCACAGGCACACTCCCACCTGCACCCTCCGCTCTGCTGCTGCCAATCTCCTATCCCCCCACATCCGGACCAAACTCAGATCCTGGGGGGACAGGGCTTTCTCCATCGCTGCTCCCACCCTATGGAACTCACTACCCCAAACCGTTAGAGACTCCTCCACACTCACCACATTCAAAACATCGCTGAAGTCTCACCTGTTCAGTACTGCCTTCAACCACTGAAGGTCACCTCACCTTCTGTCTCCTTTCTCTGTTCGTTTACTTATTTACTTATTTATCTATTTATTCATTTCCCTATGTTCTCTAAATCTCTGTAAAGTGTCTTTGAGTATATGAAAAGCGCTATATAAATGTAATGCATTATTATTATTATTATTATAAACTCAAACCTTAAAGTGTTACCACTTTGAAGCAAATGTTGTCACCAACAATGTCAGATCAGAAGTTCTCGAATCTGAATTAGGCCATTCGGCCCATCAAGTCTACTCCACCATTCAATCATGCCTGATCTATCTCTCCCTCCCAACCCCATTCTCCTGCCTTCTCCCCAAACCCCTGACACCCGCACTGATCAAGAATCTATCAATCGCAAAATTGCAGAGAGTTATGGACACAGCCCAGACCATCGCACAAACCAACTTCCCTTCCATCGATTCCACCCTCACTTCCGATAAAGCCAGCTTTGTCCAAAGCTCATTGCTTCACATAACCCTATAGACAATAGACAATAGGTGCAGGAGGAGGCCATTCGGCCCTACGAGTCAGCACCGCCATTCAATGTGATCATGGCTGATCATTCTCAATCAGTACCCCGTTCCTGCCTTCTCCCCATACCCCCTGACTCAGCTATCCTTAAGAGCTCTATCTAGCTCTCTCTTGAATGCATTCAGAGAATTGGCCTCCACTGCCTTCTGAGGCAGAGAATTCCACAGATTCACAACTCTCTGACTGAAAAAGGTTCTCCTCATCTCAGTTCTAAATGGCCTACCCCTTATTCTTAAACCCCCAACATTAGGAACATGTTTCCTGCCTCTAACGTGTCCAACTCCTTAATAATCTTATACATTTTGATAAGATCTCCTCACATCCAGTGTATACAAGCCTAGTCACTCCAGTCTTTCAACATATGACAGTCCCGCCATTCCGGGAATTAACCTGGTAATGGCTGCACGCCCTCAATAGCAAGAATATCCTTCCTCAAATCTGGAGACCAAAACTGCACACAGTACTCCAGGTGCGGTCTCACTAGGGCCCTGTACAACTGCAGAACTGCAATTTGCTAATGGTACTTTTAATCTCTGTGGAATTCTCTGCCTCAGTTAGAGCGCTCCGCTTATCTGCAGGAGTCCGTACGAGGCCCATTCTGCCTTTGATACTTGCAAATGACTTTGATATTGGAATCGCTTTTTTTGAAAACGCTGATGATAGAAAACGTGGAAACAGGAACCTCGGCCCACTGAGTCCGTGCCGACCAGCGATCCCCGCACACTAACACTATCCTACACACACACTAGGGACAATTTACAATTAATACCAAAGCCAATTAACCTACAAACCTGCACGTCTTAGGAGTGTGGGAGGAAACCGGAGTGCCCGGAGAAAACCCACGCAGGTCACGGGGAAAACGTACAAACTCCGTACAGACAGCGCCCGTAGTCGGGATGGAACCCGGGTCTCCGGCGCTGTGAGTCAGCAACTCTACCGCTGCGCCACCACATTTCTCAAGATGGTCACAAGATGCTGGAGTAACTCAGCCAATTATTTTTATTTATCCAGGTTATTACTGACTTTTCTATTGATAAACTTTCAATTCTGTCGTACAAGTCTTAAAGTTATACAAAAATTGGAGGTGTGTAATAGGGGAATAATTAGACCATTCAGCCCATCAAGTCTGCTTCGCCATTCAATCATGGCTGATCTATCTCTCCCTCCTAACCCCATTCTCCTGCCTTCTCCCCATAACCCCTGACACCCGCACTAATCAAGAATCTATCTATCTCTGCCTTAAAATTATCCACTGACTTGGCCTCCACAGCTGTCTGTGGCAATGAATTCCACAGATTCACCACCCTCTGACTGAAGAAATTCCTCCTCATCTCCTTTCGAAAGGTAAGTCAAGGTGAATATCAAATCCGGTCATCCAATATTTCATTTAGAGTTACTCCAGCACTCTGTGAAACGTCACCTATCCATGTTCTCCACAGATGCTGCCTGACCCGCTGAGTTCCTCCAGCACTCTGTGAAACGTCACCTATCCATGTTCTCCACAGATGATGCCTGACCCGCTGAGTTCCTCCAGCACTCTGTGAAACTTCACCTATC
Source organism: Rhinoraja longicauda (assembly GCF_053455715.1). NCBI lineage: Eukaryota > Metazoa > Chordata > Chondrichthyes > Rajiformes > Arhynchobatidae > Rhinoraja > Rhinoraja longicauda. The sequence continues at coordinate 92,716,732 of NC_135955.1, read as the reverse complement.
CATGTTCTCCACAGATGCTGCCTGACCCGCTGAGTTCCTCCAGCACTCTGTGAAACGTCACCTATCCATGTTCTCCACAGATGTTGCCTGACCCACTGAGTTCCTCCAGCACCCTGTCTCCATCTCTGCAGTTCCTTGTGACTCCAATCGATTGAGTTTGAGTGCGTTGATTAGACAGAAACTCTCTATTGTTTTATAGTGGTGTATCAGAACAGGGGAAGAGGAACTAGATGGACGTTCTGTCTCCAGCATTTCCAATGACTGCACAACAAAGAAATGCGTCCATTAAACTTGAAGTAGAGCAGGCAGTTTGGAAAGTGAGATTGTAACCATTCTCCATGTCCAGGTGACTTGATACAGTCACCGATATTAAAAACTACACTCCACATAGCTGAGCCCAGAATCTCAACCCCATTCTCCTGCCATCTCCCCATAACCCCTGACACCCGCACTAATCAAGAATCTATCTGTCTCTGCCTTAAAAATACCCATTGACTTGGCCTCCACAGCCGTCTCAGTGGGCTGTTTCCACGCTGTATTTCTAAAGTCCAAATCAGTCCGAAGAAGGGCACCAATCCAAAACATCATCTGTTCATTCCCTCCTGGCCCACTGAGATCCTCCAGCATTTTGGGTAGGAAGGAACTGCAGATGCTGGTTTAAACCGTAGATAGACACAAAAGGCTGGAGTAACTCAGCACGTCAGAGAGTCTGAAGAAGGGTCCCGATCCGAAACGTCACCGATCCATGTTCTCCACAGATGCTGCCTGACCCGCTGAGTTACTCCAGCACTCTGTGAAACGTCACCTATCCATGTTCTCCACAGATGCTGCCTGACCCGCTGAGTTACTCCAGCACTCTGTGTCTACCACAACGATCTGGGTTGAAGAAGTGGCCACCATTAATTCACTGACACTTATTATCGCATAAACGCTGACAATAATGCTGGATAAATGATATACTTAGAGGACCTGACGCACAATTAAGACAAATTGCATCTGTGTACGTGTGATTGATGAGGGTTTGCCAGTTGTGTTGGTTCCCCTTGCAGCTGTCCACAGGAGAGCTCCAACTAAAGCGGATGTAAATGTCACCACAGACTCTACTTACAGCAGCAAAGCAAAACCCTGTGTGCAATGTGTAATTACAGACAGGGCCATCTGATGCAAGGAGGGAGAGAGAGAGAGAGACAGAGAGAGAGACAGAGAGAGAGAGACTCAGAGAGAGGGACAGAGGGAGAGACAGAGGGAGACAGAGAGAGACTCAGAGAGAGAGAGGCAGAGAGAGACAGGGAGAGACAGAGGGAGAGACAGAGGGAGAGACAGAGAGAGAGAAAGAGAAAGAGAGAGAGAGAGAGAGAGAGAGAGAGAGAGAGAGAGAGAGAGAGAGACAGAGAGAGAGAGAGAGATAGAGAGAGAGAGAGAGAGAGAGAGAGAGTGAGACAGAAAGAGACAGAGAGAGAGAGACAGAGAGAGAGAGAGGGAGGGAGAGACAGAGAGAGAGAGACAGAGAGAGACAGGGAGAGACAGAGGGAGAGAGAGAGAGACAGAGAGGGAGAGACAGACCGAAAGAGACAGAGAGAGAGACAGAGAGAGAGGGACAGAGAGAGGGAGAGACAGAGAGAGAGGGACAGAGAGAGGGAGAGACAGAGAGAGAGAGACAGAGAGAGAGAGAGGGAGGGAGAGACAGGGAGAGACAGAGAGAGAGACAGAGAGAGAGAGACAGAGAGAGAGAGAGAGAGAGAGAGAGAGAGAGAGAGAGAGAGAGAGAGAGAGAGAGACAGACAGACAGACAGGGAGAGAGAAAGAGAGACAGAGGGAGAGACAGAGAGAGAAACGGAGAGAGAGACAAAGAGAGAGAGAGAGAGATGGAGAGAGAGACAGAGAGAGACACAGTCCATAAAATATCCTAGTTGCTGAGGTTAGTGTTGTGCAGTGTTGGTTGTAGGGAAGATGCTGTTCCTGAACCTGGACGTTAAAGTTTTCAGGCTCCTGTACCTTCTTCCCCATGGCAGGGGTGAGATGAGAGTGTGGCCAGGGTGGTGTGGGTCAGTGAGAGTGTGGCCAGGGTGGTGTGGGTCAGTGAGAGTGTGGCCAGGGTGGTGTGGGTCAGTGAGAGTGTGGCCAGGGTGGTGTGGGTCAGTGAGAGTGTGGCCAGGGTGGTGTGGGTCAGTGAGAGTGTGGCCAGGGTGGTGTGGGTCAGTGAGAGTGTGGCCAGGGTGGTGTGGGTCAGTGAGAGTGTGGCCAGGGTGGTGTGGGTCAGTGAGAGTGTGGCCAGGGTGGTGTGGGTCTCTGATGGTGTGGCTGCCTTTTTGAGGCAGCGCCTCCTGTAGATCCCTTCGATGATGTCCAAAGGCTTGTATACACTGGAATTTAGAAGGATGAGAGGGGATCTTATCAAAACATATAAGATTATTAAGGAGTTGGACATGTTAGAGACAGGAAACATGTTCCCAATGTTGGGGGAGTCCAGAACCAGGGGCCATGGTTTAAGAATAAGGGGTTGGCCATTTAGAATGGAGATGAGGAAAAACTTTTTCAGTCAGAGAGTTGTGAATCTGTGGAATTCTCTGCCTCAGAAGGCAGTGGAGGCCAATTCTCTGGATGCTTTCAAAAGAGAGTTAGATAGAGCTCTTAAGGAGTCAGGGGGGATGGGGAGAGGGCAGGAACGGGGTACTGATTGAGAATGATCAGCCATGATCACATTGAATGGCGGTGCGTACAGGCTCGAAGGGCCGAATGGCCTCCTCCTGCACCTATTGTCTATTGTCTAAACCTCTATGTCTTTGGAGTGTGGGAGGAAACCGGAGATCTCGGAGAAAACCCACGCAGGTCACGGGGAGAACAAACTCCTATTGTCACGTACAGACACCTATTGTCTATTGTCTGTTGTCATAGAATGATTGCAACATCATTTGCCCATCATCCCTGCTTAAATTAATCACGGTGATTGATCGTGTGTTCAGAGGCAAGAGGTCTTGTGTCCCTCTAACGAACTCCTGAACTAAAACAGGAATGAATTGGGGAATGTCGGCCCACCACCAAGATGCATCTGCAACAGATTACAGCCATCCCTAGTGCCACTGAGAGAGAAATCACACAAATCGCCTGGGTTGGCATTAACTGGCCACAGCTCTACTTAAAGATGGGCGCTGTGTATCAGTGACAAATCAAACGACTCAACAGACACAGAAGGGGAACAAGTGGAGAGGCGGCAGGTTAAGTAGCTCGGGCTGTCTGGACCGCCGCCAAACGCAGACAATTTACTTCAGGGTCTCTTAATTTCAACAATAAAACGGAGTCGTTCTTCACAAATCACCAGAACACTTCCACTCCCGTCCACTATATTCACCAGTCATGAATTACCCAGCCACAAGGGACTGCAGATAGAGTAATGCAGAGAGTCACAGATATACATGTATACGTACACACACACACACACACACACACACACACACACACACACACACACACACACACACACACACACACACACATATATATACACACATATATACACACACATACATATATATATATATACACACATATATACACACACACACACACACACACACACACACACACACACACACACATATATATATATATACACACACACACACACACACATACACATATATATATATACATATATATCTACACACACACACACATATATACACATATATATAAACACACACACACATATATACACACACACGCTCACATATATTTATACACACACATATATATACACACACATATATATACACACATATATACACACACACACACGCATATATATATATATATATATATATATACACACACACACATATATATATATATACATATACATATGTACATACACATACATATATATACGTATATATATCACAAAAAGCTGGAGTAACTCAGCGGATCAGACACCATCTCTAGAGAAAAAGAATAGGTGACGTTTATATATGTATACTAGACTCCCTCCGCCCCCTTCCTCCCCCCCCCCCTCACTCACCCCCCCCCCCCCCCCCCCCCCTAGGAGACAGATTTAAACTTTAAAATGTGAATAACTTTATAAATATAACACCAATTTCAATGGAACGTCTTCCATTGGCACCAAAGGGACGACGGTGAGTGAGGTGGGCCTAACATTGTCGCGCTATCGTGCACCGTTTTGGCTGGAGTTCAGGAACAAACAAACAAACAAACGAGAGCTTTAGTTTTCTAGATGTACATTATATTCTAACTATCTATTCGAGTTACAGTTTCAGTTCAGTTTATTGTCACGTGTACCGAGGTACAGTGAAAAGCTTTGGCCTAATTCTGCACCTATCACTTAAGATCACTTAGGGCGGCACGGTGGCGCAGCGGTAGAGTTGCTGCCTTACAGCGAATGCAGCGCCGGAGACTCGGGTTCGATCCTGACTACGGGCGCTGTCTGTACGGAGTTTGTACGTTCTCCCCGTGACCTGCGTGGGTTTTCTGGGAGGAGTTGGCTGCGCCTAACGGCTGCGGCTTTCTGGCAGTCTGTTTGTCTTTTTGTCTTTTTTTTTGTTTGTGTCGGTGTTGGGATGGTATTTGTTTCTGTTTTTGGCTGTGTATGTGTGGTGGGGGGGTGGGGTGTGGGTGTGGGGTGTGGGGGTGGGGTGCGGCGGGGGAAACCTTTCTTTTATTAGGTCTCTTCCCCGGGGCGCAGCTCGCCCGCGGGGCCTTCCATCGCCGGCGCGGCTTGGCTGCGGGACTTAACAGCGCCAGCACGGCTCGGCCGCGGGACGTTTCAGTGCCCGGTGCGGCTCGGCCGCGGGACGTTTCAGTGCCCGGTGCGGCTCGGCCGCTGGACTTAACATCGACAGCGCGGCTCGGCCGCGGGACGTTTCGGTGCCCGGCGCGGCTTGGCCGCTGGACTTAACATCGCCAGCGCGGCTCGGCCGTGGGTCGTTTCAGTGCCCGGTGCGGCTCGGCCGCTGGACTTAACATCGCCCGGTGCGGCTCGGCCGCGGGGCGTTTCAGTGCCCGGTGCGGCTCGGCCGCGGGACGTTTCAGTGCCCGGTGCGGCTCGGCCGCTGGACTTAACATCGCCCGGTGCGGCCACGGGACGTTTCGGTGCCCAGGGCGGCTCGGCCGCTGGACTTAACATCGCCGGGTGCGGCCGCGGGACGTTTCGGTGCCCAGGGCGGCTCGGCCGCGGGGCCTTGCGGGGGCTGTGCGTGTCGTTTGCCTCGGTAGGGGTCGAGCTGCCTGTCCGTGGGTGCGGGGGGAAGAGAGTGGAAGTTTTGTTGCCTCCATCACAGTGAGGGGGTGTTTGGAGTCACTGTGATGGATGTTTGTGTTGGGGTCGGGGGTCCTGTGTTCTTTTCTTTTTTGCTGTGTTTTGTGTGACTGCTGAAATTTCCTTCGGTGTAAAAAGCCGAGTGACAATAAAGTGTTGTTATGTTATCTTCGGTTTCCTCCCACACTCCAAAGACGTGCAGGTTTGTAGGTTAATTGACTGGGTAAATGTAAAAATTGTCCCTAGTGTGTGTAGGATAGTGTTAGTGTGCGGGGATCGCTGGTCGGCACGGAGCCGGTGGGCCGAAGGGCCTGTTTCCGCGCTGTATCTGTAAATCTAAATCTAAAAAATCTTATGATTTCTTGGCTATTAACCTTTATTTTGTTCCCTCAGCCTCACAATTCAGCTGTGTAATCTCAGATGTCCGTGTTCAGTTTATTGTCACGTGTGCTGAGGTACGCCAGACTGGAGAGGAGACTCAACACCTTCCACCTTAGAAGCATCCGCCGTATCCTGGATATATCCTGGCAAGACAGAGTGGCCAACGCCGAGATTCTGTACCCCGTTCCTGCCTTCTCCCCATACCCCCTGACTCCGCTATCCTTAAGAGCTCTATCTAGCTCTCTCTTGAATGCATTCAGAGAATTGGCCTCCACTGCCTTCTGAGACAGAGAATTCATTTTAACATATAACATATAACATATAACAACTACAGCATGGAAACAGGCCTGTCCGGCCCTACCAGTCCACGCCGACCATTCTCCCTGACCTAGTCTCATCTACCTGCACTCAGACCATAACCCTCCAATCCCCTCCTATCCATATACCTATCCAATTTACTCTTAAATAATAAAATCGAGCCAGCCTCCACCACTTCCACCGGAAGTCCATTCCATACAGCCACAACCCTCTGAGTAAAGAAGTTCCCCCTCATGTTACCCCTAAACCTTTGTCCCTCAATTCTGAAGCTATGTCCCCTTGTTGGAATCTTCCCCACTCTCAAAGGGAAAAGCCTACCCACGTCAACTCTGTCCGTCCCTCTCAAAATTTTAAAAACCTCTATCAAGTCCCCCCTCAACCTTCTACGCTCCAAAGAATAAAGACCCAACCTGTTCAACCTCTCTCTATAGCCTAAGTGCTGAAACCCAGGCAACATTCTAGTAAATCTCCTCTGTACCCTCTCCATTTTGTCGACATCCTTCCTATAATTTGGCGACCAGAACTGCACACCATACTCCAGATTCGGCCTCACCAATGCCCTGTACAATTTCAACATTACATCCCAACTTCTATACTCGATGCTCTGATTTATAAAGGCAAGCATACCAAACGCCTTCTTCACCACCCTATCCACATCAGATTCACAACTCTCTGACTGAAAAAGTTTTTCCTCATCTCCGTTCTAAATGGCCTACCCCTTATTCTTAAACTGTGGCCCCTTGTTCTGGACTCCCTCAACATTGGGAACATGTTTCCTGCCTCTAACGTGTCCAACCCCTTAATAATCTTATACGTTTCGATAAGATCCCCTCTCAACCTTCTAAATTCCAGTGTATACATCGCCCATGGTCAGCCACGACCCAGGGGGCCTAAGAGAAGAAGAACTGAGGTACAGTGAAAAGCTTTTGTTGCGTGCTAACCAGTCAGTGGAAAGACAGCACATGATTACAATCGAGCCGTTTAGAAACATAGAAGTTAGGTGCAGGAGGAGGCCATTCGGCCCTTCCAGCCATTCATTGTGTTCATGACTAATCATCATTTACAATGTAGAGATACATGATAAGGGAATAACGTTCAGTGCAAGGTAAAGCCAGCAAAGTCCAATCAAATACAGTCCGAGGGTCTACAAAGAGGTAGATAGTAGTTCAGGCTTTGGGTTCAGTTCAAGCGACTAGGCTTGAATTTAGAAGGATGAGAGGGGATCTTATCGAAACGTATAAGATTATTAAGGGGTTGGACACGTTAGAGGTAGGAAACATGTTCCCAATGTTGGGGGAGTCGAGAACAAGGGGCCACAGTTTAAGAATAAGGGGTAGGCCATTTAGAACTGAGATGAGGAAAAACTTTTTCAGTCAGAGAGTTGTGAATCTGTGGAATTCTCTGCCTCAGAAGGCAGTGGAGGCCAATTCTCTGAATGCATTCAAGAGAGAGCTGGATAGAGCTCTTAAGGATAGCGGAGTCAGGGGGTATGGGGAGAAGGCAGGAATGGGGTACAGATTGAGAATGATCAGCTATGATCACATTGAATGGCGGTGCTGGCTCGAAGGGCCGAATGGCCTCCTCCTGCACCTATTGTCTATTGTCTATTGTCTATTGTCTATTCAGCACTGCTCTCTGGTTGTGGTAGGATGGTTCAGTTGCCTGATAACAGCCGGGAAGAAACTGTCCCTGAATCTGGAGGTGTGTGTTTTCACACTTCATTACAGAAAATGCAATTCACACTTTGTCTCTCCACTTTGGAAAGAATGAGCATATTGTGAATCTGTGGAATTCTCTGCCTCAGAAGGCAGTGGAGGCCAATTCTCTGGATGCTTTCAAAAGAGAGTTAGATAGAGCTCTTAAGGATAGCGGAGTCAGGGGGGATGGGGAGAAGGCAGGAACGGGGTACTGATTGAGAATGATCAGCCATGATCACATTGAATGGCGGTGCGTACAGGCTCGAAGGGCCGAATGGCCTCCTCCTGCACCTATTGTCTATTGTCTAAACCTCTATGTCTTTGGAGTGTGGGAGGAAACCGGAGATCTCGGAGAAAACCCACGCAGGTCACAGGCAGAACAAACTCCTATTGTCACGTACAGACACCTATTGTCTATTGTCTGTTGTCATAGAATGATTGCAACATCATTTGCCCATCATCCCTGCTTAAATTAATCACGGTGATTGATCGTGTGTTCAGAGGCAAGAGGTCTTGTGTCCCTCTAACGAACTCCTGAACTAAAACAGGAATGAATTGGGGAATGTCGGCCCACCACCAAGATGCATCTGCAACAGATTACAGCCATCCCTAGTGCCACTGAGAGAGAAATCACACAAATCGCCTGGGTTGGCATTAACTGGCCACAGCTCTACTTAAAGATGGGCGCTGTGTATCAGTGACAAATCAAACGACTCAACAGACACAGAAGGGGAACAAGTGGAGAGGCGGCAGGTTAAGTAGCTCGGGCTGTCTGGACCGCCGCCAAACGCAGACAATTTACTTCAGGGTCTCTTAATTTCAACAATAAAACGGAGTCGTTCTTCACAAATCACCGGAACACTTCCACTCCCGTCCACTATATTCACCAGTCATGAATTACCCAGCCACAAGGGACTGCAGATAGAGTAATGCAGAGAGTCACAGATATACATGTATACGTACACACACACACACACACACACACACACACACACACACACACACACACACACACACACACACACACACACACACACACACACACACACACACATATATATACACACATATATACACACACATACATATATATATATATACACACATATATACACACACACACACACACACACACATATATATATATATACACACATATATACACACACATACATATATATATATATACACACATATATACACACACACACACACACACACACACACACACACACACACACACACACACACACACATATATATATATATACACATATACACACACACACATACACATATATATATATACATATATATCTACACACACACACACATATATACACATATATATAAACACACACACACATATATACACACACACGCTCACATATATTTATACACACACATATATATACACACACATATATATACACACATATATACACACACACACACACGCATATATATATATATATATATATATATATATACACACACACACATATATATATACATATACATATGTACATACACATACATATATATACGTATATATATCAGAAAAAGCTGGAGTAACTCAGCGGATCAGACACCATCTCTAGAGAAAAAGAATAGGTGACGTTTATATATGTATACTAGACTCCCTCCGCCCCCTTCCTCCCCCCCCCCTCACTCACCCCCCCCCCCCCCCCCTCCCTAGGAGACAGATTTAAACTTTAAAATGTGAATAACTTTATAAATATAACACCGATTTCAATGGAACGTCTTCCATTGGCACCAAAGGGACGACGGTGAGTGAGGTGGGCCTAACATTGTCGCGCTATCGTGCACCGTTTTGGCTGGAGTTCAGGAACAAACAAACAAACAAACGAGAGCTTTAGTTTTCTAGATGTACATTATATTCTAACTATCTATTCGAGTTACAGTTTCAGTTCAGTTTATTGTCACGTGTACCGAGGTACAGTGAAAAGCTTTGGCCTAATTCTGCACCTATCACTTAAGATCACTTAGGGCGGCACGGTGGCGCAGCGGTAGAGTTGCTGCCTTACAGCGAATGCAGCGCCGGAGACTCGGGTTCGATCCTGACTACGGGCGCTGTCTGTACGGAGTTTGTACGTTCTCCCCGTGACCTGCGTGGGTTTTCTGGGAGGAGTTGGCTGCGCCTAACGGCTGCGGCTTTCTGGCAGTCTGTTTGTCTTTTTGTCTTTTTTTTTTGTTTGTGTCGGTGTTGGGATGGTTTTTGTTTCTGTTTTTGGCTGTGTATGTGTGGTGGGGGGGTGGGGTGTGGGTGTGGGGTGTGGGGGTGGGGTGCGGCGGGGGAAACCTTTCTTTTATTAGGTCTCTTCCCCGGGGCGCAGCTCGCCCGCGGGGCCTTCCATCGCCGGCGCGGCTCGGCTGCGGGACTTAACAGCGCCAGCACGGCTCGGCCGCGGGACGTTTCAGTGCCCGGTGCGGCTCGGCCGCTGGACTTAACATCGACAGCGCGGCTCGGCCGCGGGACGTTTCGTTGCCCGGCGCGGCTTGGCCGCTGGACTTAACATCGCCAGCGCGGCTCGGCCGTGGGTCGTTTCAGTGCCCGGTGCGGCTCGGCCGCTGGACTTAACATCGCCCGGTGCGGCTCGGCCACGGGGCGTTTCAGTGCCCGGTGCGGCTCGGCCGCGGGACGTTTCAGTGCCCGGTGCGGCTCGGCCGCGGGACGTTTCAGTGCCCGGTGCGGCTCGGCCGCGGGACGTTTCAGTGCCCGGTGCGGCTCGGCCGCTGGACTTAACATCGCCCGGTGCGGCCACGGGACGTTTCGGTGCCCAGGGCGGCTCGGCCGCTGGACTTAACATCGCCGGGTGCGGCCGCGGGACGTTTTGGTGCCCAGGGCGGCTCGGCCGCGGGGCCTTGCGGGGGCTGTGCGTGTCGTTTGCCTCGGTAGGGGTCGAGCTGCCTGTCCGTGGGCGCGGGGGGAAGAGAGTGGAAGTTTTGTTGCCTCCATCACAGTGAGGGGGTGTTTGGAGTCGCTGTGATGGATGTTTGTGTTGGGGTCTGGGGTGTCCTGTGTTCTTTTCTTTTTTGCTGTGTTTTGTGTGACTGCTGAAATTTCGTTCGGTGTAAAAAGCCGAGTGACAATAAAGTGTTGTTATGTTATGTTATGTTATGTTATCTTCGGTTTCCTCCCACACTCCAAAGACGTGCAGGTTTGTAGGTTAATTGACTGGGTAAATGTAAAAATTGTCCCTAGTGTGTGTAGGATAGTGTCAATGTGCGGGGATCGCTGGTTGGCGCCGACCCGGTGGGCCGAAGGGCCTGTTTCCGCACTGTATCTGTAAATCTAAATCTAAAAAATCTTATGATTTCTTGGATATTAACCTTTATTTTGTTCCCTCAGCCTCACAATTCAGCTGTGTAATCTCAGATGTCCGTGTTCAGTTTATTGTCACGTGTGCTGAGGTACGCCAGACTGGAGAGGAGACTCAACACCTTCCACCTTAGAAGCATCCGCCGTATCCTGGATATATCCTGGCAAGACAGAGTGGCCAACGCCGAGATTCTGTACCCCGTTCCTGCCTTCTCCCCGTACCTCCTGACTCCGCTATCCTTAAGAGCTCTATCTAGCTCTCTCTTGAATGCATTCAGAGAATTGGCCTCCACTGCCTTCTGAGGCAGAGAATTCATCAGATTCACAACTCTCTGACTGAAAAAGTTTTTCCTCATCTCCGTTCTAAATGGCCTACCCCTTATTCTTAAACTGTGGCCCCTTGTTCTGGACTCCCTCAACATTGGGAACATGTTTCCTGCCTCTAACGTGTCCAACCCCTTAATAATCTTATACGTTTCGATAAGATCCCCTCTCAACCTTCTAAATTCCAGTGTATACATCGCCCATGGTCAGCCATGACCCAGGGGGCCTAAGAGAAGAAGAACTGAGGTACAGTGAAAAGCCTTTGTTGCGTGCTAACCAGTCAGTGGAAAGACAGCACATGATTACAATCGAGCCGTTTAGAAACATAGAAGTTAGGTGCAGGAGGAGGCCATTCGGCCCTTCGAGCCATTCATTGTGTTCATGACTAATCATCATTTACAATGTAGAGATACATGATAAGGGAATAACGTTCAGTGCAAGGTAAAGCCAGCAAAGTCCAATCAAATACAGTCCGAGGCTCTACAAAGAGGTAGATAGTAGTTCAGGCTTTGGGTTCAGTTCAAGCGACTAGGCTTGAATTTAGAAGGATGAGAGGAGATCTTATCGAAACGTATAAGATTATTAAGGGGTTGGACACGTTAGAGGTAGGAAACATGTTCCCAATGTTGGGGGAGTCCAGAACAAGGGGCCACAGTTTAAGAATAAGGGGTAGGCCATTTAGAACTGAGATGAGGAAAAACTTTTTCAGTCAGAGAGTTGTGAATCTGTGGAATTCTCTGCCTCAGAAGGCAGTGGAGGCCAATTCTCTGAATGCATTCAAGAGAGAGCTAGATAGAGCTCTTAAGGAGAGCGGAGTCAGGGGGTATGGGGAGAAGGCAGGAATGGGGTACAGATTGAGAATGATCAGCCATGATCACATTGAATGGCGGTGCTGGCTCGAAGGGCCGAATGGCCTCCTCCTGCACCTATTGTCTATTGTCTATTCAGCACTGCTCTCTGGTTGTGGTAGGATGGTTCAGTTGCCTGATAACAGCCGGGAAGAAACTGTCCCTGAATCTGGAGGTGTGTGTTTTCACGCTTCATTACAGAAAATGCAATTCACACTTTGTCTCTCCACTTTGGAAAGAATGAGCATATTCGGCAGCATTGGACATGGGCGATGCCATCTGGAATGGAGTGTTGGTCTGGACACGTTGGTTGGCTGGCGTGGGTGAGCGAGGTTTGCCAGCCATGCTTGCCACGCCATTGCCAATTGTGCAGCTGAAGAGTTCAATTTCCCTCACCTCGTCCCTGAAACACTTCCTGCACCAGTTCTTTGGCCAAGGCTCCTGACTGCGATGTTTCCAGCAATCTCTTGCCATCAAAGTACCGGAGGAAGGATGTGCTGTCTCCAGAGAGGGTCCAGAGGAGGTTTAGATTTTAGATTTAGAGATACAGCGCAGAAACAGGCCCATCGGCCCACCGAGTCCGCACCGACTAGCGATCCCCGCACACTAACACTATCCTACACACACTAGGGACAATATATATATATATTTTTTACTTTTGCCAAGCCAATTAACCTACAAACCTGCACGTCTTTGGAGTGTGGGAGGAAACGGAAGATCTCGGTGAATACCCACGCAGGTCACGGGGAGAACGTACAAACTCCGTACAGACAGCACCCGTAGTCGGGATGGAACCCGGGTCTCCTGCGCTGCATTCGCTGTAAGGCAGCAACTCTACCGCTGCACCACCGTGCCGTGTACAAGAACGATTATGTTAAAAAAAAACTCAGATCTTGGTTTAACTTGAGACACAAAATGCTGGAGTAACTCAGCCACTCAGGCTGCCTGACCCGCTGAGTTACTCCAGCATTTTGTGTTTACAAGAACGGTCCCAGCAAGGAGCAGGTTAAGCTGTGATAGAAACGAATATGCTCATTCTTTCCAAAGTAGAGAGACAAAGTGTGAATTGCATTTTCTGTAATGAAGTGTGAAAACGCACACCTCCAGATTCAGGGACAGTTTCTTCCCGGCTGTTATCAGGCAACTGAACCATCCTACCACAACCAGAGAGCGGTGCTGAATAGACAATAGAAAATAGGTACAGGAGGAGGCCATTTGGCCCTTCGAGCCAGCACCGCCATTCATTGTGATCATGGCTGATCATCCACAATCAGTAACCCGTGCCTGCCTTCTCCCCATATCCCTTGATTCCACTAGCCCCTAGAGATCTATCTAACTCTCTTTTAAATCCATCCAGTGAATTGGCCTCCACTGCCCTCTGTGGCAGAGAATTCCACAAATTCACAACTCTCTGGGTGAAAAAGTTTCTTCTCACCTCAGTTTCAAATGGCCTCCCCTTTATTCTTAGACTGTGTGGTCCCTGGTTCTGGACTCCCCCAACATTGGGAACATTTTTCCTGCATCTAGCTTGTCCAGACCTTTTATAATTTTATACGTCTCTATAAGATCCCCTCTCATCCTTCTAAACACCAGTGAATACAAGCCCAGTCTTTTCAATCTTTCCTCATATGACGGTCCCGCCTTCCTGGGGATTAACCTGGTGAACCTACGCTATCTTTAAGAGTATATAGTTTACAATTAATTAGGACTTTCACTTCATTAAGGAGTGGCACGGTGGCACAGCGGTAGAGTTGCTGCCTCAGAGCGCCGGAGACCCGGGTTCCATCCCGACTACGGGCGCTGTCTGTACGGAGTTTGCACGTTCTCCCCGTGACCTGCGTGGGTTTTCTCCGGGTGCTCCGGTTTCCACCCACACTCCAAAGACGTGCAGGTTTGTAGGTTAATTGGCGTTTGGTAAAGAACGTAAATTGTCCCTAGTGTGTGTAGGATAGTGTTAGTGTGCGGGGATCGCTGGTCAGCACAGACCCGGTGGGCCGAAGGGCCTGTTTCCGCGCTGTATCTCTAAACTAAACTAAATTATTCTAAAACAAAGAACCTTCTTTGAAAGCCTTTTCGTTTTCAATGAAAGATAATAATTTCACCTGAACCAGTTGACAAACCACCAGAAAATGAGAATGAAAGGTAGTGAATGAAGATTGAGGAATACAACTCTTCTATCGTGACTTTCTGAAGAGTTGCCATGCACTCCATGTTCTCCATGACCCACACTGGCTTACAAATCGGCAATCAATACACATCAACTTGTCAATGACTCACTAGGAGCCATGAGAACACAACCCACAGAATGTGCGTGGAAAGGAACTGCAGATGCTGGTTTACACCGAAGACAGACACAAAGTGCTGGAGTAACTCAGCGGGTCAGACAGCATCTGTGGAGAACATGGATATGTGACGTTCTGGTCAAACCTTCTTCAGACGGAGAGTCAGGGAGGAGGGGAAATAGAGATATGATGGCCATCACCGATGGCCAAGGAAAAGTGGAGCCCACAACGGTCCATTGTTGGCTGTGGAAGAGGTGATAACGAAGGGAATAGGGTAGGGGTGGGGGAAAGCAAGGGTTACTTGAAGGTAGTGAAGTCAATGTTCATACCGCTGGGGTGTAAGCTGCCCAAGCAAAATACGAGGTGCTGTTCCTCCAATTTAAGTTTGGCCGCACTCCGACACTGGAGGAGGCCCGGCACAGAAAGGTCAGTGTGGGAGTGGGAGGGGGAGTTGTTAGAATGTTGAGTAACCGGGAGATCAGGCAGGTCCAGGCGGACTCAGCAAAACGATCGCCCAATCTGTTCTTGGCCTCACAGATGGACAGGAGTTGACACCTGGGAGATGAGGTTGGAGGAGGTGCAAGTGAACCTCTGCCTCACCCGAACTGACAGAATGATTTGGCCTTGAAAGTCTGAGCCAGGAAAGACAAGGACTACAATAATGATCGGAGCTAACTGTACGAAGGTATCACAAAATGCTGGAGTAACTCAGCGGGTCAGGCAGCATCTCTGGAGAGAAGGAATGGGTGACGTTTCGGGTCGAAACCCTTCTTCAGACTGATGTCAGGGGAGGGGACGGGACAAAGATATAACGTAGTCAGAGACAGGAAGACTGGTGGGAGAACTGGGAGGGGAGGGGATAGAGAGGGAAAGCAGGGACTATCTTAAATGAAGAGCTGGTTAAGAATGTCAGTACCTGTAAGGATGTGCAGGCTTTGGAGAGGCTGCAGCGGTTGTTTACCAGGCTGCATCTCTGGAGAGAAGGAATGAGACCCTTCTTCAGACTTCTTCAGAGTCTGAAGAAGGGTCTTGACCCGAAACGTCACCCATTCCTTCTCTCCACAGATGCTGCCTGACCCGCTGAGTTACTCCAACATTTTGTGATACCTTCGATTTGCACCAGCATCTGCAGTTATTTTCCTACAGAACTAACTGAACAATCGTTGTTGGAAGGGACCCCAGGAACAAGGATATGAGGCTCTCTCTATAAGGCACTAATCGGGCCACATTTGGAATATTGTGAGCAGTTTTGGGCCCCATATCTGAGGAAGGATGTGCTGGCTCTGGAGAGGGTCCAGAGGAGGTTTACAAGAACGATCCCAGGAATGAGTGGGTTAACCTATGATGAGCGTTTGTGGGCACTGGGCCTGTACTCGCTGGAGTTTAGAAGGATGAGGGGGGACCTCATTGAAACTTACAGAATAGTGAGCGGCCTGGATAGAGTGGATGTGGAGAGGATGTTTCCACTAGTGGGAGAGTCTAGGACCAGAGGGCACAGCCTCAGAATTAAAGGACGTTCCTTTAGGAAGGAGATGAGGAGGAGTTTCTTTAGTCAGAGGGTGGTGAATCCGTGGAATTCACACTCAGGGCAATTTATAATTCTTTACCAAACTAATATTAATCTACAAACCTGCACGTCTTTGGAATGTGGGGGGAAACCGGAGCACCTGGAGAAAACCCACGCAGGTCACGGGGAGAACGTACAACTTCAGTGGGACATTAGACTTAGACAATAGACAAGAGACAATAGGTGCAAGAGTAGGCCATTCGGCCCTTCGAGCCAGCACCACCATTCAATGTGATGATCATTCTCAATCAGTACCCCGTTCCTGCCCTCTCCCCATACCCCCTGACTCCGCTATCCTTAAGAGCTCTATCTAGCTCTCTCTTGAATGCATTCAGAAAATTGGCCTCCACTGCCTTCTGAGGCAGAGAATTCCACAGATTCACAACTCTCTGACTGAAAAAGTGTTTCCTCATCTCCGTTCTAAATGGCCGACCCCTTATTCTTAAACTGTGGCCCCTGGTTCTGGACTCCCCCAACATTGGGAACATGTTTCATGCCTCTAACGTGTCCAACCCCTTAATAATCTTATATGTTTCGATAAGATCCCCTCTCATCCTTCTAAATTCCAGTGTACAGAGATACAGCACAGAAACAGGCCCTTCGGCCCACAGAGACCGTGCCAACCAGAGATCACCCCACACACTGCCACTATCCTACACACTAGGGACTAATTACAATTTCACCAAAGCCAATTTGCCGACAAAACTGTATGTTTGTCCAGAGCACCCGGAGAAAACCCACACAGTCATAGCAAGAACATGCAAACTCCGTACAGACAGCACCTGTAGCCACGATCATCCACAATCAGTAACCCGTGCCTGCCTTCTCCCCATACCCCTTGATTCCACTAGCTCCTAGAGCTCTATCTAACTCTCTCTTAAATTCATCCAGTGAATTGGCCTCCACTGCCCTCTGTGGCAGAAAATTCCACAAATTCACAACTCTCTGTTTTTTTTCACCTCAGTTTTAAATGACCTCCCCTTTATTCTTTGACTGTGTGTGGCCCCTGGTTCCGGACTCCCCCAACATCGGGAACATTTTTCCTCCATCTAGCTTGTCCAGTCCTTTGATGATTTTATACGTCTCGATAAGATCGGCACTGTGGCGCAGCAGTAGAGTTGCCGCCTTACAGCGAATGCAGCGCCAGAGACCCGGGTTCCATCCCGACTACGGGCGCCGTCTGTACGGAGTTTGTACGTTCTCCCCGAGACCTGCGCGGGTTTTCTCCGAGATCTTCGGTTTCCTCCCACACTCCAAAGACGTGCAGGTTTGTAGGTTAATTGGCTTGGTGTAAATGTCAAGATTGTCCCTAGTGTGTGTAGGATAGTGTTAGTGTGCGGGGATCGCTGGTCGGCGCGGACCCGGTGGGCCAAAGGGCCAGTTTCTGCGCTGTATCTCGAAATCTAAAAGATCCCCTCTCATCTGACCCACTGAGATCGTCCAGCGCTTGCTAAGGGCTCCAGCACTTGCGGTTCCTGGCCTCCCCTTTCCCTCCTGTCTTCAGTTTGACTTGTCTGGCGTGTGGCCCTGTTTGGGCCTGAACATCTGTCTGCTGGTGTAATATAATCTGCGTTGGAAGATCATGCAAAATGTATGAATATCCGTCCTCGTCCTTATTGACGATCTGTCTTGGACATTATTAGGTGTCTTAGAATATGGAAATTTTCCACTTGCTGAGTGGAGATTCTCTGCAGGGTTTATCCACAATGTTATTACATCCTTCCCTGAACAGCATAATAAATGCATTAACAATAGTATGATTTTTCGTGAAGAAGGCAATCCTCTTCATACCGTTCAAGAAAAAACGCCAAGTGCAGCAACTTTGTTGGTTGAAAGAGTTCTGTTGACTCAAGCAAGACTTAGCGACTGTGGAATTCTCTGCCTCAGAAGGCAGTGGAGGCCAATTCTCCGAATGCATTCAAGAGAGAGCTAGATAGAGCTCTTAAGGATAGCGGAGTCAGGGGGTATGGGGAGAAGGCGGGAACGGGGTACTGATTGAGAATGATCGGCCATGATCACATTGAATGGCGGTGCAGGCTCGAAGGGCCGAATGGCCTCCTCCTGCACCTATTGTCTATTATGACCTGCGTGGGTTTTCTCCGGGTGCTTCGGTTTCCTCCCACACTCCAAAGACGTGCAGCTTGTAGGTTAATTGGCTTGGTATAAATGTAAATTGTCCCTAGTGTGTGTAGGATAGAGTTAGTGTGCGGGGATCGCTGGTCGGAGCGGTCTCGGTGGGCCGAAGGGCCTGTTTCTCTTGTGCATCTCTCAATTGAACTGAACTAAATCTTTTGCATAGAAAAATACTGCAGATGCTGGTTTAAATCGAAGGTAGACACAAAATGCTGGAGTAACTCAGCGGGTCAGGCAGCATCACTGGAGAGAAGGAATGGGCAACGTTTCGGGTTGAGACCCTTCTTCAGACAACTTCTTCTGAAGAAGGGTCGTGACCTAAAACGTCACCTGTTCTTTTTCTCCACAGATGCTGCCTGACCCGCTGAGTTACTCCAGCACTCTGTGAAACGTCACCTATCCATGTTCTCCACAGATGCTGCCTGACCCGCTGAGTTACTCCAGCACTCTGTGAAACGTCACCTATCCATGTTCTCCACAGATGCTGCCTGACCCGCTGAGTTACTCCAGCACTCTGTGAAACGTCACCGATCCATGTTCTCCACAGATGCTGCCTGACCCGCTGAGTTACTCCAGCACTCTGTGAAACGTCACCGATCCATGTTCTCCACAGATGCTGCCTGACCCGCTGAGTTACTCTAGCACTCTGTGAAACGTCACCTATCCATGTTCTCCACAGATGCTGCCTGACCCGCTGAGTTACTCCAGCATTTAAATCTATTGGATTCTGTCTGGCAACAAACCTTGCATTAGTCAACCGGAACCTAAAGCAAACATTGTTATCGTTATGCTGGTCACGCTGCTGTAGGAAGTATGTCATTAATCTACACAGAGTGCAGAGAAGATTTACAAGGATGTTTTTCCACTCCACCAAGTCATGCTGAATGTCCCAGTTCCTAATCTTTTTAACACCATTCCCATTCTGACACTTCAAAGACACACAGGTTTGTAGGTTAATTGTCACTGGTCACATTCATAATGTCATAAGTAATAGTAGTAGAATTAGGCCATTCGGCCCATCAAGTCTACTCCACCATTCAATCATGGCTGATCTATCTCTCCCTCCTAACCCCATTCTCCTGCCTTCTCCCCATAACCCCTGACACCCGCACTGATCAAGAATCTATCTATCTCTGCCTTAAAAATACCCACTGACTTGTGGCCTCCACATAGGGGTTGCCAACTATCTCACTCCCAAATAAGGGACAAGGTGACGTCACCGCCCCGCGCCCCACGTGACCTCACCCAGCCAGCGGCCACGTGCTCCCGCTCCACTAATGGCGGCCGCCCGGGCCGGGAGGCGGGTTGCTACGCAACCTCCGTTAGGCAAACACACTCGGCCCCGCTCCTACAACATACTTCGTTAGCCTACACTGTCCAGGCCTACAGCGGCCCCTGGGCCTACACTGTCCGAGCCTACAGCGTCCGGGCCTACAGCGTCCGGGCCCACACTGTCCGGGCCTACAGTGTCCGGGCCTACAGTGTCCGGGCCTACAGTGTCCGGGCCTACAGTGTCCGGGCCTACAGCTCCTCCTGGGCCTACAGTGTCCGGGCCTACAGTGTCCGGGCCCACAGCGCCTCCTGGGCCTAATACGGGATAAGGGCGGTCCCGTACGGGACAAACCAATTTAGTCCAAAATACGGGATGTCCCGGCTAATACGGGACAGTTGGCAACCCTATCTCCACAGCCTTCTGTGGCAATGAATTCTACAGATTCACCACCCTCTGACTAACATTACAAATTGTCCCTAGTGTGTGTAGGATAGTGTTAGTGTGCGGGGATCCCTGGTCGGCGTGGACCCGGTGGGCCGAAGGGCCTGTTTCTGCGCTGTATCTCTAAAGTATTGGAGTAGTGTTGATTTAGCAAACTTGCTGCATATCTCTGTATCTGTCCTTGCCACATCACGTGATGTCACCATCACAAATGCCTCTGCTTCCTTGCCAGATTGAGGAGGTGCAATGTGTTAATGAACATTATTAAACTTCTGCAGATGTGCCGTAGAAAGCATTTTATCGGGATGCACCACAGCTCGGTTTGGGAACAGCTCCATCCAAGACCCTCAAGAAACTGCAGAGAGTTGTGGCCAGCAGCCCAGACCATCACGCAAACCATCCTCCCTTCCATTGACTCCATCTACACCTCACGCTGCCTCGGCAAGGCCAGCAGCATAATCAAGGACCAGTCTCACCCCGGCCACTCCCTCTTCTCCCCTCTCCCATCGGGCAAGAGGCACAGAAGTGTGAAAACGCACACCTCCAGATTCAGGGACAGTTTCTTCCCGGCTGTTATCAGGCAACTGAACCATCCTACCACAACCAGAGAGCAGTGCTGAACTACTATCTACCTCATTGGTGACCCTCGGACTATCCTTGATCGGACTTGACCTTGCACTCACGTTATTCACGATATTCCCTTTATCCTGTATCTGTATCCTGTGGATGTCTCATGTATTGTCTTTCCTCTCCCTGGTTAGCGAGCAACAAAAGCTTTTGGCACTTTGGCCTTCATCAGTCAGAGTATTGAGTATAGAAGTTGTGAGGTCATGTTGCTGTTGTATTAGACGTTGGTGAGGCCACATTTAGAATATTGTGTTCAGTTCTGGGCACCGTGTTATAGGAAAGATATTGTCAAGCTGGAAAGGGTTCCGAAAAAAATTATGAGGATGTTGCCAGGACTAGAGGGTGTGAGCTACAGGGAGAGGTTGAGTAGGCTGGGTCTCTATTCCATGGAGCGCAGGAGGATGAGGGGAGATCTTATAGAGGTGTACAAAATCATGAGAGGAATAGATCGGGTAGATGCACAGAGTCTCTTGCCCAGAGTAGGGGAATCGAGGACCAGAGGACATAGGTTCAAGGTGAAGGGGAAAAGATTTAATAGGAATCCGAGGGGTAACTTTGTATGGATATATGGAACAAGCTGCCAGAGGAGGTGGTTGAGGCTGGGACTATCCCATCGTTTAAGAAACAGTTGGACAGGTACATGGATAGGACAGGTTTAATAATAATAATATATTCTTTATTCGTCCCACACTGGGGAAATTTACAGTGTTACAGCAGCAAAGTGGATAGCAAGAGAACATTCATTATAAATATGTCGTATGTTGAAAGACTGGAGCGACTAGGCTTGTATACACTGGAATTTAGAAGAATGAGAGGAGATCTTATCGAAACGTATAAGATTATTAAGGGGTTGGACATGTTAGAGGCAGGAAACATGTTCCCAATGTTGGGGGAGTCCAGAACCAGGGGCACAGTTTAAGAATAAAGGGTAGGCCATTTAGAACGGAGATGAGGAAAAACTTTTTCAGTCAGAGAGTGGTGAATCTGTGGAATTCTCTGCCTCAGAGGGGTGGAGGCCAATTCTCTGAATACATTCAAGAGAGAGCTGGATAGAGCTCTTAAGGATAGCGGAGTCAGGGGGTATGGGGAGAAGGCAGGAACGGTGTACTGATTGAGAATGACCACATTGAATGGTGGTGCTGGCTCGAAGGGCCGAATGGTCTAACCCTGCACCTATTGTCTATTGTCTAAATAAAAGACAAGGATAAATTGTCATCAGTTTTCTGTGTGTTCTTAGCTGTTACTGTTGACTCGTCTGCTGGGAGCAGTGCTGGTTGTGCAGTCTCACAGCAGCGGGAAGGAAGGACCTCCTATATCTCTCCTTCACGCACTTGGGGTGAAGGAGTCTGTCACTGAAGGAGCTACTCAGTGCAGTGACAGTGTCGTGCATGGGGTGGGAGTCGTTGTCCAGCAACGATGTTAGCTTTGCCATCATCCTCCCCTCTCCCACTGAGTCGAGGGGGCAACCCAGGACAGAGCTGGCCTTCCTGACCAGCAGGAGGGTTATGGACCAAGCGCAGGCAGGTGAGACTAGTGTAGCTGGGACACTGTTGGCCGGTATGGGCAAGTTGGGGCCTGTCTCCACACTGTATCACTCTGTGACTCCAATAAAAACTTTTCATTGTACCTCAGCACACGTGACAATAAACTAAACTAGACTCGAACGCCCAGGAACAAAGGACGGGGTAGAGATTGGTGGGCACTGCCAGGTCCATCACATGTACGCACCTCCCCACTGAAGGAAGCCCAGCACGTGGTCTTAACCAACTCTTAACTAATCGCCCTAAACTGAGGAGAAGATACTTTACGATAAAACTTTATTTATCCCAGGAGGGAAATTGATCTGCCAACGGCCATAAAAGACAACAAGATCCATGAAACATGAAACTAAAGCGAACAGTGGAAAGGGTTTGGGGATGTGCAAGGATTGGGGGGAGGAGGGGAGGAGGAGAGGGGGGGTAGGCAGCTCAGTCTCAGTCTACCCCATGATAGTTGGTACGGTAGATTCTGCAGTTGTACAGGGCTCTGGTCAGACCACACCTGGAGTACCGTGTGCGGTTTTGGTCTCCTAATTTGAGGAAGGACGTCCTTGCCATTGAGGCAGTGCAGCGTAGGTACACCAGGTTAATCCCCAGGATGGCTGGACTGTCATATGAGGAAAGATTGGAAAGTCTGTGGACTTGTATTTCACTGGAGTTTAGAAGGATGAGAGAGGATCTTATAGAAACGTACAAAATTATAAAAGGACTGGACAAGCTAGATGCAGGAAAAATGTTCCCAATGTTGGGGGAGTCCAGAACCAGGGGCCACACAGTCTAAGAATAAAGGGGAGGCCATTTAAAACTGAGGTGAGAAAAAAACTTTTTCACCCAGAGAGTTGTGAATTTGTGGAATTCTCTGCCGCAGAGGGCAGTGGAGGCCAAACACTGGATGAATTTAAAAGAGAGTTAGATAGAGCTCTAGGGGCTAGTGGAATCAAAAGGGATATGATCCCCTCTCATCCTTCTAAAAGGTCCTTCCTTCCCGCTGCTGTGAGACTGCACAACCAGCACTGCTCCCAGCAGACGAGTCAACAATAACAGCTAAGAACACACAGAAACTTGATGACAATTTATGTATCTTTTATTTATTTATAAAATGAATGATCTCTTGCTATCCACTTTGCTGCTGTAACACTGTAAATTTCCCCGGGGTGGGACGAACAAAGGAATATATTATTAAATTAAATGTGGTATCATCACACAACACTTCAAGATATTAGCATCTTGTGCCGAGCTCTCATTGCTCACAGCGTCGCCCGAACCTTTGGATTAGATTACGTA